>NC_069709.1:2012672-2322751 GCF_023699985.2 Odocoileus virginianus | reverse complement strand
AATCCTATTTTGTTAGAACGCAAATCCAAAATAACAAGAGAATAGAGAAGGCTTATCTTTTCCACTAAAACATATTACTTCTGCTATTATAAGGGAGCCTCAGGCTGTGTCTGTCTAAAGGTAAACTGCACAGGAAAGCTAAAATACGCTCCATATTTTAATTAGAGTTTCTTCTTGGGGGGTGCGGGGTGATAATGACCCCATCTTCCCCCTTTGATCTGGGGGAGGATGCAAATTAAGTGCTCCAGCAGGCCAGCCAGTGTCCCCGATTGGGACCTCTGTACCGATTGAGCTACCAACTGTAGCTCCTCAATGAAATTTCACAAAAATTATACAAATTATCAATTCGATTCACAGTATGAAGCATTCTAGAAAATGAAACCTCCAGTGGACTTAGCAGATGCGGGCAGTTTTCAACAGGGAAATCATCATTTTGCTGATGGTCCATTTACGTTTGGAGAACCCAATGACTATCCACTCCAGCATTCTAGCCTGGAGAACCACACGGACAGAGGGGCCAGGCAGGCTACAGTCCACGGGGTCGCAAAGAGTCGGACACGACTGAGCGACTCAACCACACCACCACCGTTTACACTGCTCAAGAAGGTCTTGAAATCCAGATTCCATTGGGTTTCAAGGCAGAGAACTTAAACATCCCTTAATGTGATGGTGCAGACATCAGAAATAAGAAATGGCCAGCTGCCTGGTTGGTGTCCACATGTTGGCTGGGAGCTTGGGATACATCCCATGTCCAAGGGGAGTTCAGTTCAGTTCAGTCACTCAGTCGTGTCTGACTCTTTGTGACCCCATGGACCACAGCATGCCAGGCCTCCCTGTCCATCACCAACTCCCAGAGGTTACTCAAACTCATGTCCATCGAGGCAGTGATGCCATCCAACCATCTCATCCTCTGTCATCCCCTTCTCCTACTGCCTCTAATCTTTCCCAGCATCAGGGTCTTTTCAAAAGAGTCAGCTCTTCTCATCAGGTGGCCAAAGGATTGGAGTTTCAGCTTCAGCATGTCTTTCCAATGAATATTCAGGACTGATTTCCTTTAGGATGGACTGGTTGGATCTCCTTGCAGTCCAAGGGACTCTCAAGAGTCTTCTCCAGCATCACAGTTCAAAAGCATCAATACTTTGGTGCTCAGCTTGGCTCAGGAATAAGAAGTCTGGTTTTGAGACTCAGATCCAGAGGTTGATGATGGAGCACCCTCCAGAATTTAGGGAAACTATCACTTTACCGTCAAGATGGAGCTGGGTAAACTTCCAGACTGTTGTCTTGAGAGCATCACGGGGTCAGAGTCACAGTAAGGCCAACATGGATGGACAGTGTGTTTTGATCACAGCAGAGAGACATAAGCACTTCCCTGGTGGTTCAGCGGTAAAGAATCTACCTGCAATGCAGGAGACACAGGAGACGTGGGTTTGAACTGAGAAGCCTGACCAGCTACAGTCTATAGGGTTGCAAAGACCTGGACACAACTGAGCCACTAAATAACAAAAAACAACAGAGACTTAAAAGTCGATCGGCTACAAAGTCTCGCTAGTGGGTCCCTATTCAAAGAAAGATCTGCTGTTACCTTCAGAAATTCAAACTATGCTTTTCCACCTAATGTACCTACGTAACTTATTTTTCAAAGCATATATAGCCTAGGGTAAGGCTCTGTTTTTAGTCCAATCTAGACTGGGGATAAAGCGTCCTCTCGCCTAGGCATATAAAAATAGAGAAATCCATACCAACACGGGACTTCCTTGTCAGGGAAATTATTAGTATTATTCTCATCTCTCAAATGAGTGCTGGGATCTGTAAATAGGCCAGAGTCGCTGAACCACAAAATGCATTTAGGAATGAAAATAACCTTTATTATCTTGCCAGAGGAAAGGAACAGTAATTAGTATATGGGGATTTGTCAGGGATCATCTGTAAAGGGGTCTGTAGACCAGCCTAATAATAACAGTGTAGAAAATGAGAAATGAGGAGGTTAAAATGATAATCAGCAGGGGAGGAGACCAGTGACAAATCCATTAGGTTGGAACAAAGGAAGAAAAGTGTATGTTGGCCCAAACTCACCGACCGGCTTGGCTTGCCATGCATTTTACGAACTGAAGATGAAATGGTGGCCCCACTGCTCCCAGCTTCAAACTAGCAGCCGTGGCTTCCAAGGGGAAGAGGTTCTGACCTCCAGCTTCTCCTAGTAACTCCCAGGAGCTTATGGGAAGAGTTGAAAGGCAAAGTGGAGACACGGCTTTTGCAGGAGGAGTCGAATGAGGTCAGATTTGACACCTGCCTGTCCCTTGACAAAGTCTCCGAGAGTGAATTCTGCAGGTTGGAGGCAGTGTTGGAGGGAGATTTGACGGGGTCACTGTGGCTCCGGTTCACAGTGGTAGGGACTGCGTTCACTGGAGTAGTTGGTGAAAGTCACAGTAGTTTTTCCAGACAGGCACCCTTTGTTTCAATCTTAGCTTCTTTAAATGGAACTGTACGTGCTTTACCGGCTCAGTGGTAAAGAATCCGCCTGCCAGTGCAGGAGACGCTAGAATCCCTGGGTCGGGAAGATCCCCTGGAGGAGGACATGGCAACCCACTCCAGTATTCTTGCCTGGAGAATCCCACGGACAGAGGAGCCCGGCGGGCTATGGTCCATGGGGTCGCAAAGAGTCAGACACGACTGAGCAACTTTTCACTTTACCTATGCATTACAAGGCCAATTTTTATCACTGGACCACCAAGAAAGTCCATTGACATATATATTTTTTGCTACAAATTTACAAAAGTAGCTATCTGTTTCAAATCACTCCTTCCTTTTGCCTTTATTAGCCCACACATATTTGCAAATAAGAGCTTTGCTTCCTTATTTAGGGCGACCCAGTGCCAGGGAGTAAGACTGCTCTGGGTGTCAGAACTGAGTCTTCACTGTAGCTCTTTAATCCCTAATTTTCAGAATAAGAAGTTGGTGTGATGGTCTACAAATAATGTGTTGTTAAACTGTGTTTTCAGTATGTAATTTCCTGAGCAATTCTGACGTGGACATCACTGCACATTGTTTCAAATACCCCTTTCGAGATCCGTATGAAGTAACTGTGCTTAGAAAATTAAATCCATTGCCTAGTTGGAACTGAGGTACTGATGCTGGGAAAGATTGAGGGCTTTCCCAGGAGGAGAAGGGGGCAACAGAGGATGAGATGCTTGGGTGGCATCACTGACTCGGTGGACATGAGTTTGAGCAAATCTGGGGGGTAGTGAAGGACAGGGAAGTCTAGTGGGTTCAGAAGTCCCAGCTCGTCACGGTGGAAACTCAGTTCTGCTGGGTTCTAAAGCCTCTGATCTTAGCAGGCGCGCTGTCCTACACCCAAACACACCTTCCTTCTTTATCCTAATTTTCTTCTTCCCTCTTTATTGGAGCTGCTAACGGCAGTCTTTACACTCCTGCATGAGTCCCCACCAAGGCTCCATAGTATTACAGTTTCTTATTCATGAAAGTGAAAGTATTAGTCGCTCATTCATGTCCAACTCTTTGCAACCCCATGGACTGTAGTCTGCCAGGCTCCTGTGTCCATGGGATTCTCCAGCTAAGAATACTGGAGTGGGTTGCCACGCCCTTCTCCAGGGGATCTTCCCGACCCAGGGATCGAACCTGGATCTCTGAGCTACCCAACTGTCTAAGCATTAGGCTCCATTCATGTCTCCCCGTCCTTATATTGGAACGTGTCTGTAGAAGGTTGACTGTTTCATGAAATGACATCAGCATTCCCTCCCAGCTCTCCCGCAGCTTTTATCGCTTCCAAGTGAAAGAAGGTCAGACCCCTCTTTGTCCTCACGGGTCACCAGCATTCCCACTTTCCAGCCTTCATAGACACAAAACTTCACACAGAATTGTGTGTGCATCATCTTTTTCTCTAATGCCAACTAGTTTTTTAAAAAATACATTTATTTATTTGGCTGTATGAGGTCCTAGTTGCTGCATGCCTGATCTCTTAGTTACACTGCGGCATGTGGGGTCTAGTTCCCTGACCAGGGATGGAACCTGGGACCTCTGCACTGGGAGCATGGAGTCTAAGCCACTGAACCATGAGGCAAGTCCCTCACACCACCTGGTTTTGCACACTCAGCAGAGATGCTAGAGGATCATTACTCCAAGTTGCCATGGCTACGGATCTACCTCCCCCCCAGGTGCATGTCCCCCGAGTCTATGCAGTTGTCCCATGTTTTGGTATCACTGTTGTTAGTCGTTGAGTCCAGCTCTTTGTGACCCCACGGCCTGCAGCACGCCAGCCTTCCCTGCCCTCCACTACCTCCCACACTTTGCTCAAACTCATGTCCGTGGAGTCAGTGTTGCCAGCCAACCATCTCATCCTCTGTCGTCCCCTTCTCCTCCAGCCTTCCATCTTTCCCAGCATCAGGGGCTTTTCCAAAGAGTCGGTTCTCATCCAGTGGCCCAAGGATTAGAGCTTCAGCATCAGTCCTTCCAATGAACATTCAGAGTTGACGTCCTTTAGGATGGACTGGTTTCAGCTCCTTGCAGTCCAAGGGCCTGTCAAGAGTCTTTTCCATGAGATAAGAAAGAGTCGTCGGCTATGGGTAGTCAGTAGCTGCTTTGGGTGCGTGTGGGGAAGCGACAGTACTGCTCGTGAGACCTTTGAGCTGGGCGTAACTCCCGGAACACAGCTCCTCTGCATGGGAGAAAAGGGCCCGACTGGAAGGAGAAAATTGCTCGGTGGATTCTGTGCTGGGTCTTTGCTGCGAGCAGGGACTACTCTCTTGTTCTGGCGCATATACTGCTCGTTACAGCAGTTTCTCTGGTTGCAGAGCTCAGTCTCTAGGGCACACGGGCTTCAGTAGTTGTGACACTCGAGCTTCATTTCCTCGCGACATATGGGGCCTTCCTGGAACAGAGATCACACCCGGGTCCCCTCGCATCGGCCGGCGAATTGGAAACCTTTCGACCACCAAGGGAGGTCTCAAACACAACGATCTTGTTTACCATTACCACTGGTTCTTTCCTTTCTCCCAAATGTCTTCCCATCACCCATTCCAGCTGATCATTCAGCTGATTTATTTTTTTCTTTTAATCTGAGGTGCAAAGGGGAATATGTCCTTGCTTCTTAGGAACTGTATTCTTATGTTGGATTTCACAGGACAGTGAGGTCAGTCTACATACACTGTAAAGGTATGGTGTAGGCTGGAGTGAAGGTTAATTTGTCACCTTTGAATTGCCGCCTTACTCTTTTGGAAACACTTTCGATGGGGCTTCCCTGCTGGCTCAGATGGTAAAGACTCCACCTGCAGTTCAGGAGATTCAGGGTTCCATCCCTGGGTCAGAAAGAGGCCCTGGAGAAGGAAATGGCAACCCACCCCAGTGTTCTTGCCTGGGAAACCCCATGGACAGAGGAGCCTGGTGGGCTACAGTCCATGGGGGTCGCAAAAGAGTCGGACACAACTGAGCGACTAACATTTCTTTTTTTTTTTTTTGATTGGAGACTGGCCTGGTGGTTAAGAAACCTAGGTAGTTTAGAAACTCTGCCTTTATCAGCAGTGAATCTTTGAACTCAAGGAAGTTATCTGACTTCTCTGTCTGTTTGTCCTTCTGGATCTCCACCCGTATATGGACCTCAGAATCTATGAGAAGAGGGTTCACCCAGGTACGTTTGAAGATCTTGTTAGACGCGTATTCTCTTTCCCAGTCTCCCAATATTAGAGAGTCACAGAAAATAATCTACAGAGTGAATGTACATGTGCAAAAATGAGCCGTCAGTCTGTGGCTGTCGAGCTCATAAAGTTGTTGCTCATTCAATGTAAAATCAACTCAAGGGTGGATGGATGTCGTTTTCAGAAATGGAGGAGACTTCCTAATAGTACCCAATGCAAACATTTCACTATTGGTGCCAGGATCACACTGAGGCAAAATCATGAATAGTTTGATGCAGTGCCTACATGTCAATATATGGTAAAAAAAAAAAAAAACACACACAACAACACAATATTGTAAAGCAATGAGCCTCCAATTAAAATTTAAAATGAATAAATAAATGCAAAAAATTTGGATGGCACGTGGCAAGTAATGGGGATGTTGAAATCAGTTCCCTGCAGGACGGTAATGCGTCATGCTTTCATTAGGAAATTTCTGAAATGTCACGTCCATAATAACTCTCACTGGATGTTATACATGGTTCCTGACTGTATGTAACCCCACTGGGAGAGGCTAGAGATGGATCAGTAATGAGCATGGTGATGGCGGAAGGTAATGTTCTTAGGAACTGTCTTCTAAGAACACGATGGTGGCCCTGGAGAGTTCTAGGAATATTTCCCATTAGACAAGCGAATACTTTTCTTGTTAGTCACCAAAAAATATCCTTCTTCACAGCCCTTTTTTTTAGCAAAAGCTGGTTCACTCCAATTTGCTGATTTGGATTCTCAGTGGTGTTTATTATAAACCCGGGGAGGGCCTTACCGAGGCTTCAGCAGAGCTTCAGGAGACCTGGAGCTTGATTTATAATGATCACTTTGTCCACATATTCTCCAGGGGGGGGGTTTAGAACAGTATGAAACTTTAGGTTGAATAATTTGACAAAATGACATTCATAAAAAATACATGAATCGAGGAGAGTCTTGTTGAACGAGAAGGGTTTATGTTTGTGTGTTTTTCGTGGGAATTCTCAATACTGTAATAGAAGGAAGGAGTTCTCTCATTTGTTGTACGTACTTGTGGGGTTGTTTAATTTCCACTCAGCTTGTCCCCTAAGCCCATCTTGATTTAACATAATGTTTATCCACATATGTCACCACGTGGTATGGGCGGTAATACCGACGGTGGAGGACGTTGTATCATTTTGAACCGGTATTTCAGGCTCTAACACACTTCTTAAGGATCTGAGTTATTTGGCTTATTAAGAATATGCACCAGGGAATTTACCCCATGAGCATAAAGTCTTTATATCATCTGCTGTTTCCCGAGTGGATTGGCACAGAAGTGAGGAAGCCAAATTCACAGCAATCATACCAGTGTTTGTCTCTGGGTGAGAGAGTTCTTTCACATAGCCTGAGACTTCCTTGATGGCTCAAGCGGTAAAGAACCCACCTGGCCAATGCAGAAGATTCAGGTTCGATCCCTGGGTCGGGAAGATCCGCTGGAGAAGGCAATGGCAACCCACTCCAGTATCCTTGCCTGGAGAATCCCATGGACAGAGGAGACCAGTGGGCTATAGTCCATGGGGTCCTAAAGAGCTGGAGCGAGCAGCTAACACTTTCACTTTCTTTCATCCTTGCAAAGCTCTTTTCCCCAAGTAACCAGTGAGAGCTATACCAGTAATAAAATAACAGCCTTGATGAAGATGGGGCTTCCATGGTAGCTCAGATAGGAAACAATCTACCTGCAATGCAGGAGACCTGGGTTCAGTCCCTGGGTGGGGAAGATGCCCTGGAGAAGGGAATGGCAACCCACTCCAGTATTCTTGCCTGGAGAATTCCATGAACAGAGAAGCCTGGCAGGCTACAGTCCATGGGGTCACAAAGAGTCGGACAACTCTGAGCTCGCTCTCTCTCTCTCTCTCTCTCACACACACACACACACACACACACACACACACACAGCATTATTTGTCACAGATGCAACTATCCAATAAGGGCATTCGAATGGTGGCAGAAACAAGTATAACATCTGTGTTGCACACACTCTGATAATCTCCAGGGAATGAAGACACCAGAGAGACGGGAAAACTGGTCACGCCAACCAAGATCCTGTAGCATCTAATATTAAAACCTGTGCTCAGGCCGCAGTGACTGACTGTTTCCATAGCACTGTCTTCATGCATGTGTGTGTGGCCGCCGTGTGACAGTCCATTGTGACTTCCTTGGTCTGTGTTGCCACAGTGTCTTATTTAAAGAAATAATATCAAAGCACAAAAACACCCTGAAAAGGAATTCCTTTTTCTTTTTGAACTTTTTGTTTGGCATTGGGGTGCAGCTCCAAACATCGTAACAATTTCAAGTGGACAGCAAAGTGACCTGGCCATACATACACATGAATCCATTCTCTTTCAAACTCCTCTCTCATCCAAAAGGAATTCCATTCTTTCTATCTCTTTAGTTTTAGTCACTCAGTCGTGTCTGACTCTTTGCGACCCCATGGACTGCAGCCCACCAGGCTCCTCTGTCCACGGGATTCTCCAGGCAAGAATACTGGAGTGGGTTGCCATGTTCTCCCCCAGGGGATCTTCCTGACCCAGGGATCGAACCTAGGTGTCCCACCTTGCAGGCCGATTCTTCACCATCTCAGCCACGAAGGAAGCCCTTGTATCCCTCTAAGAATGCTGTAAATAGTCCTTTAAATGTTCTCTAGGGACACTTTCACTTCCTTGTTTTGGACCCTGTGTTTGTCTCCAAACCATCCTTCTTTCTCCCATCCCCACTGCATGCTATCCTCTTCTCTCAACTCACCAAATCTATTGAGACAAAAGAGGAGATGGAACAGTTTTATCAGAATGACACTGCACCATTTGGGCTTAGTTTTAGCTTTGGTACATCCCTGTCCTTTGGGATAGAGGTTAAAAATCTGCATCCCTGGGAAACTGCGAGGCAAGATGAGAAGGGATGAGTGAAATTAAGCACTGCGGTGACTGAGACGGTAAAGAATCTGCCTGCAATGCAGGAGAGCTGGGTTCGATTCCTGGGTCGGGAAGATGCCCTGGAGAAGGCAGTGAAAACCCACTCCAGTATTCTCGCCTGGAGAATCCCATGGACAGAGGAGCCTGGTGGGCTACAGTCCATAGGGTCACAGAGAGTCGGACACGACTGACTGACTAACACACACAGTTACTCTCTAAGCGATCAGCTTTAAATGGTGTCCATGAACAGACCGAGACAGCAGTACAGAAATTCCTGGATTTCAGCATCTTTACTCCTGATATTATTAGCAGTTTTGTCCAGTGCAAGGGCAGGGGGCGTGGTCTGAGATGTAGACAGATCTCGAGTGCCTTCGTGATTTGTGTCAGGGTTCAAATAGCTTCCTACCTGCTGCAATCATTATCAGGCAATAAGGTTCACTAGAACAAGATGAAAGATGCATTCAACATGAGTCAGCATGGCCTGAACCTCAGCATGGAAACTCTGCAGTCCACTGAGAAGTCCTTTCGGCCACAGGGACCAATGTTGAGTTCAGGACACCAGGGGCCAAGCAGCGATGCTGAGCAGGGCTGGTCCCAGGGCCACAGAGATGAAGCTAGTCCAGAAAGAGTAGAGGTTAAACAAACAGAAATAGTGCCAAGTCAAGATGACCTCAGAAAAGGAGACTTATGCTTTTCTTTAAAGGCAAGGTTCCTAGCAGCTAGATGCTTGTAAATATCACCCACCAAAGTACATTTTTATCTCAGTGTCACTTGGAGTTAGCATCAGAAAGACGGACTGTGCTGTACTGTGCAAACATTTTTTTTTTTTATTTCTAGCTCTCTGCAGAGAATGTCATGTTTACTCTTAGTTGTCTAATAAAAGTTCCATTTGAACCCTGCCAGTCTCATCTGCCACCAACGCATTGGGATCCAGAAAGTGTCCAGAGACAGGGGGACTGAATTCACCTCACTTCCAAGGCGAACACTGGCCTTGTGAGGTGTCACGGCCTTCCCTTAGTTGGCGGCCGAAAGAGGACTTGAAGAGAAATTAGATAGTGGTTCTGTAGCAAGGAACAAGAGAGACGGTGTTATGTTATTTAATAAGGTGAAGATAAAGAAGGCTAAGCGCCAAAGAATTGGTGCTTTTGAACTGTGGTGCTGGAGAAGACTATTGAGCGTCCCTTGGACTGCAAGGAGATCCAGCCAGTCCATCCTAAAGGAAATCAGTTGTGACTGTTCATTGGAAGGACTGATGCTGAAGCGACTGATGCAAAGAACGGACTCATTGGAAAAGATCCTGATGCTGGGAAAGACTGAAGGTTAGAGGAGAAGGGGACGACAGAGGATGAGATGGTTGGATGGCATCACCGACTCGGTGGACGTGAGTTTCAGCAAGCTCCGGGAGTTGGCGATGGACAGGGAAGCCTGCGTGCTGCAGTCCATGGGGTCGCGAAGAGTCAGACAGGACTCAGCAACTGGATGTAACAACACGATATAACGTGACTTCAAATGTAGGCCGTCAGGCTCCATCCTAGGGAACAGTATTCGGAATGAAACACGTATGACCAGGTTACACTGTGTGCAGGTTGGAAGACACCTGGAAGACTCAGTCCCTCACTGGGGTGAGGCCCTAGACACAGTTGAACACGTTTGAGAGAGACTGGCTCCATGGTGGGTTGGAGCAAGCTCACGGCGGTGATATTGAGGAACCTGAGAAGCTTGACCTTCAAGAAGAAACAGCCTATGATGGCTTGATGCCATACGTGAAGAACCATCATGGCAACTATACAGCTTAATGAGGTGGACAATACATTGTCCACCAGGCTTCCAGGTAACGGAAGGAAAAGAGATGGGTCTGGGGTCCCCAAGACCACCCTATGTTCAAAGATCCACGAGAAGAACTCACAAGACTCAGGAGTCGTCATACTCACGGTTACTGTTTTTCTTCACAGTGAAAAGACAGAAAGCAAAATCAGCAGAGGGAGAAAATGCATGGGGCCAACTCTCAGGGACCCCAGGCTCATGTTTCTAGGGCGGGGAGCAGCGTGGGGTGCAGTCAGTTCCTCCAGCCTTGGGTCGTCATCACCTGAGCAAGGCTGTCTACCAGGGAAGCCCGCTCGCGTCTTGGAACCCGGGGTTTTCATCACGAGTCAGTCCCGTAGGTTCCTGAAGCCCATGTGTCTGGGTGTGGTTTCGAAACCTCCTTTGCAGGAGAGCAAATATTCACTGGAAATCCTAGGAGCTACCAAAACGGGGGATTTTTGGAAATAGGCAACCCAGCCCTGCTGGCATAACCATTTCCTGGGCCGGGGGTCAGGCTGGTGTGTCCGCGACAGGGTCTCTGTAAACAGTGACTCCCCATTTTGTTGCTTTCGTTGTTCAATTGCTCAGTCATGTCCGACTCTTTGTGACCCCATGGACTGTAGCACGCCAGGCCTCCCTGTCCATCACCAACTCCCGGAGTTTACCCAGACTCATGTCCACTGAGTCAGTGATGCCGTCCAACCATCTCATCCTCTGTCGTCCCCTTCTCTTCCCGCCTTCAATCTTTCCCAGCATCGGGGTCTTCCTTAAACACCCCATGTTCCCCTTGGCAGGCACCAGTCTCTTCTCCATGTCCCTAATTCTGACAAACTCTATTTTTTTTCCGCCATCGTAGGGGTTGATTCTTTCTAGGATTTCTCTCTTTTTGGCTGTGCTTGGGTCTTTGCTGATACACGTGGGCTACTCTCTAGCTGCAGTGTGTGGGCTTCTCATTGCAGTGGCTTTTCTCATTTTGGAACACAGGCTTCAGGGTGTGGAGGATCAGTATTTGCTCTACGCTTTGAGCTCAGTAGTTGTGACATATGTGCTTGGCAACCCCTAGGCATGTGGAATCTTCCTGGATTAGGGATCAAACTTGTGTTCCCTGCATTGGCAGGTGGATTCTGAATCCCTGGACCACCAGGGAAGCCCTGACAAACTCTATCCATTTAAGCAAATTGCGTGGATTGGAGCTTAACCTGAGAACTGCGGTGTACCTCGCAAGGAATAACTCCGTATGGTTTGACCAGGGATGCAACCCAGGTCTCCTGCATTACAGGCAGAATCCTTCATGTCTGAACCACCCAGGAAGCCCCGTAACATATACCCAGCAAGCCAGTGGGATGAAATAGATGCTTTGTGAACGTTCGTTTCCTTCTCGTCTGGGTTGGGGAAGGTTGGACACCTCATTAGTCATGAGAGTTAAATCCTATTTCTCTATTTGGCAGCTGTTTTTAAACTTCACCATGCACAAAAATGAACTGTGGATATTGACAATATACAGATTAGGATGGTTTTGGAGATGCGATGGGCCTGAGATTCTGAATGTTTACCCATCTTAGGGATGGGATGATGTTGGTGCCACAGGGCCTTGGACCATGGGTCCAATAAAGAGAGGCTCTAACAGCCTAGAGTCTTGCCAGTTGTAGCAGTGTCATGTCCTGGAAGAAAAAGAGATTATTTATTGTAGGCTCTTCGCGTTTCCACCCTCAACCACCCTCCTCCTTCCCATCCACTCCTCAGTCTGGTGGAATCTCCAGAGAAGAGAAGGGAATGAATACTCATGTAACATCTATATCCCCATCGGTTCACTGGGGGCCTTTTATAAACCACGCCAGTTATTCTCTGCAGGTTCCACTAAGGTACTTTATGTCGAGCTCAACTGAAGGTGAGTAATTTACTTACATTAAGATGGTACAGAACAGTTCTTTGCAAATACCCCTCATCAAGGAGTTACCTGGCTTTCCAGTTAAAAGTGTCCATTCTTTTGTGTCCATTCTGAGTCCCTGCTGCACTGTGGTTTGGCTGTGACGTGACACTCAGGAATTCCAGGCTCTGTGTTTTTTCTTTTTTTAATTTATCTATTTTTTGATTGAAGGATAATTGCTTTACAGACTTCTGTTGCTGTCCATGAAACCTCACCATGAATCAGCCACAGGTACACATGTATCCCCTCCCATCCCTGACAGCTCAGCTGCTAAAGAATCCACCTGCGATGCAGGAGACCCTGGTTCTATTCCTGGGTCGGGAAGATCCGCTGGAGAAGGGATAGGCTACCCACTCCAAGCTTCCCCTGTGGCTCAGCTAGTAAAGAATCTGCCTGCAGTGCGGGAGACCTGGGTTCAATCCCTGGGTCGGGAAGATCCCCTGAAGAAGGGAAAGGCTACCCACTCCAGTATTGTGGCCTGGAGAATTCCATGGACTGTATGGGGTCACAAAGAGTTGGACACAACTGAGCAACTTTCATTCACCCATCTCTTTCCCATCCCACCCCTCTAGGCTGATACAGAGCCCCTTGTTTGAGTTTCCTGAGACATAGAGCAAATTCCCGTTGGCTGTCTATTTTACACATGGCCGTACATTTTTCTCTTACAGGGAGAGCTTTGTGTCACTGGATTTGCATGCCACAGACTCTCAGATTTCTCTGTGTAGGAGTTTAGGTGCCCCAGTGGCTCCGCAGTAAAGAATCCACCTGAAATGCAGAAAACTCAGGTTCAATCCCTGGGTTGCAAGATCCCCTGCAGAAGGCAATGGCAACCCACTGCAGTGTTCTTGCCTGGAGAATCCCACGGACAGAGGAGCCTGGCAGGCTTACAGTCCATGGGGGTCACAAATGGTCGGATCGGACACAACAGAAGTGACTTAGAACACACACAGTGAGGACGGAAGGGAAGGCGTGGAGGTTGTTTAGAAGATGTGCTTGAATAGCAGGCACCCAGTTTTGGATGGCTGAGACTGTGGTTTGTCTGGGTGACGCTGGGGGACTTGATGGAGGCTGGGCATTCTCCTAAGTCACTCCTCAGCGCAGCCTCTGGAAGAGGAACCTCTGGAAGTTGTGAACCTCTTCAGAAGGAGCGTGGGGGAAATTCCCAGTGGTTAAGCCACCTCGCTTCCACGGCAGGGGGCCCAGCTCTGATTCCTGGTCAGAAAACTAAGTTCCTACATGCCAGAAGGGGTGGCTGAAGAAAACAATGGCAAAACAAATTATTATTATTATTTTAGGAAAAGCAATAAGCGCTCCTCGTCATTTGCATTAGTTTTGAAACTCTGTGTTTCACTGTCTTGTCAGTTGCAGCAGTAATGCCAGCGCTCCCTCGAAGGAGGATTTTTTTTCACTTCTTTTATGTTTGTATTGGAGCGTAATTGCTTCACAGTGTTGTGTTTCTTTCTGCTGTAGGACAATATGAATCAGCTCTAAGTATACACATGTCCCCTCCGTCTTGAGCCCCCCTCCCACCGCCGATCCCACCCTCTTTGTCATCACAGAGCACCGAAGCGATCTCCGTGGTTTATAATAGCAGCTTCCCACTAACTATCTAGTTTACACATGGGACTGCATATATGTCAGTCTGCTGTCTGAATCCCTGCCACCCTACCCTTCCCACCCTGTGTCCCACAGGCCTGTTCTCTATGGCTGAGTCACTATTCCTGTCCGGGAACAAATGGGACCTAATTAAACTTTAAAGTTTTTGGCACAGCAAAGGCAACCGTAAATAAGACAAAAGGACAGCTCTCAGGATGGGAGAAAATAGTTGCAAGCAAAGAATCAGACAAAGGATGGATCTCCTAAATATACAAACAGCTCATGCAGCTAAATTATAAAAGTAAATAAATAAAACACAACGCAATAAAGCAAACAGGTGTAAGCAGGATTTGATCCTCACAGAGCTCAAGGGAGATGCCCAGGTAATATGTGAGATTCGTTCTCTTATACCTGAATTGAGTTGGGAGTTTCTCAATCCTCCCTGCTGTATTACTCGTCAAAAATGATCCAGAGAGGTTTTAATTGTGAACTTGGGAAGAGAAAGATTGAAGGCGGGAGGAGAAGGGGGCGACAGAGGATGAGATGGTTGGATGGCATCACCGACTCGATAGACAGGAGTTTGAGTAAACTCCGGGAGCTGGTGATGGGCAGGGAAGCCTGGCGTGCTGCAGTCCATGGGATCACAAAGAATCGGACACGACTGAGCGACTGAACTGACCAAAGGGAGAATGAAATCCTGGCCCCACGACCACATGGACCTTCCCCTGACTGTGATCTAGGCTAGCCGTCACAATGAAGCCGAGGAAGCACTTCTCAAGCCACGCAAACCTGCATAGAAAACACCTGTCTGGACGTCTGGTCTCAGGGACCTGGCCCACGCCCACAGGGACACCTGGGCTCTGCATCCTGAGATGGAAGGGACCTTAAGCCCCCATCGCAGCCCTTCCTCTGCTCGGGGGGGTCGAGGAGACTGAGATAGGAGAGCTTTGACGGTGGCATCGGGGACAGCATTAGGACTGCAAACCCGGCTCCCCAGCTCCCAGATGATGGTGATGGTCAGGACACCACCTGCTCCCCTCCAGTTAGGAGCCCATCAGCTGCTTCCACACCTGTCCGCCCTGCAGGAAGCTGACTCGAGGGTCGATAACACGCGTTCGTATTGACTGGAGGGAAAGTCAGGCTCCCAGAAGGGTCGATGCTAGCGATCTTTCCCTTGACGTATTTATTAATAATGCAGGCTGTGGGGGAAAATAGGCTGCCTTCTGCAATGGAGGTTAGAGGCAGCGTGTCATACACTGGCAAGAACACTGATTAAAACCAGGACTCAGAATGTTAGGTGGTGACATTAAATTCGTGCTATAGATACACTTTTGCTGTTGTTTGGTTGCCCAGTCGTGTCTGACTCTTTGTGACCCCATGGACTGCAGCACATCAGGCTTCCCTGTCCATCACCATCTCCTGGAGCTTGCTAAACTCAGGTCCATTGAGTCGGCGATGCCATCCAACCGTCTCATCCTCTGTCATCACCTTCTCCTCCTGACTCAGATATACATATATATTACTTTTCATATTATTTTCCATTATGGTTTATCACAGGCTCTTGAATATAGTCTTTTGCTTTCTACAGTAGATGCCTGTCGTTTATCCATTCTATGTATAATGGTTTTGCATCCGTTAATCGCAAGCTCCCAATCCATCTCTCCCATACCTGTCCCCTTTGGCGACTACAAGTCTCTTTTCTGTGTCTGTGAGTCTGTTTTGTAGATGAATTCACTTGTATTTTATTTTAGAATCCATGTAGAAGTGATATCTTGTGGAATTTGTCTTTCTCTTTCTGACTTACTTCACTCAGTACGACCATCTCGAGGTCCATCCATGTTGTGGCAAATGGCATCGTTTCATTGTTTTTTATGGCTGAGTAATATTCCACTGTATGTATGCACCATAACTTCTTTAGTCACTTATCTGTCAATGGACTTTTAGGTTGCTCCCATGTCTTGGCTGATCTGAACAGTGCTGCAGTGAGCGCTGGGATGCATGTAAAATTTCAAGTGATAGTTTTGCCTGGGTATTCACCCAGGAGTGAGGTTGCAGGCTCATCTGGTAGCTCCATTTTTCAGGTTTTTTAGGCACCTCCCTACTGTTTTCCATAGTGGCTGCATATGGTGGGGATGTTTTAATTGTCTTGAAAAATGATGCCGAACATCCTCTGTCCAAATGAACATCTCCTCCTGAAGTAGTTATCGTTTAAGGCCACTTACTTATTCCAGTGTATGGACAGAGGAGTGTGGCGGGCTGCAGTCCATGGGGTCTCAAAGCATCAGACTTGACTGAGACACTGACACATACTTATTCCAGTGGTGTTCACGCTACTTAAATTATTCTGCTAAAGGCCTGTTTCACAGCCAGAGACATTGTCTTTACATATGAACAGTGGACTTTTCCATGGACCTAGGTTGATGTTTGTGAACACACACAGCAGGTAGAGGATGTCCATAGTCAATGATCCACTGCACATACGTTCTCCTCTATATCTGGTGCAAAGAAGAGGAAAGGGGCGGCTAAGGGAAACGCTCCCCACTCCGGTATTCTGGCCTGGAGGATCCCATGCACTGTACAGTCCATAGGGTCGCAAAGAGTCGGACACGACTGAGCGAGTTTCACTTTAGACGTGGCGTCACGTCCAGACGGAGGCTTCCCGGGTTTTCTGTGACTCAGTGAAGATGCTGAGTCCCAACCCCGGTCTTCAGTGACCCGCCCCAAGGGAGCAGCCGTGGCGGAGGGGCGGCGATGCCGGGCAGCAGCTGGGCATCGACAGGAAGTCCCGAGGGGAGCATTCGGAAGCATCTGTTCTTTCCTGGGTTTGAGACACCCAGACCTTTGGTCCTGCAAAGCCTGTCCTTTCCCAGGGTCTGGGTTGTGGCTTCGCTCCCCAGCGACCCTTCAGAGCCTTTAGATCAAGGGCAAGTTTAAAAGAGAGCCTACCTTGAAGGTCTTTATTCAGCATAGAAACACTGGAGAAACTCGAGCTAGAGCTGAGAGCTGTGAGCATGCTGATGTAGTCGGCATCCTCCAGGGACTTATTCCTGAAGGAGTCACTCCTTATGGAGGGTGGCTGACATAGACAGTCAAAAAATCGCGACTCAGTGGGATGAAGGATAGATTCCAAAGGTGGGAAATGATGAGAGAGAGAGAGAGAGAGATACACACACACACATGCATATGCACACATATATATATGCATGTATCTGTGCATATGTGTACATATGTGTATTGTGTATATGTGTGTACATGGATGTGCATATGCATACATACATGTATATGTGTGCGCACATATTTGTGTGTACATGAATACATGTACGTGTACACATGTGTGTTGTGTGTATGTGTGCGTGGATATATGTATGTGTACATATGTGTGTGTGCATGTGTTTGTGTATATGCATACATGTATGTGTGCATATGTTTATTGTGTATATGTGTGTGTACATGGATATATGTGTATGTATACATATATGTATATGTGTGTGCACATGTTTGTGTATGCATGTGTATATATGCATGCATGTGTGTGTACATGTGTATATTTGTATATACATGTATGTGTACATATAGGTGTGTGTTTATGTATATACACATCGATATATGTATACGTACATACATGTGCATGCATGCATGTGTGTGTATACATATGTTTATGTGTACATGTATGTGTGCACATGCATGTGTGTGTATGCATGCATGTATGTGTGTGTGTGTGTACATGTGTGGGGGGGCACTTTCCTGGTGTCTCAGCAGTAAAGAATCTGTCTGCCTGCAAAGCGGGAGATCCGAGTTCAATCATTGAGTCGGGAAGATCCCCTGGAAAAAGGAATGGCAACCCACTCCAATATTCTCCCCTGGAAAATCCTGTGGACAGTGGAGCCTGGTGGGTTACAGTCCGTGGGGTCACAAAGAGTCAGACCCAAATGAGTGACTAACCTACATACACAGAGAAACATGTATGTTTATATGGATGGGGCTCCCTTTTGACTCAGAGAGTTAAGAATCTGCCTGCAATTGTGGGAGACCCTGATTAAGTCCCTGGGTCAGGAAGATTCCCTGAGGAGCCTGGCAGGCTATACGGCCCATGGCGTTGCAAAGACTTGGACACCACTGAGCGACTAACACACACAGACACACACACACACACACACACACACACACACACTGAGAATATATCGCTTCAGATTTTCCATGAGATGTTAGAGAAAACCTTGAAATAAAATTTTTAGCCAACCCAATATAATTCACTAATTTTTCAGGTGCATTTCATACAGCTTTTTAAAATTTATTAAATGTAGGTAGGCTTGATGTCATTCAAAAATACAAATGGCAGGACAAACTATTAAGGCAAAGATTCCTAGTTTAGAATGATAGAAGGCTAACAGGGTGAGATGGAGGAGCCTTAGCAAGAGTCCACCTAGGCTTCCTCTATGGCTTCGCTGCCGACTATTGGCCAGGGTTCCTCAGGATTTATCTGTCCTCTCCCTCCTTGGACAGCAAGGAGATCCAACCAGTCCATCCTAAAGGGAATCAGCCCTGAATATTCATTGGAAGGACTGATGGTGAAGCTGAAACTCCAATGCTTTGGCCACCCAATGCAAAGAACTGACTCATTGGAAAAGACCCTGATGCTGGGAAAGATTGAAGGCGGGAGGAGAAGGGGACGACAGAGGATGAGATGGTTGGGTGGCATCACCGACTCAATGGACGTGAGTTTGATCAAACTCTGGGAGTTGGTGAAGGACAGGGAAGCCTGGTGTGCTGCAGTCCGTGCGGTCACCAAGAGTCGGACACTACTGAGCGACAACTTCCATCAGAGTCTGCACTTGGCTTCCTCCACGTCAGATGCTGTCTGAATTCCCTTCCCAGGGTACAAGAGTGGAAGCTCAAGGATGCTTGGCGCATGTTCTCCAGACCTCTCTTCACATTCTCTTGGTCAGAGCCCATCCCAGTTTTAGCTCCAGTTCAGCCGTGTGGAAGCAGACACTCTGTCTTTCCGGAAGGAATGGTATCTGGGACGCTGGTGCGGGGACCTCATTAGGATGGCAGCTGGCTACATTTCTTCCCGCACTGCCTCTGGGAGCGGACGTGAGCCGCATCTTCATTTCGGAGACTCGTGTCGGAAACCCTCACGTGGCTCCTTTCATTACAGCGGTTTCCATCTCCTGGGAAACTAAATCTGCCAGGAGGGCAATATAAAGAAAGATCTACAGAAAGCATTTAGTCTTCACTGTACAATTTTTGTTTTTATAGAACTTTGACAGGTTTTGGCACCCTGCAGGTAAATTTCTTTATTGCATTGCTTGTTGGCTTTTACTTACTTAGTTAAGGGTAGCTCATAAGTAATGCATGTGTGGGGTACCAAATTCAAAGATGTACAGAGGCAAGCAGCATAAAGCAAGGCTCTCTGCTCTACTGATCCCTTCTACCACCCAGTTCCACCCCTAGAATCAACTGTGCTGCTCAATTTGTGAAAAATTTCCATGTACCCAATTTGATCCCTTTCAAATCAAAATACTCAGGACTGAGGAGAGACCCATAGGGAGAGGGTCAGGGCGATGTTTTTTTTTGGAGTCAGCAACTGACTCTACCAGTTCCTGCTGCATCCAAGATTAGAAGCGGAGATGGCAGACAGAGAAAGAAGAAAATTGTAGGTTAAATAGAGATGAAAATCCCGGGAACCCCACTACAATCCATCATTGTCAGCTGCAAAGTGCCCACCCCTCCCCAGGGCAACAGTGCGGAGGAAAATAAATTATCAGTCGGGTCTCCCAACGCCTTTGCAGAAGCTGTTTTTTAAAGGACATGTGAAATATTAACGAAGGCCACAGGTTTATTTAGCTGACATGTTATAGTCACGCACGGTATCACGATTAGCGTCACATTGGCACTTGTGTGGGACGCTGCAAAGGGACTGTTTTGACGCAAGAAGTTAGAGGAAGTAGACTTGACCTTGTTGGGATGCAGGAAAAATAACTGAAACGTACATAGGATTTGTGATGCTTGAGGCAAAAGCTAAGCTGCGGCGGGTTAAGAAGTCATAGACGAAAGGGAGAGAAAGTCATGGACAAGTCTGTTAGTGAATCTGGCTGTGACGAACTAGCAAGAACTAGCTGGAGTCAGGCTTCCCGGGTTGCTCGGTTGTAAAGAAGGCATCTGCCGGTGGAAGAGACGTGTGTTCGATCCCTGGGTTGGGAAGATCTCCTGGAGTAGGAAATGGCAACCCACTCCAGTGTTCTTGCCTGGAAAATTCCATGGGCAGAGAAAGCTGGCCGCTGACAGTCCTTGTGACTGCAAAAGAGTGAGCCACTAATGCGACTGCACAAGAATGCAGTAATACTGCACAAGAACAATGCGATCACAGGAGTGACTTTCTTTTTATAGGAAAGAATTGAACATCCGCCTTCGCTATTGCTACGAGCCAGCTTGGTATGGGGATGGAGCGGGCTTCCTGGAGAGTCACAAACACCCCACCCCATCTTCTGCAGACACCCCACCTCCCACAACTGTAGAGACATCTCAGTCCCGCGTGAGCTGGGTCGGGGGTGACTAATGGAATTGAGCAGATACATCCCGCCCTAATGTACGCCGCTCCATCTCATCACCATAGCAATGCAGGCAGTCCTGGGTAGCTGGTGGGCACAGCAAGCTGGGCGACCTGAGGTCTAGGGAGTGTGGCTGGTTTTCTGCGGGTCACTGAGGTCGTAAGGGGCCAGGCTGATTTCAGACCTCAAGCAGCAGGGTTACAGAAGCCCACAAGCTATTCCACCCCCGCCTCTGAGACTCACACACGAGAAGGTCGGGAACTAGCCGAAAACGCAGAGAGGGCTTTGAGCGTACAGACCAGTCTTGTGAGCATGACGTCCGTGAGTGCAGAGAGGGGGTCTGCAGTCTTTTGTCACTGCAGTTCCCTCCCGTTGACATACTTCACTGTAAACAGAACCTTCTGTATTCTGGACGTGCAAATGTGGAATCTAGTTCCCCAACCAGGGATGGAAGCCTTGCCCCCTGTTTTAGGGGTGTGGAGTCTTAGCCACTGGCACCAGAGCCGTCCTAAACACCACCTTCTAGTCATCATTTGCAGCTCTAACGAGTCCAGTGATTAAGTGATTGAGGACCAACTCGAGCTAAGACAGACTTATCCAGTCTCTGGCCCCGAAAAGCCTCAACCCGGAGAAATCTCTTCTCTTCGATACCAGAGGCATGTCCGCACCTGGGAGACGATCGTGTCGGGTCAAGGTGACCATGAAATTTTTCGTGTGTCTCCAGTTGGCCAGGCTGCAGTGCCCAGATGTTTGGTCAGACACAAGTGAAGGTGTTGCCGTGAAGGTCTCCTGTAGATGTGAGGAGCATGGACCATCAGTTGACTTCGAGAAGACTTCCCTCTGCAAGGAGTGTGGACCTCATCCCATCCCTTGAAGACCGTGAAAGGAAACACTGAGCTTTCCCAGAGTAAAATGCATTCAGTTTCATGTCTGTAACGTAGAAGTCCTGAATTTCCAACCAGCCTGACTAGCATCACGCTTGCCAGAAGCTCAGTCATACAATGTCTCAAGAGTAAATCTCAGTATATAGATAGTTGGGTAGGTAGAGAGATAGACCTCTAGACCTATATAGGTATGTCTCTATCTGCCAACCTGTTTATCATCTTTGTACCTTTGTCATCTTTCTATCTCTCTATCTACCTGTTTATCATCCATCCATCATCTACCTATTCAGCAATCTATCATCTATCTAGCTATCTGTTCTTTTACCTATATTGATCTATCTACCTACGTTTGTAATCTATCATCCATCCATCATCTATCTATTCACCAATCTACCCATCTATTGTCTTATCCATATCTATCTGTATATCTATTATGTATCATCTGTCTATCTTACTGGTTTTGTTTCTCTGGAAAATCTTGACTGGTACATTGCGAAGAGGTAGGCACATTGCCGAGCGCTTACAGGTAGAATTCCCGATGTTTCCAGCATCAGCTTTCTTTCAAGTTGTCGAAGGCTTCATTACTCCCATCCAGGGCTCCAGTCTGGATGAGTTCACGGTATTTCACCTTTTATTTCCAGTTTCTCTTTGCTGAGTGTTCTTCATGTTCATCATCATGTATTTCTTTTCCCTCTCCGGGTCTGTTTGCTTTCTTCTCTAACGCTTCACCGGCAATCCTGTTCTTTTCGTTATTTCAACACACGTGTCCACTAGAACGTCCCCATGAAGACTCACTATTTACCAGTCACTTTAATATGTTAATTAAAGTCAGATTTCCTGGGCTTCTGGAAGATGAACACATGCTTTGGCTGTAATGGATTCTGATGAATCGTGTCCAGTGAAATTAATTAATTATGCAGTTACTATCACAACATGTTCTATGTACCTATCAATCTACTACCTGCCTTTTGACCATATAGCCAGGCATGAATGCTGATAGAGTTGCCTTGTTTACAACAGTGATACCCAAACATCGTTCTGTTCTCAGTTTCATTTGTACCTTCAGATTACAAAACCATCTGTTAATTTAAAAAGGTAACGTCTACAAAAGCAATATGGCTCTATCATTTTATCAAAGGTCACTCAATACAATTTAATAGAGGTTCAGTGCCAGAAAAAAAATCTCTTTATGCAAGCATAGCTCTTGCAATTCATAATTTGAAAGCAAAAGCAATAAACTTTTAATCTCTACAAACATCTTACATTATTTTTATGCAATATTCCCTAGCTAAGAAAATCTTTACTTTTTTTTTTTTTTTTTCTGTTCTGGTTAGTGAGTGCACTTTAAGTATTAAGTGGAAAAATAGATCCTGAGGGGAGAAAGGATCATATATAAAAAGATAAGTGAATAGTTAATAATAAAAGTATAAAATGTATTACAAAATAAATTTTATTGTTTCCTACAATGTGCTTTTTCTTTTAAAATCTTTTCTGTAAATTATTATTATTATTATTGGCTCCTTGCATGGCTTAAATTTTCTCTGATATCTTTGCAATGATACTGCTCTGCAGAGACACTTGAATTAATGTCAGGTCTAGAGATCACATGAGTTTGTAGTCATAGCAACAGACAGCACAGGTAATGGTTCTGATTTTATATAGATTCATGAGCCCTTAACATTAGGCCTTTTTCACTTTAAGAGGAAAAAAAGTGAAAAGAAACATCTCTACCCTTAAGAATGAGGTATACTGAAAATTTTCACCCGTTACAGTCATATGCAGAAATGATTGCTCGAAAGTTAGAGCAAGATGCAGTGAACAAAATGTGGATTCTATCTTGAAAATGTCAGGAGTGGAAACTCTAGGTTGAAATAGGAAATCTGCAAGCCTCACTATTTCACGTGAGTGGAAAGAGTCATTGAAATTATGTGACCGTTTGAAGGTATATACGTGTTTATTACTTGAAAGGCTTTGCACAGTTTATGAAGGAGAGCTTTGGTTTGCAAAGATAACATGTTGCCGGGTGACGTCCAAGTCTTCATGATTTCTCAGTTAGTGAGGTCAGCAATAATGAGATATGATTGTGCGAGGGGAATAAACTTAATTAATGAGTGCAGCTTAATCTGGTATTTGCAGAAGTGGCTTTTCATCAGGTGTGGGACCTGGGTGAACACCCAGTTTTCCTCTACCTACACTACAACCTTCTGATACACGGGAAACTTCCAGTAGGATACATGGAAGTGATGAGGAACTGATGTAAACTTTTTTTTAATTTGTATTTATTTATTTGTGTCTGTGCTGGGTCTTCATTGCTGGGTGCGGGCTTTCTCTAGTTGCAGCGAACAGGGTCTCCTCTCTAATTGTGCAGGCCTCTCATTGCAACGTGAGATAAAGTTTTGAAGGCATATATTACGGCGCGCATTTCCCCAAGGAAATATTTCAGACAAAGTTGTTAGCATCAGTGAGCTCTATTCTTGCTGTGACCACCTCATTTTCCTCCTCAAAAACTGCCAAGCAATTTCCCTAATGAAAGAAACCAGTCTGAAAAGGCTACTTGCTGCAGGATTCCAACGCTGTGACGTGCTGAAAAGGCAAAACGGTGGAGACAGTGAAAATATACAGTGGTTGCCAGGAACTGGAGATGGGCATGAATAGCGGACGCAGAAACTTTCAGGGCAGGGAAGCTACTCTGTATGATGCTTAATCATCATTTGTTGTTTGCTGCAGTTTAGTCACTCCATCGTGTCCAACGCTTTGCGACCCCATAGGCTGTAGCCCGCCAGGCTCCTCCGTCCGTGGGACTTCCCAGAGAAGAACACTGGAGTGGGTTGCCATTTCCTCCTCCAGGAGATCTTCCCAACCCAGGAATCGAACCCTTGAACTCGCATCTCCTGTTTGGCAGGCAGATTCTTTACTACTGGGCCGCCCGGGAGCCCGTGTATCATGATACACGTAGCCAGATCCTCAAAGTGTTTGACATCAAGAGTGAATCCTAATGTCATATGTGGACTTTAGGTTATGATCATGAGTCAGTGTGGGCTCACCCTGGGTTTAAAAAGAAAGGTGCCATTCTGGCGACTGATGTGGATAATGAAAGTTCATGTATAGAAGCAGGGGATGTGTGGGAATCTCTTCCCTTTCTTCTTAATTTTGTTGCAAACTTGCTCTTAAAAGCTGTCCCTAAAACAAAAGAGAAAGAGAATTGGCGTTCAGTTCTTGCTTCCTCACTGTCCTGTGTATGCATGCATGGTCAGTCGTTCCCTTGTGTCCAACTCTTTGCGACCCCGTAGACTGCAGCCCGCCAGGCCCCTCTCTCCGTGGGATTCGCAGGCAAGAACACTGGAGTGGGCTGCCATCTCCTCCTCCAGTTCTGTGTGTGCCAAGGACAAGTCTCAGTCCCCGTGCCCCTGGGTCTTCTCAAAGCAAATGGACAGGGGACCTCGCTCAGGCCTCTCGCCGAACAACGCACCACGTCTCTCTCTTTCCGCCTTCTCCGTCACAATCTCAGACCTGCCAAGACGACGCTCCAGGTTGGTTGCAGCTTCCGTGTAGGAAGGTCTAAAGGTCTCTGTGCGTTTCCCCTCCATCCAGGAGTGCGCCCCCTGTTGCGTGGTTTCAGTTACCCTCAGGCACCTGGGGTCCAAAAATATTAAAGGGAAGGTTCCAGAAAGAAACAGTTAAAGAAGCCTTAAATTCTGTAAGGGAGACCTGGGTTTGATCCCTGGGTTGGGAAAATCCCCTGGCGAAGGGAAAGGTTACCTACTCCAGTATTCTGGCCTGGAGAATTCCATGGACTGCTGGTCCATGGGGTCGCAGAGAGTCGGACATGACTGAGTGACTTTCACGTTCACGTTCGTGTTCTTAAGTAGCATGAGGAAGTCTCGTGGGGTCTTGCTCAGCCCCAGCGGGAACATGAATCCTCCCCTTGTCTAGTATGTCTGGCATATTAGTGCCTCAGTAGCCACTGTGGAGATTGTGGTCAAGTGACACTCGTTTTCGAAGGCAACCCAGGAGGAATTTGGGGATTTATATCTTAGGTCATATCTTACGGTCCTTCCAACTGTGATGTTCCATGTCAAAGCATCATCGTGGAAATCAAGTCAAGTGAATCTCAGCTGGAGATTTGGGGAGTGGCTTTTCCTGGAGGAAGAAAACCCCATCCTTGTGTCTTTGGCTGGTCTTGTGGATTGAGAGACACAAGAGTTTGCGTGAAGCATGTGAGCAGAGTCTGGGAACAAAAAGCGTCGGGAGTAGAGAGAGCTCCTATGGTGTGAAAACACCCTTTTCCCAGTGGATGGATCACAGCCTCATTTTATCAGGATGCTACTTTTGCTGTTCTGATTTTTTTTTAAAAAAGTGTTTAGTGATGGGGAGTCCTGGATTAAATACATCCCGAAAAGTTTTATGGCTCTATATTTGTCTTATTTGTATATACTTTTAAATTTTATTTTAGTTATTTATTTTTGGCTGCGCTGGGTGTTCATTGCTATACACAGGCTTTCTCTAGGTGTGGTGAGTGGGAACAACTTTCTAGTTGTGGTGGGTGGTCTTCTTTTTCCGGGGGCCTCTCTTATCAAGCACAAGCTCTAGAACTTGGCCTCAGTAGTTGTGGTCCACGGCATATAGGATCTGGATTTGCTGGTGGCTCAGATGATAAGAGAATCTGCCTTCCTTGCCGGAGACCTGGGTTCGATCCCTGGGTCGGGAAGATCCCCTGGAGAAGGGAATAGCAACCCACTCGAGTATTCTTGCCTGGAGAATCCCATGGACAGAGGAGCCTGTCCACGGGGTCACCAAGAGTCGGACAGGACTGACCACAGAGCACACCCAAATGGCTAAAAGAATGAGCCGATGGCCATCCCTTAGGCCAGCATTGTTGGCAACCCAGGAAATCAACAGGGAGCTTGCGAAAACCTTATCACCAGATTCTGATTTCACTGGTCTGCAGACACATGGGAATTTCTGGAAAGATGCCCAGGTGGTTCAAAGTGCGAAGTCGTGGCTGAGGACCTTGGACCAAATCGGGTTATCTGCTCTCTTTGCAATCATGCTGACGACTCTCGTGCTGATTTTTGGGGCAGGTGAGACTTGGGTGGAGACTCACAGTGATGGGGAAAGTCAAGAGTGTGGTCAGCGCTTGGAAGGAGCCATAAGTGAAAATGGACAACCACGCGTGGGCTGTAGGAAGACCTGAGGTTTTGATGATCGGTGTGGGTGGTAAGTATAAACGATCCTACATAACAGTGCGGCAAAGGAGACAGAGCCCTAGAGAACGGACTTGTGGACTCAGTGGGAGAAGGCGAGGGTGGGATGATTTGAGAGAACAGCTCTGACACGTATACGGTACCGTATGCACAAGAGATGACCGGTGCGAGTTTGGTGTATGAAGCAAGGCACCCAAAGCCCGTGCTCTGGGACAGCCTGGAGAGTTGGGGTGGGGAGGGGGGTGGGAAGGGGGTTGAAGATGTAGATGACATGTGTGTACCTCTGGCCATTTCATAGTGATGCCTGGCAGAAGCCATCACAATGTTGTAAAGTCATTATCCTCCAATTAAGATAAATAAACACAATTTTTTAAAGACAGAGAAACTTTAAAAAAAAATCTGGGAATATATTTCTGCTTCTGCATTTTTTATTTTTCCTTTCTGCCAGTCCTAGCTGCTCAGGGCCGTGGGAAGCACGGTGGTGGAGATTTACCTTCTAGAGAGAGAGAGTCGGAAAGCAGGGCGGGGAATTCCATTTTTGTGCAAAGGATGTTGGGTCTGTCATCTGCCGGTATGTCCAAACATTCATCCCGTTAAACACAGAGTCCTGACTTTGAAACCCTGAACGAACGCTTGATACGAAAGGCATCCATCAAGAATCATTGGAGTGCTAGTCGTGGTCATTGTTCAAGCTAGGGTTTGTCCCGCTGTGAAATAGCATACCTCTGGCTGTGTGTGTGTGTGTGTGTGTGTGTGTGTGTGTGTGCACAGCTACAAAGAATATTCCTTTCTCTATGTGTGTGCGTAGTTACCTTCATTAAAATGCATTCAGTGTCTCTTTAATTTGTAAACCGCAGCAAGCAATCAGTAAGTTTTCCCGAAACCTATTTATTCAACTCGCCTTTGTCACTAGGCTGCGATGCCATCTCTCTCCGGGAAATGTAGATTCCTTTCCAGTCTTCAATAATTAACCAGTGTGATCCCAGTTGTGAACATCCGTCTCATTGCCTCCTATTTCACTTCCAACCCCTTTCTTCGTATGATGAAAGTCACAGGCACATTCCAAAAAAACTATAGGGTAAGATTCATTTTAAAACCCCATCTACTTGTGGAGGAAAAGCTTTGGATTATAAATAGAGTTGACTGAGGGAGAAAATAACACAGTCTTTTTTTCCCCTTCTTGCTTTTATGCTTCAATTTTAAAAGTCATTAATTTTTCATTTTCATCCTGGAAGCATTTTCTTTTCCATCTACACAATGCCCAAGCATATCAGGAAAGTTTAAGCAATAAAGACACAAAGGTTTTTTGTGGGTTTTTTTTTTTTTGGTCTGTTTGTTTCTTTTTTTATTATTATTCTTTTGATAACACGGAGCTGAAAATATCTGGTTACAGAAAGGCGTCTGGAACTCTCACACTGTGTATGGTGCTCACGACTCTGCTTGCTATGTATTATTTAGTACATCCTGTATGGGGAAAAAGCACTTGGCGCTCGGGGTTTTGAAAGAAATTTTCAAAAGGATGTTTTGAGTTCTGCTTTCTACCAGATCACATTTGCAGCGACCACCGGTAGCTCAGATGGTAAAGAAACTGCCTGCAGTTCGGGAGACCTGGGTTCGATCCCTGGGGTTTGGAACATCCCCTGGAGAAGGGCATGGCAATCCACTCCAGTTGTCTTGCCTGGAGAATCCCCATGGACAGAGGAGCCTGGCGGGCTACAGTCCATGGGGTCGCAAAGAGTTGGGCACGACCGAGTGACTTTCACTCCACTCACTGTGTTTGCGGTGACATGTATCTGCAGGTCCCCTGTGCTGAGTGTCCATCGAATGCTCACAAACGCTCACGGTGGCATGCTCTCAACATGTCCCGCCATCACGGCCGAGTCTGATGGCTTCAGGGGACGTGTCCCCAGCATCCTTGTCCTGCCCGTCCCACTCAGTGATGGAGGAGGCAGGCAGGGACCAGATTTGGGGAACAGACAGCTTAGGAGAGAGGAGGCCATGGACGAGCTCCCAGCAGACTGAGGAGGTGATTGCCTTCACTGTGTTTTCACTCATTCATTTGTTCCCCAGCCCCATTCCCTCCTCTGGGTCCGGGATGGTGGTACCCGAGGGCTGTGCTATAGCTCTCGCAGATCTGGGAGGCTGCAGCTGAGCTTACTGCATCTGCGGCACATGGCTCTCCCCTCAACAGAAGCCCCTATAATGCTTTTCTGTCCTTTTCCCATCATGATGCTCCCATCCAGATAAGCCCATAGATGAAGATGACGGAAATCGTTAGTGAAAAAGGGGGTGGCCTGTTTCACAGATGTGACTGAAAGCGCACAGTATACACATCGACTCAATTTTTAGTGTTATTTCAGACCATCTTCTTTTTTTTTTTAACTTTTTGTGCTGTGTTTAGTTGCTTAGTCATGTCTGACTCTTTGCGACCCCATGGACTGTAGCCCACCAGGCTCCTCTGTCCATGGGATTCTCCAGGCCAGAATACTGGAGGGGTTGCCATGCCCTCCTCCAGGGGATCTTCCCAACCCAGGGATCGAACCCAGGTCTCTCGCATTGCAGGCAGACTCTTTAATCAGCTGGGGCACCAGGGAAGCCCATAAATACTGGAGTGGGTAACCTCTTCCTTCTCCAGGGGATCTTCCCGACCAAGGAATCGAACCTGGGTCTCCTGCTTTGAAGGCAGATTCTTTACCTGCTCAGCCACCAGAAATCTTTTATTGAATTTGTTACAATGTTGTTTCTGTTTTATTATGTTTTAATAATCTTTTTTTTTTTTTTTTTTTTGGCTGAGAGCTGTGTGGGATCTTAGCTCCCTGACCAGGGATGGAACATGCATTCCCTGCATTGGAAGGTGAAGTCTTAACCACTGGCCCACCAGGGAAGTCTCTTAGTGTTTTATTTATTTATTTATTTATTTATTTGTAAGCTACATTGAATGAATGCAAGTTACTCAGTCATGCCCGACTCTTTGCGACCCCATAGACTACACAGTCCATGGAATTCTCCAGGCCAGAATACTGGAGTGGGTAGCCTTTCCCTTCTCCAGGGGGAATCTTCCCAACCCAGGGATCGAACCCAGGAAGCTACGTTACCTCTCTCCTGTTTTAAAAAGAAAAATGTATTTATTAGCCTCTGCCAGATGTTAGTTGAGGCACACGAGGTCTTTGGTCGTGGCATATGTGCAGTTAGTTGCAGCCTGTGGGACCTAGTTCCTTGACCAGGGATTGAACCCAGGCCCCCAGCACTGGAAGTGCAGAGTTCTAGCCACTGGACCGCCAGGGAAGCCCCTCAGTCCGTTTTCTTGCAGTCTGAACAATCTCTTCTTTGGAAGCTAGATTTCAAGCCCAACCTCCTCACCTCGGCCAGCACCCTTGTCACACCCCACCCTTATTGAATGACTCTTCTTATTTAGCAGTATCGCTTTTCTTTTTCTTTTTTTTTTAAAGTTCCTTGTGTTATGTATCCTGCCTTGGAGAGGTGGTTGTTTGCAGGTCTTAATGGGGCAGAGCTGAGAGTGCACATCCTCCGACCTTTCTGGCAGACACAACGGGTCTCCTCCCTGGGCAGAGTTCTTTATTCTACAACCCTGCCTCCCACTGTTCCTCGGGACTGTTCCCTGCATCCTCAGTTACCCTCAGTGAGGTGAAAAAAAATGGATTTGGTTCACGTTTGCATCCCCAGATACTTAGACACGGATGACAGATAGAGCGATGCTGTTCATTTGTGAGCGACTTGACTTTTCTAAACGCACCGTTCTTTAATTAAACATCTGCAGTTTAATGCAACTGTTAGGTTCGGGAAACCAGTGTCATCCATCTGGTGACACAGAACACTGAAAGCAAAAGGAAAATGTCTGCTTAAAACTTAGTCTTTTCTGCAGATTTTATTTGGAGCCACTCGCTGATATAAATAGACCGAGAAAGGATTAGCATGCTTCTGCAAAAGAAAACAAGGGTTTTTATTCTTTACGGCAACTTTCGCAGTTCGGTTTTTCTTAATCGTTGACAGATTTACTATGCTTTCTCTTTTGTCATTGCTGTGTTCTGAGGGTTCTCAGTCACATTTGGCTATTTTTAACTTCTCGTAAGTGTAGGCGGAAATGATACAATTGGGAAAGAAAGGCATTGTATTAACGACATATGTTTTCTCTAAATGAAAGGGAACTTTTGCTTGTAGAAGTTTAATTTGCAAGGCACAATTTATAACACTATAAAGAGACATTTCTCTAGAAACCTAGGGCCCGATCATTTCTTTCCCCGTTGGACATCTGCAGAGTCAGAGTAAATATTTCTTAATTTAGAGGAAGGTGAGGCTATTTTTCAAGTGAAACCTCTAAATTAATCCACTGGTGTCAGTGCTGTTTCCTCCATCCCACGTCTGCCTTAAATATAGTACGTGCGCAGATGAAGCAAACGCAAAAATAGCTTCAGATTTAAGTAGGCGATATTGTCTCATATAGAAAAGATGAGTCTTGGTGACATGAAAGTAGCTGGTTTTTTTGATATTTGTACATTTCCATTTTTTTTTTAATACAGTTCCTATATTGGGGATGGAATTAGTGGAAAGATTTAGGTTCATCCTTGAAAGGCTTTTTATTTCTAAGATTGAATCACTAGTTAGTGATGAACCAGTGCTTTATTTTTGCTTACCTGTCTACCTATTTTCTATCTAAGTCATTGATTTATCTCTAGCAGCATGTCTTGTTCCAAAAGCTTCTGAAGTGATCATACGTAACAAGAAATGTTATCCTTATCATGAATTGTCCTCAAGTTGAAAATATTAGATTCGGGCATGTGAAGGTTAAAAAAAAGCTCAAGGGAGAATTCCAGATTGCAAATCTGACTCCAGGAATGTGTTCAACAAAATTACCCAGCGTGCAATATGTTTTGACTAAATGTGCCTGTTATCACGTGCACACGTGAGGCTTCCCAGGCGGCTCAGTGGTAAAGAATCCTTGTATCAACCCAGGAGACGTGGGTTTGATCCCTAGATTGGGCAGATCCCCCGGAGGAGGGCATGGCAACCCACTCGAGTATTCTTGCCTGGAGACTCCCTTGGACAGAGGAGCCTGGTGGGCTACCGTCCATGGGGCCACAAAGAGTCGGACACGACTGATCCCACAGCACATGCATGTGCAGATAAGCATGCCGGTTCTGGGTCCCAAGGTCCAGCCTACACTGGCTCCCTCAGATTACAGTTCCCTGGTCTCTCTGGTCCAGAGGCGATTCTCTTGCTGATTCTTAGTCTAAAAAAATACCAGAGACTTTAACAACAAGCACTTGTTCCTCACACTTCTGGAGGTTGGAAGTTTGAGATTATGGTGCCATCATGGTCAGAGTTTTAGTTCATTAAGACTGCTTTCTATCAGTGGTGCTGGAGAAGACCCTTGAGAGTCCATTGGATTGCAAGGACATCAAACCAGTCCATCCTAAAGGAAATCAGTCTTGAATCTTCATTGGAAAAACTAATGCTGAAGCTGAAGCTCTAATCCTTCGGCCACCTGATGTCAAGAGCTGACTCATTGGAAAAGACCCTGATGCTGGGAAAGATTGAAGGCGGGAGAAGGGGATAACAGAGGGTGAAATGGTTGGATGGCATCACCGACTCGATGGACATGAGTTTGAGCAAGCTCTAGGAGTTGGTGAAGGACAGGGAGGCCTGGTGTGCTGCAGTCCATGGGGTCACAAAGAGTCAGACACGACTGAGTGACAGAATGAAAACAGCAATGCTCTGAACATTAGGGTACATGTAAATTTTCTTTCTTTTTTTTTTTTACTTTTTATTTTGTATCGCAGTAGTTTCAGTTGAACAGTGAAGGGACTCAGCCATACATATACATGTATCTACACACCCCCCTCCCAAACTCTCCTCCCATCCTGGCTGCCACATGACATAGAGCAGAGTTCCCTGGGCTGTCCAGCAGGTCCTTGCTGGTTCTCCATATTAAGTACAGCCGTGTGTCCATGTCCATCCCAGACTCCCTGACTATCCCTTCCCCCATCCCTCCCCCTGGTGACCATAAGGTTATTTTAGAGTATTGAGCAGAGTTCCCTGTGCTGTCCAGCAGGTCCTTGCTGGTTCTCCATGTTAAGTACAGCTGTGTGTCCATGTCCATCCCAGACTCCCTGACTGTCCCTTCCCGCATCCTTCCCCCCTGGGAACCATAAAGTTAGTACATGAGTATTGAGCAGAGTTCCCTGTGCTGTCCAGCAGGTCCTTGCTGGTTCTTCATGGTAAATACAGCAGCGTGTCCGTGTCCGTCCCCAACTCCCTGACCATCCCTTCCCCCATCCTTCCCCCTGGTGACCATCATTATTACAGAGTATTGAGCAGAGTTCCCTGAGCTGTCCAGCAGGTCCTTGCTGGTTCTCCATGTTAAACACAGCAGTGTGTCCATGTCCATCCCAGACTCCCTGACTGTCCCTTCCCCCATCCTTCCCCCTGGTGACCATCAGGTTATCACAGAGTATTGAGCAGAGTTCCCTGAGCTGTCCAGCAGGTCCTTGCTGGTTCTCCATGTTAAATACAGCCGTGTGTCCATGTCCATCCCAGACTCCCTGACTGTCCCTTCCCCCATCCTTCCCCCTGGTGACCATCAGGTTATTACAGAGTGTTGAGCAGAGTTCCCTGTGCTGGCCAGCAGGTCCTTTTTCATTCTCCATGTTAACTATAGCCTTGAGCACATGTTCAGATATCCATCTATGTACTGATGTGTGACCTTCATTCAGGACTATTTCGGTAATCAAACAAAAGACATTGGAGGAAAGAAATGAATGACATCCAACCTTCTAAACCACTTCCCCTTCAGAAGTATGTACACAACCAGATTTAAAGTGGGATTTCCCACAATGATAGGCTCTTTCCTCATTGAGAAGGAATCCTGTCAGGTTTGTTTTCCAGCAGTGTGTCTAGCTTGCAGCTCGCCCCAACCACGTGGGCCGGGGTTACACAGGGAGTGATGTAGGAAAGCCGTGCATTTTAGCCTGGATTTAGAAGGTCTTTGTGGATATAGATACCCTGCCTTATCACCCATTCCGCTGTGTCTGGGAGCAACTTCTTCACTTGACCTCCGCTTTAAGTGACAGGAACGGCTCTCTTTCTGATCTTGAGCCTGTGAAGTGTCCATGCAAGAACACGTGTCTGCCCTATGATCAGGGCGACCGTTGAGGTCAAGGATTGTTCTCCGCAGAGGCTCTTACTCAGAGAGTCTTTCTTCTTTTATTTTACCTCGTACAACTTCTCCTGAACCGCGCGTTATAGCCTCATGGTAAACGTTTAACTGAATACTTGGTGATCACAATAAAATATGTAGAAGTATACTATCTCAGTGTTTCAGCACACTCCAGGATTCCTCCCTGGAGAATCCCATGGACAGAGGAGCCTGGCGGGATACAGTCCATGGGGTCGCAAAGAGTCGGACACGACTGAATGAGCAAACATATGAAGACCTTAACCGAGTAAGTGCTTTCCCAAAAGAAGCTCAGGGATAACACTTGACTCTGATCTGACTGCCCAGAGGAGCTTGGAAATATAACTGTTTTATTAAGTTTTTAATGGTACAACTGTTTTTTTTTTTTTTAATGTTTGGCTGCACCGCACTGCATGTGGTCCATAAGGAAGGTTGAGCGCCGAAGAATTGATGCTTTTGGACTGCAGTGCTGGAGGAGACTCTTGAGAATCCCTTGGACTGCAAGGAGATCCAACCAGTCCATCCTAAAGGAAATCAGTCATGAATATGCATTGGAAGGACTGATGCTGAAGCTGAAACGCCAGTACTCTGGCTACCTGATGCCAAGAACTGAGTCATTGGAAAAGACCCTGATGCTGGGAAAGACTGAGGGCGGGAGGAGAAGGGGGCGACAGAGGATGAGCTGGTTGGATGGCCTCAGGGATGACTTGATGGCCATGAGTTTGAGCAAGCTCCAAGAGATGGCAATGGATAGAGAAGTCTTGCGTGCTGCAGCCCACGGGGTCGCAAAGAGTCGGACACGACTGAGTGACTGAACAGCAACAATCACTGCACATGGCTCCTTAGTTCCCCAACCAGGGATCCAACCCATGCCCCTGCACTGGAAGGCAGAGTATTAAACACTCCACCGGGACAGTCTTGAAATATAACTGTTCTAAACCAAGAGAAGATATATTTTATTTTGACATCACTTCAAAACCTTCCCTTACCACCTGCATCAAATTTTCAAATTCATGAGTTGTCCACACATACACAGTTAGGCTTCCGTAGTGGCTCAGACATTAAAGAAGATGCCTGCAATACAGGAGACCCAGGTTGCATCCTTGGGTTGCGAAGCTCCCCTGGAGAAGGCAATGGCAACCTGCTCTGGTGTTCTTGCCTGGAGAATTGCGTGGATAGGGGAAAGTGGGTGCGTGACAGTCCATGGGGTCACCAGGAGTCAGACATGACTGGGTGACTAACGCCAGACACCGTTACCAGCCTTTCATCCCAAAAGCTTTCTTTCAACAGGAAATCTTCCATCAAGGGACTTGTGCCTCTGGAGGGAGAAGCTAAAAAGCATTGCTTTTAGTTTAGTTAAACGCTGAGGCTGACATCTGAATAGGTATTATAAACGATGGTGGAGCCTCGCTTAGCTGAGCTAAGTGCCACTCCATGGCCAAGTGTCTTTGTGTAAGCCCGTGAACTTTAGCAAAATGCCTTACAGAGCCCAGCTGTCTACTGATGAAACACCTTAGGGTCTCACCTCCTTTGCGAAACCTCTCAAACCACCACTGAATTGTACATCCGTTAGCAGTTCCTGGGCCAAAGGCATCATTGATGTTGGAAGTTGTCCCCGCCGCGTTAACGACCCATTTTGAACTTGAATTAAAAAATGCACTCAGGGACTTCCCTGGTGGTCCACTGGTTAGGAGTCCATCTGCCCACGCAGGGGAACACGGGTTCGATCCCTGGTCACGGAAGATTCCACCTGCCACGGGGCAGCTAAGCCCCACAAGCCACAACTACTGAAGCCTGCCTGCCTAGAGCCCATGGTCAGCAACCAGAGAAGCCAGCACAGTGAGAAGCCCGTGGCTGCAACTAGACAGTAGCCTTCACTGGCGACAACTAGAAAAGCTGTGAGCAGCAGTGAAGACCCGGCACAGCGAAAAATAAGTAGATACATAGATAGATAAACAAATAATTGCTTTTAAAAAATCGCTCGATTTTGCTTTTTGTCTACCATCATTTCTGTACTCTAAAATAAATTTTAAAAAATGAAATAAGATAAATATAAAATAAACAGCTAGTCATTAGCCAAAAAAAAACCAAAAACCATAAAGCAAGAATGTGCATTCAAATGACAATATACTATAACCGCATTTATTTAAGAATGTATTCCAGTATCAAACGGCAAAGATCAACCATGCAAATCGGTGATTACTTTTGCACCAACCTGATAATTTTGTTTCAAAATCTTACGCAAACTGTTGAGTGGCCGAGGTTGTGGATCTGAGACTTTCAAACAGCCAGTGGCAGGGGGACTTGGAAAGAAGCTGCCAGTTTTCAGGGTCTGGGTTCTAGCCTGTCATCACGATGTGATTGTACTCTCGGTCATCTTGTGACCAGGTGACATCTTGGTGGCTTTGTTAGCATCCATAGCCCCGTATGCCACCTTAGGTGTGAAGAGCAACCGTGTTCTCGTTTTCTTGAGAAAACAAGATTCCACCACGTTTCCAGTCGCAGGTGGGCAACAGGTGGTCCGGTGTATCATTCTCACGAAACCTCATGGTTTCCAAGTTGAAAGCACCTCGTGAGGTCTGGTGAGGGCTAAGGTCTGTGGACCCTATTTAGTCAACACGCGATTCACTGTCTTCTTTTGTCCCTAATGATCGAAGGAGAAGTCAAGACTTTCTAGGAGCATTGGAGCCACGGAGGAAAGAGAGACAGAGCTGAGGTGAATCTATTTTCTGGAGGGAATACTAGCCAGGCTTCAGATGGATCTGTACCTTGGCCATTTCTTTTTTCCCCAAACAAATCTATTTTTCTCAATCCATTCCTATTGCTCAAGTCAAGACTCACAGCACGATATGGTGCTTTTATGGGTTTATTTACAAGTTTACATGTGTTTCTTAACCTTTACCATGTTGAGCTGAAATTTCCCATGCTGTCGAGCTGGTTTTATTTCACATTCAGTCCTTTCTGGGGGCTTCCCAGGTGCCTCAGTGGTAAAGAATCAGCCTGCCAATGCAGGAGATGCAGGTTCTAACCCTGGATTGGGAAGATCCACTTGAGGAGGAGATGGCGACCCACTCCAGTATTCTTGCCTGGGAAATCCCACAGGACAGAGGAGCCTGGCGGGCTGCAGTCCACACGGGTTGAAAGGAGTTGGACAGAAATGAGCACACACACACGCAATACACACGTTTCTCACTGCCTGGCACCCTGTTAAATGCTTCAGTTCAGTTCAGTCACTCAGTAGCTTCCGACTCTTTGAGACCCCATGGACTGCAGCATGCCAGGCTTCCCTGTCCATCAACAACTCCCAGAGCTTGCCCAAACTCATGTCCATTGAGTCAGTGATGCCATCCAACCATCTCATCCTCTGTCATCCCCTTCTCCTCCTGCCTTCAATCTTTCCCAGCATCAGGGCCTTTTCCAATGCCTCAGTTCCTCCCATCAGGTGGCTAAAGTATTGGACCTTCAGCTTCAGCATCAGTCCTTCCAATGAATATCCAGGACTGATTTCCTTTAGGACTGACTGGTTTGATCTCCTTGAATTCCAAGGGACTCAGATTCAATCAAGGAGACCAGATTCAATCGCTGGTTGGGGCAATCCCCTGGAGAAGGGAATGGCTACCCACTTCAGTATTCTTACCTGGAGAATCCCATGGACAGAGGAGCCTGGCAGACTATAGTCCATGGGGTTGCAAAGTTGGACATAACTGAGCAACTGATACACACACCTTGACTTTGAAAGGGAGAGGCATTTGAAAGAGATTTCCTCCCTAAAGTATCATTTGGAAAATGTTCTAAGTTTTGAGCTTCCTAAGTAATTGGGATTTTTATTTGGGAATTTGAAGTATTCAGACTTATTTTATTCCTCCAGTTGTGCAAAGACAAAGGCATTCATGGAATCTAAGAACAGAACAGAATAAGATTAACATGGACATAGCTTAAAAACAAACAAACAAAAACACAAAACTCGATGACCAAATTTAAATTTGCAGCAAGATTATGTAAGAATGGAACTGCCAAAGAAAACAATCAGTTTTCTGGCATGTAAAAAGATGGGACACGTTCCCAGAATGCAGAACAATCAGAAGAAATAGATGTAAATGGTGAGAGATTAAAATTATAAATGAGAAAGAAAAGGATCAGCTTCTAATTAGCGTTCCTGAAGATCATTTGAAAGCAAATGGGGCAGAAACAATAGTCAAGGTTCGTCCACAGAAGAAAATTTTAGCAAAGTGAGAAAGGGACATGATTCTAGCTTGAATGGCTTCACTTGGGTTTCAGGCGAAGTTAATAAAAATGAAAGCAAATCGAGACCTGCTGTGCTGAAATTGAAGAAGCATCTCTAAGTCCCCTGGAAGACGAGCAGGTGACAAAGGGAGCCGGATGGAACTGGTCTCAAGATACTGCGCAGCACCACCTAGTATTATCTATAGAGGCCTAGACAGTGTATTAAGAAGCAGAGACATCACTTTGCTGACAAAGGTCGGTTTAGTCAAAGCTATAATTTCCCCAATAGTCACGTACAGTTGTGAGAGTTGGACCATAAAGAAAGCTGAGCACAGAAGAAGTGATGCTTTTGAACTGTGGTGTTGGAGAAGACTCTTGAGAGTCCCTTGGGCTGCAGGGAGATCCAACCAGTCCATCCTAAAGGAGGTCAGTCCTGGGTGTTCATTGGAGGGACTGATGCTGAAGCTGAAACTCCAATCCTTTGGCCACCTGATGCGAAGAGCTGACTAATTGGAAAAGACCCGGATGCTGGGAAAGATAGAGGGCAGGAGGAGAAGGGGACGACAGAGGATGAGATGGTTGGATGGCATCACTGACTCGATGGACATGAGTTTGAGCAAGCTCTAGGAGCTGGTGGAGGACAGGGAAGCCTGGCGTGCTGCAGTTCATGGGGTTGCAGAGAGTCAGACACATGGAGACTACCCAGGTAATGCTAGTGGCAAAGAATCTTCCTGCCAGTGCAGGAGACCAGGATTCAATCCCTGGGTCGGGAAGATCCCCTGGAGGAGGAAGTGGCAACCCACTCCAGTATTCTTGCCTGAGAAATCCCATGGACAGAGGAACCTGGCGGGCTACAGTCCATGGGGTCACAATGAGTCAGACTCAACCGAGCGCTCGCATGCACGTACAAACAATGTCTATAGAAAGCGGGGGTGTAACTTCCTCTTCAAGATCCTGATTTCAATTCTTTTCAATATATTCTGAAGGGGGATGCTGGGTACTATGGTAGTTCCCTTTTTTAATTTTTTGAAGATAGTATGTTTTCCATAGTGTCCACCAGTATACATTCCCAACTGCGTCCAAGAGTTGAGTTTCTCAACATCCTCATCCACATGTCATTGTTTGGGTTGGTTTTGGATCAGTAGCCATCCTAACAGGGGTGAGGTGATATCTCTCTGTAGTTTCGATTTTTATTTTTGTGACAGTTTTACTGATGGTGAGCATCTTTTCATATTAATTTCAGTTCAGTCGCTCAGTCATGTCTGACTTTTTGCGACCCCATGGACTGCAGCACGCCAGGCTTCCCTGTCCATCACCAACTTCCAGAGCTTGCTCAAACTCACATCCATCAAGTCGGTGATGCCATCCAGCCATGTCATCCTCTGTCGTCCCCTTCTCCTCCTGCCCCCAATCTCTCCCAGCATCAGGGTCTTTTTAAATGAGTCAGGTCTTTGCATCAGGTGGGCAAAGGATTGGAGTTTCAGCTTCAGCCACTTGGCTCTTTGTATCTCTTCCTTGCACAAACGTCTGTTGGATTGAAATGCGCCGAAGTTATAGGAAAAATACTCCATTCCACTTACGTGAAGTGTTTTAAGTAGTGACACTCACAGAAGCAGAGAGTGCGGTAGTGGTGGCCGTCCTTGAGGCTGGGGGAATGGAAAAATAATGTTTCAGTTGTGAACCATGAGTAAGTTCTAAGGATCCTCTGTTAAATACAGCACCTGCAGTTAGCAATACGGAATTGTGCGCTCAAAAGTCGTTGAGAGGAGCTTTCACGTCGAGTGCTCTTACCACAAAAGCAGACAGAAGATGGGCAGAAAGAAATAGGAGGAGGTCGACGTGGCTGTTACCTTGGTTGTGTGTATACTATCACAGGCGTTTGCATATGTCCGAGCTCATCAAATTATACACTTGCAGGACGTGGAGGTGTTTGTGTGTGAGCCGTGTATGAATAAATACGCCGGGAGAAGTTCGTCCACTGAAAGCATTTAGAGTATCAGAACTAGAACGACTTGGGAGAGGATTAATTAGGAGATTGCGATGAATATATACACACGACTCTATTTAGGGCTCCCCTGGCGGCTCAGACCGTAAAGAGTCTGCCTGCCATGCAGGAGACCCAGGTTTGATTCCTGGGTTGGGAAGATCCCCTGGAGAAGGGATTGGCAACCCGCTCCAGTATTCTTGCCTGGAGAATCCCATGGACAGAGGAGCCTGGCAGGCTACAGTCCACGGCGCTGCAAAGAGTTGGACACGACTGGGGGACTATCTATAAAAAGAGGTAAATAACAAGGACCCACTGTGTGGCATAGGGAGCTATAGTCAATATGTTGTAATAGAGCATAATGGAAAGAATCTGAAATATAAGTTTTGCTATACATTTGTGATCAACATATATATACTACCGTACATAAAATTGCTAAACAAGAAAGACCTACTATACAGGAAACTATATTTAATATCTTGTAATAAGCTAGAATGGAAAAAATACGAAAATAATATATATATGCATATCTATATATGTATATATATGAATAAACCATTGATGTACACTTGAAATTAACATAAATTAACATAATAAATTAAGCATATAAATAAATAGAAACATATAATAGATATATATTAACATATAATAAATTAACATTGTAAATTAACTCTACTTCAAGTTTTTATAAAGTAGAATGAAAAACAGCATATTAAATTCAAGGCAAAAGGGACCGGGATGGGGAATACATGTAAATCCATGGCTAATTAATTTCAATGTATGACAAGAACCACTGCAATGTTGTAAAGTAATTAGCCTCCAACTAATAAAAGTAAATGAAAAAAATAAATAAATAAATTCAAGGCAAAAAAAGATATCAAATAATGTCTATGACAATCAATAGCATGGATTTTATTTTTCTTTCATTTCTGAAAGCTATAATATGATCTCTCAAGGAAACATTGGGAAAAGTATTTTCATGAAGAGAGCTTGCCTATTTAAAAACTCTCAACCAGATAATGGGACTTTTTTTTTTTCTATTTAAAAACTGTTAATCTGTATCAAAGGAGTCCTGCCAAGAAAGAACTGGGAATCTTTCATGAATTTATAGGCACCGTTTGCCAACCTGATCCTATTTTTCTCTTGTTGAAGCCGCTTCATTAATTTAACGTGCAAGAAATAAATATTTGATGTGCAATTAGTTGGAGATTATTATGGCCATAATGGAAACTTTCCAAATAAACAGCTGCTCCAGCACTTTAAATGCATGAAAAGCAAGGCACAGAATGGAAAATATAATGACACTCCAGCTCGACAGAGGAAGAAAGTTAACATATTCAATTAGTTTGAAAGGTGGGTGCTCATCTAGAAGTTTGGTGACGGTTTATCAAAGCAGAACAACAAAAAAAAGCTGCCAGAGATGGGGCCAAATGCCCATTCACCTGAATTTTCATGGAAGTGTTTGCCTAAAGGTGTAAGACATTTCTACCCACGAAGAAAATGTTATGGAAATAGACATGGCCCAATTCCAATAGTTCTTTCAGCGTCGCCATTTTATACGTACATGTGTGCGTGTCATTAGCGGCTCCGTCGTGTCCGACTCTTGCGACCCCATCGACTGTAGCCCCCCAGGCTCCGCTGTCCATGGAATTCTCCAGGCAAGAATACCGGAGTGGGTTGCCATTTCCTTCTCCAATACGTACATGTACGTACACATATACACACATGTGCGTGCTCAGTGATTCTTTGCGATCCCGTAGACTGTAGCGCTAGGCTCCACTGTTCATGGGATTCTCCAGGCAAGAATGCTGCAGTGGGTTGCTAGGATTTCATTTGGGGGATCTTCCTAACCCAGGCATGGAACCCAGGTCTCTTGTGTCTCCTGCGTGGGCAGACAGATTCTTTACCACTAGTGCCACCTGGGAAGCCCCAGCAGAAGAACAAAGGGAATTTCTGGAGGTGGTAAAAATCTGGCTTGTGATTACACATCTAAGTATCCAGAGAGTTACTGGGAAGTGTTTACAATATACCAGCGTTCTGGTGCAGACCTCTAGAAAACTGACTCAGGTGTGAATGTGTGGGTTGTCGGGGCTCTATCGCATTCTGAGATGAAAGTCTGCAGTCCATTGCATTTTACCTTTGCTCCGCTCTGAAACACCGCTTTGGTTCTAGGGAGGTCAGAATCGATTATTGTTTCTCTCAGCTTCCCTTCTGCCTCGTATGAGCCAGACGCACATACACAAACCAGACGCAAAGAAGAAAAGCCGTGATTGAACACCTTTTTATCCGGGTGGAAGTACACACTGTCTTCTGATATATTGATGCAGACTGTGTTCAGTAATGTTCTCATGACATTCAGTCTGGTTAATGTACCCTCTCCCCTGTTTGGGTGGCTCAGTGGTAAAGAACCCGCCTGCCAGTGCAGGAAGTTTGGATATGATCCCTGGGTCAGGAAGATCCCCTGAAGGAAATGTCAACCCACTCCAGTGTTCTTGCCTGGAGAATTCCATGGCCAGAGGAAGCTAGTGGGCTACAGTGCATGGGGTTGCAAAGTGTCAGACATGACTGAGTGCAGCGTAGCAAAAAAATAAATCATGTCTGTTGCTTTCAGCCCATTCCTATCAGAGCTGATCACTGGGAAGTTAAACATAACACACACAGAAGCGCCAGAACTGAGGCCACTTACTCAACAAGTGTATTTCTAGTTTATACGGTACAAAAGCTCCTCCGACATGCGGCTTTGTTGCCACCATAGCCTACTGACTGTCCGTGACGCAGTAGGGAAAGGAGATGTAGTATAAACCTCTTGGCGTGAAACCGGAGCCCAAGTCATTCCCGCTGCCCAGGAGCTGACATTCTTAAAGGGAACATGGGGACAGAGGCATAACTTAGCCCCATAAAGTAGCACCCAGGGGCACTCTGCAAGCTGTTCATCCAACACTTGTATATTGGGAACTGCTGAGCACTGGGCTATGGTTTTTCCAGTAGTCATGTATGGATGTGAGAGTTGGACTATAAAGAAAGCTGAGCGCCGAAGAATTGATGCTTTTGAACTGTGGTGTTGGAGAAGACTGTTGAGAGTCCCTCGGACTGCAGGGAGATCCAACCAGTCCATCCTAAGGTAGATCAGTCCTGAATACTCACTGGAAGGACTGATGCTGAAGCTGAAACTCCAATCCTTTGGCCACCTGATGGGAAAAACTGACTCACTTGAAACGATCCTGATGCGGAAAGATTAAGGGCAGGAGGAGAAGGGGATGACAGCGGATGAGATGAGGCATCACTGACTCAATGGACATGGGTTTGGGTAAACTCTGGGAGTTGGTGATGGACAGGGAGGCCTGGCGTGCTGTGGTTTGTGGGATCGCAACGAGTCAGACATGAGTGAGCGACTGAACTGAACTGAACTGACCTGAGCGCTAGGATGAGTCAGGGAGGTCAGTGGAGCAGGGAGACTTGGGGGAACAAAAGCTGTAGGAATTGAGGGAAGGAGCTGGGCAAGGAAACTTTTCTGGGGTCCCTCCAGGCTTTGGAAAGATTCTGGAATCGTATTGCTGTGATTCCAAGAGGAATACTTGCGGCTGGCAAGTATTATAGGCAAGAGTCTCAATGATTCTTGGACGTCCCTTAGCCATGACCTGACTGCCGGGTGCATGGTGGCTGGACCAGAATGGAAGGAAATGGGGAGACCATGGAGCAGACTGCAGATCATGCCTCGTTATTCTTGGGTTCTATATTTGCAAATTTATCTGCTCCGCTAGAATCTGTTCTTAACCATTAAGTCAATCCTGGAGGTTGTTTTGGGGATCATTCCTGGACTTGGCTCAGCTGGGAGTTGGACATTGCAAAGCCCTGCCTTCTGATTTCAGCTTTTGGGTTGTAAACCGGTGTCCTTTTGTGGACTTATGTAGGGCTGCATTTTTCTCATTTATGTGTCTTTTAGCAATGGTGTCCCTGTGAGAAATGGCCCCTAATCATAGTATTTTAACGCTGTCTGCTATAGGGAAGGAAGCCTGAGAAGACCGCGATGTACCTTAGGGGGACAATACTTGACTTAGACAAGCTCCTTGCAGGCTTGAGTTGCCATGCTGACGGCCTTGAGTCCCAGGTGATGACTCAAAAATATGTATGATATAGTTCAGTTCAGTCGCTCAGTCATGTCTGACTCTTAGCGACCCCATGGACTGCAGCACTTCAGGCCTCCCTGTCCATCACCAACTCCTGGAGCTCACTCAAACTCATGTCCATCGAATGGGTGATGCCATCCAACCATCTCATCCTCTGTCATCCCCTTCTCCTCCTGCCCTCAATCTTTCCCAGCATCAGGGTCTTTTCCAATGAGTCTGCTCTTCACATCAGGTGGCCAAAGTATCGGAGCTTCAGCTTCAGCATCAGTCCTTCCAATGAATTTTCAGGACTGATTTCCTTTAGGACGGACTGGTTTGATCTCCTTGCAGACCAAAGAACTCTCAATAGTCTTCTCCGGCTCCACTAAAGGCATTATTTGATTAAATTCTTTTTTCTTTAATTAGAAGTAATTCACACACTCCTCATAGCCATCAACCAATAAAGACCTTGTTTGACTTTCCTTAAACAATCTACCATCTTTCCTCAAAGAATACACCACCTTTCCTTGTACTGTTCAATAACATCTTCTAATATATCATAGTTGCCTCTTTTTTAATTTAGTTAATTTTTTTTAATTGAACAATAATTGCTTTACAGAATTGCTGTGGTTTCTGCCACTCATCAACATGAATCATCATGGCTTGCCTTTTGCAATTCATAGCTTATCTGGTGGCCGATCAACCCGAGCAGCCCTAAGCAAGAATTACAAGTACTTGTCTCGAGCGTTTATCGATTTTATTACTGATGACCGTAAAACTGGCTGACAGCTTTTCGCCTAATCATATTTCAGATGTAGTATTCAGTGAAAACAAACTTTTTAACCTCCAGGGAAAACATATGCAGTACACAAAAATACATGTAGGTAAACCTTTATTCTTTGGCAATCTAGGGTTCCTCTATTAGAGATTTGTGTTTAAAAAAAAAAACCCAAGATAAATCATGGTATTTAACACTATGCTGTCAGATGTGCATGTCAGAGCATTGTTATAACTGCCTCTGTTGACTTATGTCTTGTTTGCTTATTATGATAACATTTTTCCTGTGCCCTGGAGTAAGGAATCCCCTTACATTTTTATTAGCTTACTTTAATGCACTGTTGATAATGGACATACTTAATATACCTTTATTGAATATGCATCGACTTGTAACACAACTAGGGATTTCCCGGTGGCTCAGACTGTGAAGAATCTACTTGCCGATGCAAAAGACCTTGGTTCGATCTCTGGGTTGGGAAGATTCCCCCGGAGAAGGGAATAGCAACCCACTCCAGTATTCCTGCCTGGAGAATCCCCATGGACAGAGGAGCCTGGTGGGCTACAGTCCATGGGGTCTCAAAGAGTCGGACACGACTGAAGGAATAATAAAACACCGCCACCAGTAAAACTGCATTTAAATATATTTAAAATACCATTTTGCATATATGAGTTAATGATTCTAATTCCTTGATATGTAGGTATGTGTACATGCTTATGTAAATAAACATGTATGTATGTATATGCATACACATAGGACATCTGTATAACTTGAAAAATTATATATAGTACATGATAAAATTTTAAATTATATGGCACTAGGAAGCTATGAGCAAGATTGGTATGGACTGCTCCTGCTAAGTCGCTTCAGTCGTGTCCGACTCTGTGCGACCCCATAGACAGCAGCCCACCAGGCTCCCCCATCCCTGGGGTTCTCCAGGCAGGAACACTGGAGTGGGTTGCCATTTCCTTCTCCAATACATGAATGTGAAAAGTGAAAGTGAGGTCGCTCAGTCGTGTCCGACTTTCAGTGACCCCATGGACTGCAGCCTACCAGGCTCCTCCGTCCATGAGGTTCTCCAGGCAACAGCACCATTAGTATGGACTATAAAGGGTTAAATTTATACTGTCAAACCAGTCAATCCTAAAGGAAGTCAACCCTGAATATTCACTGAAAAGACTGAAGCTGAGGCTCCAATACTTTGGTCACCTGATGCGAAGAACTGAATCATTGGGAAAGACCCTGATGCTGGGAAAGATTGAGGGCAGGAGGAGACGGGGACGACAGAGGATGAGGTGGTTGGATGGCATCACCCACTCAATGGACCTGAGTTTGAGCAAGCTCTGGGAGTTGGTGATGGACAGGGAGGCCCGGCATGCTGTATTCTGTGAGGTTGCAAAGAGTCGGGCACGACTGATGAACTGAACGACAAATACATAATTTACTTAAAGACTTGCCATTTAAATGAATAAACAGTGAGTACATTCCAGTCACAGAATTTAAAAGTGGTCCATGATTTTAAGATTTAATTCCCTTAATACACAGCAGAAATCCACTGGAGATTGTCTTATACTCCTGTGGTTAATAGCACAGTAGTGAAAATCCAATAAAACTTAATGAAGTAATATCTTACAAACAACAGAATGAATTTCTATTAACTATTTATTTGTACCGTCCATGGCTCCTCGCAACCACACAGAAAAGAGACAGACTCATAATATACCCGTCCGAACCTTATTTTTTATTACCTGCCTTTCCCTCCGGACAAATGCAGTGTTTGAATTAATGAAACTGGCATGTAGTACTGATTGCTTGCATTTGAAATGAAGAGGCAACTCTGGGTGTGCAAGAATGTAAATGGAAAGTGAAAGTCGCTCAGTCGTGTCCGACTCTTTGCGACCCCGTGGACTATACAGTCCATGGAATTCTCTGGGCCAGAATACCGGGGCGGGTGGCACTTCCCTTCTCCAGGGGACCGTCCCAAGCCAGGGATCAAACCCAGGTCTCGCGTTGCAGGCGGATTCTTTACCCACTGAGCCACCAGGCAAACCCTAGGAGACGGGAAATTGGAAAGTCGTTTCCGGAGGCCAGGTGAAGACAGAGCTGAGGGCGGTTTGTGACGATGGTGGGTTTCAAGCGTGGGCAACGGGATGGGCGGCCTGGGCTGAGGAGCTCAAGGAGGAAAGCTTAGAAGCCTTCCCTTGACATGTTTGCTGCAGAGTCCAAGGGGGACGCGGGGTACCCAGGCTGACTGCTGAATGCCCCCCGGGGGGCGGCTCACCAACTGGGGGGGGTGTCTAGACCCTTCCAGAACGTGGGTGAGTGTGGCTGTTCTGCACGCTCTTTTAGTGGCTTTGTTTGAAGACTGGGAATTGATGTGTTTGCAGCCTCCTGGGCGAAGCCATGCCTTTGACAGACTCTCGTCGTCCTGGACAAGGTTGCAGTTTCTTTCAGCTTCCCTCCCCCTGCCCCAGGATTTCCTTTAGTTGAGACAGTTCTTAAAGAAGTGAGAACATGGAATTCGTCTGTAGTGAAAATGTTGTTTTGTGTGCAGGCGTGCGTGCTGGAAACCCCATCAGGTGGAGAAGTGAATTCCATGATGACCAGACTGCAGCCATGACGTCGGTGGCCTCATTTCCGAGAACTGGCCTCAAAGAGATGGGAGAAAAGTGGCCTCGGAACTCAAGATTGTTCGCTCAGTCGCTTCACTCGTGTCCGACTCTCCATGACCCCATAGACTGTAGCCCCAGCAGGCTCCTCCGTCCGTGGGATTCTCCAGGCGAGAAGACTGCAGTGGGTTGCCATTCCCTCCTCTAGGGGATCTTCCCCACCCGGGAATCAAAACTGCGTCTCCTGCATTGCAGGTGGATTCTTTCCCACCGAACCATCTGGGAAGCCAGCCTCCTAAACTTCCTGGATATCAGTCTCTCTCTCTTCTTGTTTGAGACGTATCTAGTTTAAATTTCGGCAAGGGAATTCCCTGGTAGTCCAGTGGTTAGGACTCTATGTTTCCACTGCAAGGGGCACCAGTTTGATCTCTGATCAGGGAGCTAAGATGCCACAAGCCAAAAGGTGAGGGAAAAAAAAAAAAAATTAGGCAAAAATTGCATTCGTGAATATGCAAATGATATTAAACCTATTTTGTACACCCATGGCTGATTCATGTCCCTGTATGGCAGAAACCACCACAAGATTGTAAAGTAATTAGCCTCCAGTTAAAATCAATTGATTTTTAAAAAATTTTTGTTTTGGGTTAGCTTTGCCACCTGACCGTGCATCTAGCTGAACACTGAAATTGACCATAAAACAGAAGAAAATCCTAAGAGTTCCACAGGGAGGCGGTCCATGAGGCACTGGAACATTCTGAGAGCTTCACAGAAACCAGTGATTGGGTACCGCTAAGAAGAGAGGTCAGACCCAATCAAAAAATGGGCCAAAGAACTAAACAGACATTTCTCCAAAGAAGATACACAGATGGCTAATAAACACATGAAAAGATGCTCAACATCACTCATTATCAGAGAAATGCAAATCAAAACCACAATGAGGTACCATTACACACCAGTCAGGATGGCTGCTATCCAAAAGTCTACAAGCAATAAATGCTGGAGAGGGTGTGGAGAAAAGGGAACCCTCTTACACTGTTGGTGGGAATGCAAACTAGTACAGCCACTATGGAGAACAGTGTGGAGATTTCTTAAAAAACTGGAAATAGAACTGCCATATGACCCAGCAATCCCACTTCTGGACATACACACTGAGGAAACCAGATCTGAAAGAAACATGTGCACCCCAATGTTCATCGCAGCACTGTTTATAATTGCCAGGACATGGAAGCAACCTAGATGCCCATCAGCAGACGAATGGATGAGGAAGCTGTGGTACATATACACCATGGAATATTACTCAGCCATTAAAAAGAATTCATTTGAATCAGTTCTAATGAGATGGATGAAACTGGAGCCCATTATACAGAGCAAAGTAAGCCAGAAAGATAAAGACCATTACAGTATACTAACACATATATATGGAATTTAGAAAGATGGTAACGATAACCCTATATGCAAAACAGAAAAAGAGACTCAGATGTATAGAACAGACTTGTGGACTCTGTGGGAGAAGGCGAGGGTGGGATGTTTCAAAAGAACAGCATTGAAACATGTATATTATCTAGGTGAAACAGATAACCAGCTCAGGTTGGGTACATGAGACAAGTGCTCGGGCCTGGTGCACTGGGAAGACCCAGAGGGATCGGGTGGAGAGGGAGGTGGGAGGGGGGACTGGGATGGGGAATACATGTAAATCCGTGGCTAATTCATTTCAATGTATAACAAAAACTACTGTAATGATGTAAAGTGATTAGCCTCCAACTAATAAAAATAAAAAAAGAAAAAAGAAAAAAAAAAAAGAAAAAGAAAAAAAAAAACAAAAAAAAACAGTTACTTTACAACCCAGCAATTCTACTCCTAAGGCATTTAACTAAGAGAACTAAAACTTACAGTCATGTAAGAGTTCACACAACAATGTATATAACAGCTCATTCATAAAGTCCCTTGCAAAGAAAGCAACCCAATGTTCATCAACTGATGAATGGACAAACAAAATGTGGTATACCCTTATAACAGAATATTATTCAGCCATAAAAAATTAAGTACTGATTCAGGCTAAATATTGATGTATCTTAGAAACACTGTGCTAAATTAAAGAAGTAAGACACAGAGGCCATATATTGTGACATTTCATTCAGTTTCATTCATATGAAATGTCAAGAAAAGGCAAGCCCATAGAGAAAGACAGTAGACTGCTGGTTGTCAGAAACTGGAGAGAGTGGACTGGGGAGTAATTATTAGTAGACATGGATATTTTTAGGGGTTGATGAAAGTGTTCTAGAATTAGAGCGTGGTGATGTTTGTACAACCTTGTGAATATACTAAAAACTACTAAACTGTATGCTGCAAAAGGGTGAATTTTAATGGAATGGAAATTATATCTCAATTAAAAATTTAATTTTGAGTCAGGTATGTTAATTTTGTTAGATTTAAATTTTGTGATCAGTCAGGAGTATGAAGTTCATATAGTATTTGTAAGCTTATGAAAAATGAATGACATTTTTGAAAACAAACCAGAAAATTCCCTACCTTAGAAGATTTTCTAGTTCTGTAATTCTTTCAGTTAGATCCCAGTTGCCTCTTTCAAGACTCTGAATACTGGTGTTTTTCAAAGATTTAATTCTGGTTAGAGAAGCAATAAGTTCCTCTAAGTCCTTGATATCGTCTTTCAGGGACATTATCTGGAATGAATGACTGTTGCACATTATTTTCTTTGTAAGTTTCTAGCTCACTCTTCATCTCTTGCAATGAAGTTTCTTTTATGAAAAGTTTGTTTCGAAGATTTCTTAGCTAATAAGAAAAGACAAGTGTTATTTTAAAATCATTTATAATTTTGGCTTTAGAAAATCCATGATTTTAAAATCATTATGAGCATTTAAATTATACATTACACAATAAAATGAGGATTTTTGAATCTCCTAACAGTAGATTCCAATATTAAATATGCTTAAAAAATCTTACCAGGGCTTCCCTGGTGGTCCAGTGGTTAAAAATCTGTCTTGCAATGCAGGGGACATGGGTTTGATCCCTGGTCTGAGAAGATCCCCAAAATGCTGTGAGGCAACAAAGCCTGTGAGCCACAACTAGAGAAAGCCTATGTGCAGCAACAAAAGACCCAGTACTGCCAAAAATAAATAAATTTTAAAAAATCATATCAAATTGATACAAAAGATTTGGAATAAGTAATTTTATTCTCATCAGCATTAAACTTATGGTTACCAAGGGGTAAGGAGGAGAGGGATAAATTGGGAGACTGAATTTTACATATACAATACATACTACTATATATAAAATAGATAATAAGGACCTACTGTATAGCACAGGGACCTCTAATCAATATTCTAGAATAAGCTATATAGGAAAATAATCTAAAAAAGAGTAGATACATATATAACTGATCCACTTTGCTGTACACCTGAAATTAACCCAACATTGTAAATTAACTATAATAAATTTTTTTTCTTTCATCTGTTTGTTTTTAGTTTTATTTTTTTCATTTATTTTTATTAGTTGGAGGCTAATTACTTTAAAATATTGTGGTGTACAAAAAAAAAAGAAAAAAAAAAAAACCACAATGAGGTACCATTACACGCCAGTCAGGATGGCTGCTATCCAAAAGTCTACAAGCAATAAATGCTGGAGAGGGTGTGGAGAAAAGGGAACCCTCTTACACTGTTGGTGGGAATGCAAATTAGTACAGCCACTATGGAAAACAGTGTGGAGATTTCTTAAAAAGCTGGAAATAGAACTGCCATATGACCCAGCAATCCCATTTCTGGGCATACACACCAAGGGAACCAGATCTGAAAGAAACATGTGCACCCCAATGTTCATCGCAGCACTGTTTATAACTGCCAGGACATGGAAGCAACCTAGATGCCCATCAGCAGATGAATGGATGAGGAAGCTGTGGTACATATACACCATGGAATATTACTCAGCCATTAAAAAGAATTCATTTGAATCAGTTCTAATGAGATGGATGAAACTGGAGCCCATTATACAGAGCAAAGTAAGCCAGAAAGATAAAGACCATTACGGTATACTAACACATATATATGGAATTTAGAAAGATGGTAACGATAACCCTATATGCAAATCAGAAAAAGAGACTCAGATGTATAGAACAGACTGGTGGACTCTGGGAGAAGGCGAGGGTGGGATGTTTCAAGAGAACAGCATTGAAACATGTATATTATCTAGGGTGAAACAGATCACCAGCCCAGGTTGGGTGCATGAGACAAGTGCTCAGGCCTGGTGCACTGGGAAGACCCAGAGGGATTGGGTGGAGAGGGAGGTGGGAAGGGGGACCGGGATGGGGAATACATGTAAATCCATGGCTAATTCACTTCAATGTATGACAAAACTACTGTAATGATGTAAAGTAATTAGCCTCCAACTAATAAAAATAAATGGAAAAAAAATAAAAAAAGAAAAATAAAAAAAAGAAAAAGCCACAAAACATGCAAATTAAAACAATTCTGTTACCAAAAGTATAAATAAGAAATTAAAAAGAAAAAAGAAACATAAAAAAAAAAAAGAAGAAAGGTCAGAGAAGCTGATAGAGACGCTATAAAATTTCTCCTCTCTCATCTGGCCTAAGAACGCCCCTGATGATGGTCAAAGTCATAAACATTAATTAAATCTTCAACGAAGGTCCACGCAGAGGTAGAAGAGTGAGCTTCCGACCCTAGCATCGCCAAGGGGTTCCCAGTTACAGAGGTGAAGGGCACAACCATCAGGTGAGCCTGGAAGCCTGTTTAGAAGGATGAAAGATGATTCCGTAAGGCTCGAGTGTCAACAGTGATAATTAAAAGTGCTACCGTGATGGGACCAGTCAGACTGGCTATAAACAAGTCAAGAGCCTCAGGGTGGAGTCAAAGTGCCTGAAATGACTCTAAGATGAGGTTTCCTCAAGCATTAATGTGGGTAATTTTCCAAGCACTAGATCTAATCTATGCAACAGAACTTTGTCATTGCTGTTGTTTGAGTTGCTAAATTGTGTCTGACTCTTTTGCAACCCCATGGATTTTAGCTCACCAGGCTCAGATTATATGCGCAGTCGCTGCAGTCCTGTCTGACTCTTTGCAACCCCGTGGACTATAGTCCGGCAGCCTCCTCTGTCTGCGGGATTCTCCAGGTGAGAATACTGCAGTAAGTTGCCATGCCCTCCTCCAGGAACTCAAGATTAACTGTACCCGAGACAAGAAAGATGATGCCGGGCAAACCACCGATGACCCATTTCAGGATGACTGTCAGAGCTGACTGTGGTGTTTCCGCATGAAGGCCCCCACCCTGTCTGTAAAAGCTCTTACCCCCGATTGTCAGTGACCAGGAGCCAGGTTTTGGATAGAAGTCCATTTCTCTACCCACCCAACCCCACCACTGCCAGTATCCAAAATATAGCTAAGTGTCCTTTCCACCAGCCTTGCTCTTTATCGGGTTTTGAGCAGCAAGCCGCCAGATCCCCACTGTCAGTTACATTTTGAATATTACTCTGGTCTTCCTTGTCATTTATGAATGCACCAGGTTGTCACTGCGGCCAGCCACTCCCCCTTTCTTTCCATATGCTAAAGAAAGGCTCAGATATTCCTGGAGTCATTACATAGCGGTCTGTCAGCTCATTTCCTACAGTGGCTCAAGTCCCAAGGTTTATTTCCAATTTGTCATTCCCCACTCCACATTTAACTGTTCGGTTCTGTGCATTCAACTACAGTAAAATGATTTCCTACCACCTGGTCTGGAGGCAGAGATTTGTACCAATTTTGCCCTTCTTTAAAATTAAAAAAAAAATTTTAATCAGTTCTTCCCAGAAGGCAGTTGACTGAGGCTTGAGAGTCTGGTCTCTCATAGACTAATAATATGTGCTTTGCATGAGGCCATGTCTATCCTTGTTCCTGATATTAACGCTCTTGTGGGCTCCGGGGGCCACGGCAATGACACAGAGCTTGAGAAATGAGTCATTTCCATAAGAATTTTTTTTTAATGCATCAAAGAAGGACAAGGAAGTATTGTGGGGCTGCTGATGAAACCAAGAACGTGTACAGAAGATGTGGATGAGAGTGTCCTCGTTATGTTCTGTATTCACACAGAAGGGGACGTTTGGGGGGTGAATATCATTAATTCTCTGGCCCTGGCTGAGAAGAGCAGTTTGAAAAAGGAAGGGACTCCTCGGAGCAAGGACAGAAAATCAAACCCCCTTGCAATCACGTGGAGTTGTCAAGAATGAGTCACCCAGCCCACTGCTGATGGAGTCTCTCCGAAGGGATTAAAGAAGAAAGAAGGACACTCAGAAGTTGTCCTGTTACTCTCCTTCCTCCCTGGCAAACGGCTTACCCAAATACCAGATAGAGAAAGTGCTGAAACAGAGGCAAGGTTGAACTCTGTTGTTGCCCGGGGAATGTTGCACCTGGTTAGACAGGCGTGTCTGGAGACTGAAAAAAATAGGCAAAAAACAAACAAAAAAAAGGAATAGGGTGAGACATTGCAGATGATTGGGAGAAAAGTGTGCAGTCTTTTGTGGAGTCAGCAGGCTGTCTCTGGATCTCACCGATGCACGCTTCCTGGATCATCAAGAATGTGTCAACAGAGAGGTTGATATTCTACACATGTCTTATCTTGTTCTTCAGTCGCTAAGTGCTGTCTGACTGTCTGTGACCCCATGGACTGCAGCACGCCAAGCTTCCCTGTCCTTCACCATCTCCCGGAGTTTGCTCAAACTCATGTCCATGTAGTTGGTGGTGCCATCCAACCATCTCATCCTCTGTCACCTCCTTCTCCGGCCGTCTCTTTCCCAGCGAGATCCCTATTTCAGTGGAGTTTTTGTAGCTTTGCCAATGAATCCGTGTCCAGATCATCTGTCATTCATAAAAGCTCACATAATGAAACATTCCTAGAATTTTAGCTTGGAAGGTGGCAGGGGGTGAGGGGATGGAAGAGATAGGTGTCTTTAAATAAACATGTATATTTCCTCTTATGAGCAAAACCAAATATGAGCTCCATGAGTCTCTCTTTAGGGCTTCCTTCATGGCTCAGATGGAAAAGAATGTGCCTACAATGCCGGAAACCTAGGTTCATTCCCTGGCTCAGAAAAATCCCCTGGAGGAGGAAATGGCAACGCACTCCAGTATTCCTGCCTGGAGAATCCCGTGGAGAGAGGAGCCTGGTGGGCTACAGTCCACGGGGTCACAAAGAGTCAGACACGACTGAGCGACTAACACTCTACTGTGCTGTAATCTCTCTCTGGCTTAGCAGTCAACAGATCATTCACACATGTCAGCCTAAATTCAGAACCCAAGCTTCTCAGGTAACTGAATCTTTGTTCTTAGGAACACTGAATTCTGCAGAGGTTTCTGATGAATTGCATCCTGATTCATTCTTTAAAAAAAAAAAAATAATTGCCATGTGACCCAGCAGTCCCACTACTGGGCATAAACCGAAGAAACCAGAATTGAAAGAGACACGTGTACCCCAATGTTCATTGCAGCACTGTTTACAATAGCCAGGACATGGAAGCGACCTAGATGCCCATTGGCAGACGAATGGATAAGGAAGCTGTGGTCCTTATACACAATGGAGAATTAATCAGCTATTTAAAAAACACATTTGAATCAATTCTAATGAAGCGGAAGAAACTGGAACTTCTTATACAGAGTGAAGGAAGTCAGAAATAAAAACACCAGTACAGTATACTAACACATATATGTGGAATTTAGAAAGATGGTAACGATGCCCCTATATGCGAGACAGCAAAAGAGACACAGATGTAAAGAACAGACTTTCGGACTCTGGGGGGGAAGGCGAGGGTGGGATGATCTGAGAGAATAGCACTGAAATATGTATATTATCATATGTGAAAGAGATAGCCAGTCCAGGTTCGATGCATGAGACAGGGTGCTCGGGGCTGGTGCACTGGGATGACCCAGAGGGATGGGATGGGGAGGGAGGTGGGAGGGGGGTTCAGGATGGGGAACACATGTCCACCCATGGCTGATGCATGTCAGTGTATGGCAAAAACCACTACATTATTGTAAAGTCATTAGCCCCCAATTAAAATAAAGAATTTAAAAAATAATTGCATTGATTTATTTATTTTCTGCTGTGCCGGGTCTTTGTTCCTGCAAGGGCATTTCTCTAGTAGGGGTGAGTGGAGGCTACTCTTTTAAAATTTAGATTATATTCATATTTAGGTTATATTTTGGTTTCCACTTATAAGTGATCATATGGTATCTGTCTCTCTCTGAGATATCTTCACTCAATATGATAATCTCTAGGTCCAGCCATCTGCTGCAAATGGTATTATTTTGTTCTCTTTAGTGGCTGATAAGTATTCAGCTCTCTCTCTCTCTCTCCATATATATATATATACATATATATATATATACACCACAGTATCTTTATGCATTCCTCTGTCAATGGACATTTAGGTTTCTTGCATATCTTGGCTGTTGTGAATAGCACTACTATGAACATAGGAGAGTGAAACAGCTGGCTTAAAACCCAGCATTCAAAAAACTAAGATCATGGCATCCGGTCCCATCACTTCATGGCACATAGATGGGGAAAATGTGGAGACAGAGTCAGATTTCATTTCCTTGGGCTCCAAAATCAATGCAGCTGGTGACTGCACCCATGGAATTAAAAGACACTTGCTCCTTGGAAGAATAGTTATGACAAACCTAGACAGCATATTAAAAAGCAGAGATATCGCTTTCCCGACCAACGTCTGTGTTGGCAAAGGTACGGTTTTTCCAGTAGTCTGTATGGATGTGAGAGTTGGACCATAAAGAAAGTTGAGTGCAGAAGAATTGATGCTTTTGAACTGTGGTGTTGGAGAAGACTCTTGAGAGTCCCTTGGACTGCAAGGAGATCCAACCAGTCCATCCTAAAGGAAATCAGTCCTGAATATTCATTGGAAGGACTGATGCTGAAGCTGAAGCTCCAATACTTTGGCCACCTGATGCAAAGAGCTGACTCATTGGAAAAGACCCTGATGCCGGGAAAGACTGACGGTGGGAGGAGAAGGGGACGACAGAGGATGAGATGGTTGGATGGCATCACCGACTCGATGGACATGGGTTTAAGCAAGCTCTGGGAGATGGTGATGGACAGGGAGGCCTGGTGTGCTGCAGTCCATGGGGTCATAAGAGTCGGACACGACTGAGCGACTGAACAGCAAATGAACATAGCGGTGCGTGTATCTTTTTGAATCATAGATTTATCTGGATATACGCCCAGGAGTGGAACTGCCGGATCATATGGTGATTCTGTTTGGTTTGTGGAGGAACCTCGAAACTGTTTTCCATAGTGGCTGCACCGATTTCCATTCCCAGAAACAATGTAGGAGGATTCTCTCTTCTCCACACCATCTCCAGCATTTATTATTTGCAGACTTGTTAATGAGGGCCATTGTGACTGGTGTGAGGTGGAATGTCATTATGGTTTTGATCTGCGTGTCTCCAATAAATAGCAATACTGGGCATCTTTTCATGTGCCTATTGGCCATCTGTATGTCCTCTGTGGAGAAATTTCTCTTTAGGTTTTCTGCCAACTTTTCTACTTTTTTTTAAGTGTTGAGTGGTATGAGCTGTTTGTGTATTTTGTAAATTAAGCTGCTCTCAGTTGCCCCTGACTTCTAAACAAGCCTTGCCATTTTCCCATGCGCTAAATCTTCCTCTTAATCGTAGACCTGATTGATACGGGGTTGAGCTGATGAGAATCCTTCATTTTTTTTTTTTTTCCCCTAAGAGTGAGCACTGGTTCAAAACATGAACATGCATATGGGCTTTCCTGGTGGCCCAGACGGTAAAGAATCTGCCTGTGGTGCAGGAGACCTGGGTTTGATTCCTGGGTCGGGAAGATCCCCTGGAGAAGGGAAAGGCTACCCCCTCGAGTATTCTTGGCGAGTATTCCCCTGGTGGCTCAGCTGGTAAAGAATCCGCATGCAATGCAGGAGACCTGAGTTCGAACCCTGGGTTGGGAAGATCCCCTGGAGAAGGGAAAGGCTACCCACTCCAGTATTCTGGCCTGGAGAATTCCATGGACTTTATAGTCCATGGGGTTGCAAAGAGTCGGACACGACTGAACAACTTTCACTTTTCACTTCTTCGAATCCAGCGAGCACTGCTGTAGACTGGATTATTCCTGCACACCAGTGACGTGGTGTCCTTCTGCGTCTCCCCGAGAAGTGCCTGATTTCCCGTCTGTCCGGGAGAATAGCCACGTGCACTTGGGGACACGTGTCGGGAAAACGTTACTATTGTTGTTCAGTCGCTAAGTCATGTGAGATTCTCTGCGACCCCCACGAACTACAGCGCACCAGGCTCCTGGGTCCTTCACTATCTGCTAGAGTTTGCTCTGAGTCGTGACCACTGAGTCAGTCTAACGGTTGAAGGCAAAAGAAAAAGAGGGTGGCAGAGGATGAGATGGTTAAACAGCATCAGGTAAATACCAGTCGTTGAGTCTGTGGCTTAACGGCGTGCCCAAAGGATTCTGTTCTTACACAGCTTGTGCTGATCTGTACAGTTTTTTTATCCCAAGGTGGTGCTTTAGCAGGAAAGTTAGACGATGTTGACGAGACTTTAGCAAATGCATAATTGTCAGGCAGGCCCTCTTGGGGCCCCTCTGTGATGTCTTCCAGCAGACTGAGTTGCCATCTGGCTTTCATTTGACATGGTCACCTGGGAAACCAAAGGTAACAACCCACCTGGCAGTGAATCGGGTAACAGGGTACCATTAGATATCAGGTAGCCTCTCTGGACTCGCAGCAAAGAAAGATGAACTTGGAAGGTGTAGAGACGATGGGGGGGGGGGGGGTTGAAAGGACGACCTTGCCCATGACTTATTTCTGTCGGCTCCAGAAAATAAAGACACCCGTTTCATAACTTCAATCTCTCTCTTTGGAAAGCTACCAGGAAAATTAGACTCCTCATGCTGCCCCAGTGAGAGAGACTTTTTTCAAGAGCTTTTCAAATAATGGAGATTCTTTTCTTTCATACACACACACACACACACACACACACACACACACACAAAACACCAACCCAAAACAGAGATGTATATATATTTTAATGTTATACTTTTGACCTCTATTTGGTTAAATCTAGGGAATTTATTTTTAAAAAACATCTTAAACCCATGGAATTCTCCAGGCCAGAATACTGGAGTAGGTAGCTGTTTCCTTCTCCAGGGGATCTTCCCAACCCAGGGATCAAACCCAAGTCTCCTGCATTGCAGGCGGATTCTTTACCAGCTTAGCCACCAGGGAAGACGAAGAATACTGGAGTGGGTAGCCTATCCCTTCTCCAGGGGATCTTCCCGACCCAAGGATTGAACCCAGGTCTCCCGCATTGCAGGCGGATTCCTTACCAGCTGAGCCGCCAGGGGAGCCCTCAATATTTATTGATCTGGCTGTGCCGGGCCGTCTTTGCTGTGTGAGGGCTGTTCTGTACTGTGTTGCCTGGGCTTCTCACTCCAGTGTCTTCTCTTGTTGCGGAGCACAGACTATAGGGTGCGAGGGCTTCGGTAGTTGTGGCCTGTGAGTTCAGTAGTTGTAGCCCACGGGCTTCGTTGTCCCCCAGGCGTGTGTGGGATCTTAGTTACTCAACCAGGGATCGAACGCATGTCCCCTGCGCTGGAAGGCAGATTCTTACCCGCTGAACCATCGGGGAAGTCCTCTTAAACTCTTCAGGTGCTATGCTGCTAAGTCACGTCAGTCGTGTCCAACTCTGTGTGACCCCATAGACGTCAGCCCACCAGGCTCCCGTGCCCGGGATTCTCCAGGCAGGAACACTGGAGTGGGTTGCCATTTCCTTCTCCAGTGCTGCGATTCCGTTTAATCCTCTTTTCATGAATCCTTTTCTGTACTGCACACATTTTCTCAACTCCAGTGGTACCACATGCTTGCATAGCTTTTTCTCAAGTCCTTTGCCATCTCCTCCTCTGTCCGAGTTCTCATGGTGGACTTCTTAGCGCTTCAACTTTGTCCTTGTCTGGGTGTTCAGAGACAGAACATTTATTGTGATAGCATAGCATTTATCGTGATAGTGAAGGTGTTAGTTGCTCAGTCATGTCCGACTCTTTGTGACCCCGTGGACTGTAGCCCACCAGGCTCCTCTGTCCATAGGATGCTCCAGGCAAGAAAACTGGAGTGGGTTGCCATGCCCTCCTCCAGAGATCTTCACTACCCAGGGATCGAACCTGCGTCTTCTATATCCTAGGCAGATTCTTTACTGTCTGAACCACAGGGTAGCCTCATTTCCCCTTTGTCTGTTCTGTCTCTGCAGGCCGTGTTATATATAGTATTGACATCGTGAGAACGCCCAAATTCTCTGTTTCCCACATCCTGTATCCAGCCACTTATTTGATCTCAACCCTCGGAGTGCCTACGGGGCAACTCAACAGGAAGACATCTGAAACAAAGCTACGGGACTCCGTAACTCAGAGACACTCAAGCGCTCTTTTCCCCGGAATCTCTGTGTCAGGTGGGAACCCAGACTCACACGCTGGATTCCTTTCCTTGGCTGTTGCCACGCCCATCCGTAGACTCCATCCACCAGCCCTGTCCACTCTACTTTCAGACTCTTCCTGGGTTTCTTCATTCCTTCCAGTGGCATCTTTCTCCGGGCCAGCATCGTTTCCATCTTTGTCGTTAGGAGAGCTCCTGGGGGTCTCCTGTCACTGCGCTTACACAACCCAGTATCAGTTCACCAAAAATTACCGTTGGGGTGACTGTATCACCCTTGCTGCCAACCCTCTGATACTTGACTCACACTTCCGTGCGAGGGAAACTCTCATCCTAAAAGCCCTTCCGGGACCTACCTGAACTCACCCCTGCAAGCTCATCACTCCACTGTGATGTTTTCACTCCACTCATTGCTCCAAGATGTTACACTGCTTCCCGCGCATAGACCCTATCACCAGGGGCTTCCTCTGCCTGGAATCATCTTCTTCAGTGCGTCCACCTGTCTGATTCCTGCATTTGTTTATATCCACTCCCCAAAAGCCAGCCCAGTGAAGAGGAGCTAAAGAGCCTCTCGAAGAGGGTGAAACAGCTGGCTGAAAACTCAACATTCAAAAAACTAAGGTCATGGCATCCGGTCCCATCACTTCATGGCAAATAGAAGCGGGGGAGAAGAAAAACTACCCCCGGGACTGCAGGAGTTCACACACATACGTTTATTAGAACAGTATTCACACAGGCAATCAATACATTTATTTGCACTCAGAGCCTTCAATAAATGGCTAATATTAAGTGTCATATTATCAAGGATAGGAACTAACTTTTTTCTTGGCGTACAGTTGATTAATAACATTACATTAGTTTCAGGTGTGTACCAGTGATTCAGCATTTTCATAGGTTATACTCCACTTAAAGTTATAAAGTATTAGTGCTATGCCCTGCATTGTATATTACATCCTTGTATCTTGCAGCTTGAATTTACTTCTTTCAAATCACACCTAATAATTGAGCAATAATTCTGCCATGAAGGTCCCATATCTCATTTCCAAATCATGCTCACTGCCTCCAAACTCAAGCAGGTCACATAGGCAAGGCCTTAACTTTATTCTCAAATGTCTGTAGCTTTTCAGAAATTTTTTTTTCAAGTTTTAAAAAATTTTACTTGGAGTAGAGTTGCTTTACGGTGGTGTATTAGTTTCTGTTACAGAGCAAAGTGAATCAGCTGTATGCATACGTAAAACCTCTCTCTTTTTTTCTTTTTCTTTTGGATTTCTCTCCCATGTAGATGACCAAAGGGCACTGCATAGAGTTCCCTGTGCTGTCCACCAGGGTCTCATTAATTATCTGCTTTATACATAAAAGGGTGTATGTGTCAATCCCAAACTCCTGATTCATCCCACTCTCCTTCCCTTTCTGCCTTCATGCCCATTCCTGAGATCTCTATGTCTGTGTCTGTATTACTGCTTTGTCAATAAGGTTGTCTATACAAATTTTTTCAGATTTCACATATATGCCTTAATATGCGATATTTGTTTTTCTCTTTCCGACTTAACTTCACTCTGTACGACGGTCTCCAGGTCCGTCCATGTCTCTCCAAATGACCCAATTTCATCCCTTTTTTAGGGCCGAGTAGTATTCCATTGTATACACATGCCACGTCTTCTTCATCCATTCCTCTGTTGATGGGCATTTAAGTTGTTCCCAGGCCTTGGGTATTGTAAATAGGGCTGCTATGAGCATTGGGGTACATGTGTCTTTTTGAATTATGGTTTTCTCTGGGTATACGTCCAGAAGTGGGATTGCTTGGTCGCCTAAAACACTACAGAATAGCACTCTTAATAGACATTCCTGCACATGTCTCCTGGTGAACACACATTAAAAACACATCGGATTTTTACCCAGAAGCGGAAGTGCTGAGTCAGAGAATAAGCATGTCTTCAGGTTGTAGAAAGCTCCCCATAGTCTCCGAAAGTTTATTTTCCAAATTACATGTTTATATGTTTTGGGTTCAGTCAAGTGGTTTTCACATGAGCAATGTTGAAAAATAATTCCTCCAGAATCTAGTCCAGATGACAAAATGTATGCCTATTAGCTCAGAAGCTTATTGTAATTAGGAAGAAAGGTATCAGCATAAAAATGATAAAGGAATTACAAATTACATATCCCTCTGCATTTGTATTGCATGTATCATTATTTAGAATATCTCATTATTTTAATTGCAACCAATTACTCCAGTTGGAATAGTCACAGCAAGCAGTGTTATATATTTTAGGAATAAATTAAATATATCATCTCATAGGTCATCCTAACATCCTGCTCTTCCATTTGTTAAAGCATCAAAGGTTCCATTAATGCTCATAGGAATTTTGAATCCACATAAATATATCATTAGGCTGAAGGTGAACATCTTTAAGGTAGATTTGCCAGAAGGTTGGAATGTCACAATGATACCTACTGCACATTTCCCCTTTTAATGCATCACATCCAGTGATGATATTGCTGCAAAGCTCATCCTGATTGTACCATCTGTAAGGTCTAAAGCTAACCAAACGAGAAGGTGATATTCTATAGTTGTTTTATTGGGTTTTGATTGTATGCGGTCCATTATCACGTTCATTTGGCTTCAATATTGATTCCTTACGTAAAAAAAAAAAAAATTATTTTCCATTTGCTTCACGTAGACAAATACTTTTATTCAGTAAGAGAAATGAATATTTTGAAAACAGTTATGAATAATAGTATGGTGTGTTTTGAGACAGAATTTCAAAAACTGTGGTATAAAATAACCACTGACTCTCATAAAATGACTTTCTCCCCCACTTTTTCTCTATCTCCCAAAATAGAAATCCTTAGAGGTAACCTTCTATGATTTGGAGCTAGAACGATCAATTTTATTACTGTGTTATATTCGAATACGTCCTCCCGTTTGCCAACACAATATACTTGACCTGAGTTGCATGCAACATGTGTAGTTAACTCACTGTCCCAGTTAATGTGTATGTTGGCTGATTATTTTTAGTTTGGCGCTTCACTTTCACTGTTTAACCAGATTCTAACTACATCAACTGCCCACCTTTAGCTAAATTCATTCTCTACCTATTTTCCAACTACTTTTTTTTCCTTATCGTTCTGTCTGCATTGTTTTTTGTGCATCTTTAAACTGGGGTACATGATTCACACAGATGAAGAAATAAGTCTCACAAAAGTAAAAATACATTTTTCCACAGGCTTAAGTGTTTAGAGAACTAACCATTTTAGCTTCATTTTTGGGAATTTGTGCCTTTCTTTTCCAATATGGATTTAGACGTGGAGAGAAAGTACGTCCATTTGGAACATATGAGCCCAGTGTTGGTCTAAACCTCTTCACAGATGGTTTGTATCCTAACCCATGAAAAACACAAACTCTTTGTCTTAGCTCATCTGGGCTGTTATGAAAGAATACCGTAGACTAGGTGGCTGATAAACAATGAACATTTATTTTTCAGGTATCTGGAGGCAGAGGTCCAAAATTAGATTGTCAGCAGACCCAGAGTCTGATGAGAACCTGCTTCCAAGTTCAAAACCTTCTTACTGTGTGAGAAGATTTATTCTTCTGTTTATTAAGGGCACTCCTTAAACAAGGCACTCAGTAACAAGGTCTGTTTATTAAAAGGGCACTCATCCCATTCATAAGGGCCCACTTTCTTGACCTCACCACCTCCCAAAGGCCCCATATCCTAATCCATGTATACGCAGCAGGTTAGGATTTCAACGTTTGGATTTGGCTGGGGGCAGGGATGCAAACGCTGTCTATGGAATACATTTTAATAACAGAAAGCATTGTTATCAAGGAATCAGGATGCCATGACAACACTCACCTCTCCAGAACGTTGTCATTTCTTGTTGTTCGGTCACTAAGTCATGTCCAAGTCCCTGCGACCCCATGGAATGCAGCACGCCATTCTCTTCTGTCCATGGGATTTCCCAGGCAAGAAAACTGGAGTGGGTTGCTATTTCCTTCTCCAAGGGGTATTCCAACCCAGAGATTGAGCCCTCATCTCCTGCATTGGCAGATGGATTCTTTACACTGAGCCACCTGGGAAGCCCTATCATTTCTTAGATGAATACAGACCATGATATATTATTTTGGTATATAATAACTATTCCTAAAAATAGATGTGCATTCTAGTGCCTAGTTTTTGCATGATAAAAAAGTCCCATTTTTATATAAGCAAACCTCAAGCCTGATAACACCGTGTACTTTATATTTGTCTCTCGGCTTTGGTGGGAGGGAGGTGCAAAGAAACAGGAGCTTGGGAGCTAGGCAGGTGTGGTTCAGAAGTGAGCTCTGACCTGGGCCTTTAAGTCGACCCACTTACCTCCCTAAGCCGCCTTTCCATCCTCTGTGGGACAGAGAGAAAAAGACTTCACAGTTCAGTTTAGTTCAGTTGCTCAGTCATGTCTGACTCTTTGTGACCCCATGGACTGCAGCACGCCAGGCCTCCCTGTCCATAACCAACCCCTGGAGTTCACTCAAACTTATGTCCATTGAGTCAGTGATGCCATTCAACCATCTCATCCTCTGTCGTCCCCTTCTCCTCCTGCCCTCAATCTTTCCCAGCATCAGGTCTTTTCAAATGAGTCAGCTCTTCACATCAGGTGGCCAAAGGATTGGAGTTTCAGCTTCAGCAACAGTCCTTCCAATGAACATTCAGGACTGATTTCCTTTAGGATGGACTGGTTGGATCTCCTTGCAGCCCAAGGGACTCTCAAGAGTCTTCTCCAAAACCATAGTTCAAAAGCCTCAATTCTTTGGTGCTCAGCTTTCTTTATAGTCCAACTCTCACATCCATACATGACTATTGGAAAAACCACAGCCTTGACTAGACGGACCTTTGATGGCAAAGTAATGTCTCTGCTTTTTAATATGCTGTCTAGGTTGATCATAACTTCCCTTCCAAGAAGTAAGCGTCTTTTAATTTCATGGCTGCAGTCACCATCTGCAGTGATTTTGGAGCTCCCAAGAATAGTCTGCCACTGTTCCCACTGTTTCCCCATCTATTTGCCATGAAGTGATGAAACCGCATGCCATGATCTTAGTTTTCTGAATGTTGAGCTTTAAGCCAACTTTTTCACTCTCCTCTTTCACTTTCATCAAGAGGCTCTTTAGTTCTTCTTCACTTTCTGCCATGCTGTAATGCAGATTGCCTTTCAAAGTATCAGTGGTGATTGACAACCTTCCTGGGCCACAGGGCGGGGGTGAGGGTGAAGGTGGAGTGGGGTGGGGTGGGGATTCCGCTGAAGCCCCGCCCCCTCTGGCCATCACCAAGCAACTGCCGAGCTCCTATTGGTGGATGTGGAACCACAGTCAGGAAGGGCTGTGTGGCTGAAGCTCAGACTGGGCAGGTGGGTGGGCCATGAAAGAGGGATGCTCAAAGATGCTGAGAGCCTGGCAGGGTCTAGTTTCTGGAGCGCCCGCAGGTCATATTCAGTTAAAGTCAGTCTTCACCCTAGAGCAGAAGTCCCAAACCTTTTTGACTCCAGGGACCACTTTCATGGAAGACCATTTTCTCACAGACCAGGAGTAGGGTGGGGATGGTTTCGGATGACTTGAGCACACTGCATTTGTTGTTCACTTTATTTGATTGTTATGACATTAGCCCCACCCCAGACCATCAGACACGAGATCCTTTAAGTCGGGAACCGCTGCCCTGAAGGGTGAGACCTTTGAATAAGGTCTTCCCTTTGTCTAGAAGTCTTTGCTCCTGTCTTCATTCACTCCTTCCTATTCTCTGCCTTGTCACACGTCTCATGCCAGCTTCCTGTTTCCTATCTCAATGGAGCATCATCTTCCCCAAGAGGGGAACCTCTTGCATTTTTCTGTGACGCACTTCCATCTCGCCCTTCTCAAATTCCTGGTGCATCCCAGACGGGCCTGGCGTTCTCCACACTTGGCTGGTGCCTGTAAGCTGACGTTGGATCCTCTGAGCGAATCCACATAGACTTCCGCTCAGACACTCATCACGCAGTATCTTTATAAGAATCTCTTTCTCCCATGCTCTTTAGCATTCCAAACAGGAACAATTTCACCCCTCTTCACCAGCCTCTTACCACGCCTCCATCACTCTCACTGGATAATCACTGCTCCCCTCTTCCAAGACCCCCATCCTAGAAACCTTGGACTTCTCTTTAACAAACTCGCTCCCCTACTTAAAGACTCAAGGGTCCTTGCTCATAGGAACAAGCCCCAACCAATGTTGACCAGATACATGAATGTGAAAAATCTTAAGGGACCCGTGGCTCTCCTTCCCATGCCTCGGATGGGCTGTGCGTACAACTCACTTTGTTGTTGTTTTCAGCTACTATTTACAACTTCGTCTATCATTGTTTCTGCCACTGCTTCTTAGAATTTGCTTCCTCTTTCTTCCATTTCCTTTTTTTGTGACTTTTCTAGTTCTCCCTACAGACGTATTTAATCATAGATATTGTAGCACTTAATTAATTTCTATTGACTGTGGTCTCAGAACAGCCGGCACATCAATGCAGGGTCTACCGTTTCCCATCGATGGCTTCCTTGGCAAATATTGAGTTATTTACCCGCAGAGCAGGAAATATACACAGCCTCATTAATCTCCACTCTGCCTGACCCAGGGCCCTTCTCTTCCCAGAGCTCACCGTGAGACTTATTGAGCCTCCAGTCTCATATATTATTTACAGGGTACCATTGATTTATACAACTTTTCCTTGGTCGGAAGTCTGGTAATTCACTGGCCCCATATTCAGTCTGACCGCAGGAAGAGGTACCATTTGCAAGAAGAGTGTTTCCCCGTGCCTGAAACTGCTGTACTGGGTTTTATCTGGTTGGGTCAAACACAAATGCTATGGAGGTATAATAGCCCAAAGCAAGAGTGGATGGTTTGGCGAATCGATGCTCTAGGTATAGGGGAAGAACTGAAAAGAAACGGTAACTAACTATTAAAAAGTGAAATGGCTTAGAAAAAAATGAGAAATAGAAACTCTCCCAGTGGTCCAGTGGCTAAGACTCTGCGGTCCCAATGCAGGGGCCCTGGGGTTCGATCCCTGGTCAGAGAACTAGATCCCATACACTTCCATCAACTATCCACATGCCACAACTCACGAATCGATAAAGAGGTAGATCTAGATACATAGAGAGTTAGAAACAAATGATTTCCTTACCAGTGCCAACATGAAGACATTTGAAGGCGTTGTAGGTGCTTCTAGAATTTTTGACAATGGAGATAAAGAAATAGGATACATACACAAGTACGTCCCATCTCTTTGTATTAGAGAACGTCTATTCCTTACTGAGACATCCATTTGTTGCTGTTGTTGAGTTGCTAAGTCGTATCTGACTCTTTGCAACCCCGTGGACTGCAGCATGCCAGGCTTCCCTGTCCTTCACTGTCTCCCGGAGCTTGGTCAGACTTACGTCCATTGAGTCGGTGATGCCATCCAACCATCTCATCCTCTGTCACCCCCTTCTCCTCCTGACTTCAATCTTTCCCAGCATCAGGGTCTTTTCCAGTGAGTCGGCTCTTCTCATCAGGGACCCAAAGTATTGGAGCTTCAGCTTCAGCTCAGTCCCTTCAATGAATATTCAGGGTTGATTTCCTTTAGGATGGACTGGTTTGATCTCCTTGCCGTCCAAGGGACACTCAAGAATCTTCTCCAACACCACAGTTCGAAAGCATCAATTCTTTGGTCTTAAAGTACAGTAGCTCATCTATCTTCCTAAAGTTATCTGAATACTAGAATCTTGGCTCATTTCATATTTTTTGATGTCCGCCCACTTAAAAATAAATAAAACTAAAATACTGCAGTAAAAATAAAAGTCAAAATCTTAACCCAAGTGGGTAAAGAAGGGTTAGTGGCAGTCTGGGAATCCCTTTTCTTCTTTTTGCTGGTTCAAAATCAGAAAGAAAGGTGATCAGGGTAGTTCTCCCTGTGAGCTTGTCAAGGTCAGACCTCTTGGCAAACACTAGCTCCTCGTGGGAGGGTCCCTATCCATTGACCTTTAGCAGAACGTAACTGGTCTACCTGATATTGTTTATGGGTTTCGGGACACGGCTCCCCAGAAGATGCTGCGTAAGGATGTAAATTTTGTTGTTGTTATTATTTAGTAGTTAAGTCGTGTAGGACTCTTTGTGACCCCATGGACTGTAGCCCCCACCCCACCCCAGGCTCCTCTGTCCATGGGATTTCCCAGGTAAGAATACTGGGGTCGGTTGCCATTTCCTTCTCCAGGGATCTTCCCAACCCAGGGATCCAACCCACATCTCCTGCATTGGTAGGCGGATTCAGCCACCAGGGAAGCCAGAGGTGTAAATATCTCAGTATAAGTGGAGATGGCTGATGAACATAGCTGCTCCCTCCTGTATCAAGTTTGCTTTCACAAACATGGCTTAGAGCCCTTATGTGTCCAACCTGGGTCAGAGTGTCAAGTGAAACAAGAAAGGGCTCTAGAGGAGTTAACGATCTGAGACCTGCTTTGCCTGTGTGAAATTATCAGTGAAATTTGACAGTGAAACTCCAATACTTTTGCCACCTGATGCGAAGAGTTGACTCATTGGAAAAGACCCTGATGCTGGGAGGGGTTGGGGGAAGGAGGAGAAGGGGACGACAGAGGATGAGATGGCTGGATGGCATCACCGACTCCATGGACATGAGTTTGAGCAGACTCTGGGAGTTTGTGATGGACAGGGAGGCCTGGCGTGCTGCGATTCATGGGGTCACAAAGAGTCGGACATGACTGAGCGACTGAACTGAACTGAACTGAAGATTTCAGAATGAATTCTCATTTGATAATTCAATGCATCTATCTTTATGCTGATATTATTTTAGTCGGTATTCCTTCATCAGTGTTGTCCATAAACACAAGTATGTGCAATTTTAATACTTCAGACCATAATGTCCACTTGCATGCTAAGTCAATTCAGTTGTGTCTGACTCTTTGCGACCCCGTGGACTGTAGCCTGCCAGGCTCCTCCGTCCATGGGATTCTGCAGGCAAGAATGCTGCAGCAGGTTGCCATTTCCTCCTCTAGGGGATCTTCCTGACTCAGGGATCAAACCTGAGTCTCTCACACCTTCTGCATTGGCAGGTGAGTTTTTACAACTAGCACCACAGGGGAATCCCTAATGTTCATGTGGTTCTGTCATATTTTTTCTTTTTTGTAAAAGAGACTAAAAATTAATGCACAGAGCACCCAACGTTAGAAGATTGAAGAAATAGTAAAGACATGTTTCTCTGAGAGTACATCTCCCTTTCCTCAGAGTTCCTTTTTTATCTCCTTTTTGTTCGCCTTGGTTTATTCATCATGTTAAAACTTGAGCTAACTCTTCAGTCATTCTGAACTGTCCAGTTCATTTGGAGAGTGACACAGTAAAATGTCAGCTGGTAGCTCTTGTTGGTGCTGGAGAAGACTCTTGAGAGTCCCTTGGACTGCAAGGAGATCCAACCAGTCCATCCTAAAGGAAATCAGTCCTGAATATTCATTGGAAAGACTGATGCTCAAGCTGAAACTCCAATCCTTTGGCCACCTGATGTGAAGAACTGACTCATTAGAAAAGACCCTGATGCTGGGAAAGATTGAAGGCGGGAGTAGAAGGGGACGACTGAGGATGAGACGGTTGGGTGGCATCACCGACTCGATGAGTTTGAGCAAACTCTTGGAGATAGTGAAGGACAGGGAAGCCTGGTGTGCTGCAGTCCATGGGGTTGCAAAGAATTAGACATGACTGAACAGGTGAACAACAGCCACCAGTGGACTTTTACAACTGGATAACTCAGGAGAGACCATGAACTTTCCCTGGGGGTACTAGCACGCACAGAATCTCAAGCTCTTCCCCTGTGGGTTGGCCAGTTTCTTGAGAAAGGAATACTGGCTGTCTGCAGTGGGGGCACTGGAAGCTGGTGGGGAAAGAACTGGACAACTCAAGAGTTTTGAATGAATGACTTAGCCTAATTCACTATTTCAAGGTCGTGTTGACAATAAAAATAACCAATAATCATATTGGAACTTTGCAACAGAAATGCCTGAGATTACAAGTCAATACAGTAACACCTTCCAAAACTATGTGAGGGAACTTCCTTGGTGTCCCAGTGGCTAAGCCTCCTGCTTCCCAATGTAGAGGTCCCAAGTTCCATCCCTAGTCAAGGAACTAGATCCCACATGCTCTAACTAACAGTTCACATGTCGAAACTAAGACCCAGTACAGGCGAATACTAAAAAAATTAAAAAATTAAAAAAAATAACCTTTGGGAAAATTATGCCTCACATATACTGCAGGACTGAGCAAAATTATTAATCAATTATGAATGTGAAATACTAATATTTGTAGATACTGAAAGTCTCCGAAATGTACCTCTTTTCTGAAGACAGTCCTGAAGACTGTGCCCGACCCAAAGAGAAGCAATGGCTGGTAAAGATATAGGAATGCCAAGATGACAGAGAAGTGAAAGGGATTCTAAGAGTTACTGCGAAGAAAAATATTGGGGCGGAAGGTATATAGCATGTCTGGGGAGAACCAGCCCAGTGGTTCAGGATGACGAGGGGATTCAAATGTTGCTGAGGACACAGGTTTGATTCTATGCAAGAGGCTGTTGTCCAGTCCACAACAGCCTTCGTCATAAGGGCTTCCTGGGTGGCTCAGTGGTATAAAGAATCCACTTGCCATGCAGGAGACGTGGGTTTGATCCCTGGATCAGGAAGATGAAGCCCACTCCAGTATTCTTGCCTGGGAAATCCCATGGACAGAGGAGCCTGGTGGGCTGCAGTCCATGGGGTTGCAAAAGACTCGGACATGATTTTGCATCTAAACAGCAGCAGCCTTTGTCATCTCTGTATTCCCAAGTTCAGCGGAGCACAGTAGCAGGCTCTGAGCGGAAGTGCAGTCAGTGAATACAGAGTAAGTCCGTATCCGATAAGTAGGTGAGTGGCCAAATGACCAGGCTCCACATAGTGTAAGAAGAGACGGGTTGTGACCCTTCTTGTACCTGTAATTCTATCCAGGCAGCGTCCAGAAAGAAAACATGAAAAAAGAAAAAAAAAACAATGCTACAAAGACACTCACAAACCATTCATCAAAGACTGTTTTTACAAACACAGAAATAAATTAGCTCCTTAATCGATTCTCAAAAGATGCAATTTGCTGCTAAAACATCATGCCCTTACAATGAGATGGTGGTCACAGTTGAAGTAACTGTGTCTCTCCACAGAATAAAATCGTTTCTGCCATGGAAATCAAACAAAATGCCACAAGATGTGCGTGTTCACTGAGACTGAACTTCCTGGAATACCTTTCCTGAGACATCACTGGTGCTTTAACAGTTGCTTCGTCCCCGCCGTATAAATTATTCATTACAGAGATGGAATATCACTAATAGAAATCGTTTCTGGACGTTAACAGGGAAATTACGTGCAAAGTTCTTCCAGCTGGTATGAGTTATTGTGATAACTGTCTGATTTTTTTTAATGGGTAGAAGGCAACGTTGAGTGGTGATAAAAAAGCACGCTTGTTTATGTGGAGTTCCGTGCCCGTCTCGTCTCAGCAGTGGCAGCAGAACTGTTAATGCTCTATCTTTCCCCTCTTTGGTTCACATCTTAAACGCACTGACCAGGGAAACTGAGTCTCCATTTATTTTTATAGACTCATGTGCTTGAGCTCAGTCGCCCAGCTGTGTCTGACTCTTTGCATTCTTTTGGACCGTAGCCCCGCCAGGCTCCTCTGTCCATGGGATTTCTCCAGGCGAGAATACTGCAGTGGGTTGCCACGCCCTCCTCCTGGGGCATCTTTCCCGACGACCCAGGGATCGAACTCACGTCTCCTGCATCGGCAGGTGGGTCCTTTACCACTGAGCCACCAGGGGAACCCTGTACAAAGGGGACGGATATCGAGCTGACCTTAGGGGACAAATAACTGACAGATAACTACCTGACCTTCGGGGAACTAACTCACAGGCTAGTTACGCACCACTATACATACTGCATGCACCACTATCCACACAGGAAAGGGCAGTGAACCATTAGTTTGAGAAGCATCACTCCAACAGATTTTATCTTTTAAAATAAAAATCTTACTGGAGGATAGTTGCTTTCCAATGTCGTGTTAGTTTCTGCTACCCAGCAGAGTGAGTCAGCTACACGTGTACATATATCTCCCGTTTTCTGGATTTCCTCCCCATGTAGGTCACCTCAGAGGACTGAGTAAAGTTCTCTGTGCTAGACATCAGGTTCTAATGAGTGATCCGTTTCATTCATAGCATCAATATCGTCTATGTGTCAGTGACGACCTCCCAGTTCATCCCACTCTCCTCCTGAGAGAGTCATTTCCTAGGCAGGTTGATAAGAAGTCTAGGGGTCCCCAAGGAGAGAGAGGTCTGAAATAATCAAGGAGGAAGAAAGAACAAACTTTTTACTTTTTCCTCTACATTCCTTAGGGTTATATAACGATGATGTATCCTGCCCGAGGACAGTCTCTGGATTAAACCTTCTGGCTAATTCTGTTATCTTAAAACATAAATTATGGGAGTAGGTCTGGTCTTTACAAGGATGTAGTGTATATGTGTGTGTGTGTGTGTATACATGTGTATATATATGTATGTGTGTGTGCCACAGCTTCTTTATCTGTTCATCTTTCAATGGACATTTAGATTGTTTCCATGTCTTAGCTATTCTAAGTAGTGCTCTAATGAACATAGCGGTGCCTGTGTCTCTTTGAACTAAGATTTCCTCTGGCTATCTGCCCAATAGTGAGATTTCTAGGTTATACTATTGTTCTGTTATTTTTTTTTTAGTTTTTAAGGAAACTCCATATTTTTCTCCATAGTGGCTGTAACTTTTTTGAATATGTCGCAAAATGTGTCTCCATTTAAAAAAGATGTTCTTGACATCTCTTAACAGCTCTTTCGGTTTTCTTAAATTCAAAAGACTGGGACATACTTGGTGGAAAGCGTGGCTGCCTATCCTCGGGCCACGGAGGAGGTCACGTTTCAGACAACCGGGAAGGTGGTGAAGGGGCAGTCACGTGGCTTTCTGGGGAAGAGCTTTCTGAGTCAGCAGCCCAGGTCCATGCCTTGGATGGGCGACTGGAGCATCCAGGTAGGTCCTGAGTCTTGGTCTGAGTGCAGCTGACACTGAGTAAGATGAAGAAAGCTTAAGAAGAATGCAAGAGAAGCAAGGACTTTTTTTCCCTGCGTTCGTGTGTGTGAAGGTTTGGTTGCAGACTGAGTTTTGCATTGCCAACAGCACCACAGATGTCAATGGGGACCTAGAAAAGCCCATTGTCAGTACAGAGATGTGAAGAAATCCTGCCTTAAGAGGAAAATGGAAAAGAAGAACTGAAGGACGAGAAAGCGAATCTTATTTTTCCTGAGGTGTTTTAATGCCAGGAGGGAGCTTTGGGGGCAGTCCCTGAAAGAGAAGATGGAAATAGAGATTTATGTTTTCCGTCCTTGGTGGTGGGTAATGCTGGGAGACACATAGCCTACTTCCATTTAATTTTCTTTTAAACCTTTTCATTTTGTACTGGGGTATAGACAATTAAGAATGTTGTGATGGTTTCAGGTGAACATCAAAGGAACTCAGCAATACATATACATGTATCCATTCTCCCCCCAAACTCCCCTCCCATCCAGACTGGCTCCTAACATTGAGCAGAGTTCCCTGAGCTGGACAGCAGGTCCTTGCTGGTTCTCCACATTAAATCCAGCAGCGTGTCCATGTCCATCCCAGACTCCCTGACTATCCCTTCTCCCCATCCTTCCCCCTGGTGACCATAAGGTTATTACAGAGTATTGAGCAGAATTTCCTTCTCAGTACTATCCCTTCCTCCCATCCTTCCCCACTCACCACCATGAGATCATTCTCTCAAGTCTGGGAGTGTCTGTTTTGTGAGAAGGTCATTTGTATCATCATGTCTTTTTAGAGTCCATATGTAAAGCGTGTCATATGATACTTCTCTTTCTGTATCTGACTTGATTCACTCAGTAGGACAATCTCCAGGCCCACCCATGTTGCTGCAGATGGCATTATTTCATTCCTTGTAACGAGACATAGCCTACTCCTGCCTGGAAGGGTTTAGTTCAGCCATGGCTATGGATAAAATGATTGAGAGAGGGGGGATAATTGTGGGGGTGGCAAATAAGTCCATCCTGGGGACTTCTTTGGGTGGTGTGCGGCTACAAGACGGAAGGGTGGATGTGTAGGCTTGAAGACTGGTATTGGTAAGTGGGGAGATTGGCAGGCGAAGCTTGTGGAATCTTTGCACTGAGAGCATGTGTTTGCCACTGAGGTATGACTGTCATGAACTGAGACCCAGGCCGGAGAGAAGGAATGTCGCCATAGGAACCTGCAGGAGAGAGGACAAGGTCGGATCTCCAAGTCCCCTGCCATTTGGAAATGTGGTCTGCAGGACAGCAGCATCAGTAGGAGCCGGGAGTTATTTACTTATCACCACCCTCTTTGGCTTCCCCGGTGAAAAGAAAGTGAAGTCGCTCAGTCGTGTCCGACTCTTTGCGACCCCAGGGACTGTAGCCTGCCAGGCTCCCCTGTCCATGGCATTTTCCAGACAAGCGTCCTGGAGTGGATTCCCATATCCTTCTCCAAGAGATCTTCCTGGCCCAGGGGTTGAACCCGCGTCTCCCGCATTGCAGGCAGATGCTTTACCATCTGAGCCGCCAGGGAAGCCAGTGGTAAAGAAGCCGGCTGCCAACGAGACACAGGTTCGATCCTTGGGTTGGGAAGATCCCCTGGAGGAGGGCATGGCAACCCACTGGGGTTGCAGTCCCTGGGGTCGCAGAAGAGTCGGACAGGACTGAGCAACTTAGCATGCTAGCACACAGCCTCCCAGGCGGTCAACACTCCAGAATCTGCACTTCCTCACCATGTCTGGGTGAGTTCTAAGCCAGCTCTTCTCAGACTTGCATACCCGATTCCACAGTCTGGATGCCCAGACCGCACTCCAGGTTATTCCCCGTGAGAATGTTTCGATGGTGAGATCCCAGCGTCGGTACGCTCGCCAGGCCCCCAGAGGACCGTCGCATGAAACCAGTTGTGATGACGGAGGGTTCTGCGTATGCAGGCAAGTGAATGAGCGCGGGGAAAGCCCATGGAGGGGAATGACCCTGGCTTTCAACGGACCATTCTGCCGCACTGTGGGTTTTCTGCGGCTGGAGAGCAGAATACACAATCACGTGGACTGAACGGGACTTGAGGTTTCTGCCGAGTAACTGAGAACAGGGTGGGGGTGGGATTCCACTTGCTCCTTGGCATTCTCTTCCCTTCCCAGGGGAATAGCTCCATTTGTAGCTGTCCTGCTCTTTAGTTTTCTGAAGAAGATAAAAAAGGACTTTTTTTTTTTCTTTTCCAAAGTTGAATATACTGCTTTGAACTCTGCTTTCTCCTCTGTATCCATCGGATTTTCCCATCAGAGATATGCAAACCTCTGATAATATAGTGGAATACCCCTGTCCTCTGTGTATGTCTATTACATGTAGTCAGGGGACTGATTTTATTTACGGTTTGAACTTGAAGGAACTCAAAACCACATCAGTAAATCTATGTGACCCCAGGGCCTTGACCATTATCCCCTCCCCACCACCACCTTTTGGTTTTATTTCCCTCCACCCCCCCTTTTTTTTTTTAATTTGCACATCTGTGTCTCTTTTTCTGTTTTGCATATAGGGTTATCATTACCATCTTTCTAAATTCCATATATATGTGTCAGTATACTGTATTGGTCTTTACCTTTCTGGCTTACTTCACTCTGTATAATGGGCTCCAGTTTCATCCATCTCATTAGAACTGATTCAAATGAATTCTTTTTAACGGCTGAGTAATATTCCATGGTGTATATGTACCACAGCTTCCTTATCTATTCGGCTGCTGATGGGCATCTAGGTTGCAGACTTTTGGACTCGGTGGGAGAAGGCGAGGGTGGGATGTTTTGAAAGAACAGCATCGAAACATATATATTATCTAGGGTGAAGCAGATCACCAGCCCAGGTGGGATGCATGAGACAAGTGCTCGGGCCTGGTGCACTGGGAAGACCCAGAGGGATCGGGTAGAGAGGGAGGTGGGAGGGGGGATCGGGATGGGGAATACGTGTAAATCCATGGCTGATTCATGTCAATGTGTGACAAAAACCAAATTATTTTGGTTTTGACAAAAAAACAAATTACAAAAAAGCAAAAACTAATTACTTTACAATACTGTAATTAGCCTCCAAATAATAAAAATAAATGGAAAAAAATAAATAAAAAAATAAATAAAATTTGCACAGATTTCCCACTTCCTCTAGAATCCTCCAGTTAATTTTGGTCATTTATATTTTTCAAGGACATGCTCCACTTTGTTAAGATTTCGCAGTTTACCCATAGGGGTGTGTGTATCGTACTGCCTTGTGAATCTTTGAATCTGATCTCTGGGTCTGCCCTGGTCACACTTTCATGCCTAATTTGTTGCCGCCCTCTTCTGCCTTATTCTGGGCCTTCTCATTGAGTTTTGCAGAGCCTTGTCTGTTTTCCTGATCGATTCAAAGATGGATTTCCCGGGTTTACAATTATTCAGATTTCTCTTTCGTTTTTATGAAATTTTTAAAAATTATATATAGCATCTTTCTACTACCCAAAGTACAGTGTACATGTAGGAACAAGGAGTGACCAGCAGTTATTAGAGAGTGCTGTGTGACATTTGATCGCTGTCTGCAAAGATGTTTCATATTGTGTGTGTGTGTGTGTGGGTGTGACCACGTGGCATGTGGGATCTTAGGTCCCCAAACCAGAGATAGAAGCCATGCCTCCTGCATTGGAAGGGGAAGTCTTCACCACTAGACCACCAGGGAGGCCCCTGTTTCCTATGCTTGCATGTACAGATACCATCCGCCCAAGTGCAGTCGCTCAGTCGTGTCCAACTCTTTGCGACCCCATGGACTGTGTAGCCTGCCAGGCTCCTCCGTCCATGGGATTTTCCAATCCGCCTACGTGTTTGTGAATTAGCCTCACAGTATCTGCTGCCTTAACCACCTTGTGTTGGCTTATTCTTGCTTCGACAGCAGAGAAAGTGATGGAACTGGAGAGGAGCGTCAGGCAGCCTGGAACTCAAATTTTCAGCCTCTAATTTTGCTTTGTAACAAGAAACACATGTCTTACCCACTCTGCAAGGCGTCCCTACCACCCCACTCAAGTATTTTCCGTGGAAGACTTCTAAGGATATTTCAATTCCTGTTTTCGGGGAGGGGGGGGGATTTGGTTTGCTCCTGTTGAATGTGATGATGGTAGGCTTGTTATTACTATATTGTCATCAAAGTGTGTGTGTGTGCATGCTCGGATCAAAGAATATTTTCAGAATTATTTCTTTCTAAAAATGAGTTGAAAAAATGACTATAACATTCTTTACCACCTAATGCATCATCCTTTTGATGAATCTATGCGCATACACTTGCAAGAACGGAAACTATATTTTCTGCTTCAAAGGCCGACAAGTTAATTTTTATCTATTAACAAAGATTATTGATCACTGTGTACGTATTCTCTACATTTTCATTTATTTCTGTGGACTCATTCTGTCAAAGGCTAGGAAGGCAAACAGGATCTTTGCATTTCAGAATACACTTTGTGAGTACATTTCAAATGTATTCGGATGCGTTGTCATTCACCTCATACATATGCATGACTGTGATACCTCCATTGACATTTTATCTTAATTGATGAGTGCTTTCAAATTTTGTCCTTGACATATTTCAGTATCAAATGTTTCAGCAAATCAAGCCTACTTCCAGATAAGAGACTTTCTTAAAACTTCTGTTTGTGCAGATGAATTGGGTAAAGACTTGGATCATCCACTCTGTGAATTTTAAAAAAGATTTTAAGAAAGATAAAAAATATAAACTCCGCTCTTAGTACTACCTTGATGAATCCCATAGGTTCTGAGTGCTCGTGTTTTGTCATTCGCTTCCAGGTATTTTTATTCTTCCTCTCTGATATCTCTGTGGCCCCTTGGTTATTCAGAAGCATATTATACAACCTCCGTGTGTCTCTGCTTTTATAGTTTTTCCCCCTGTAGAAGCTATCTCATCTTAAAAGCACTGTGGACAGAAAACGTGCTTCAAACGGTACCAATATTTTTAAAATTTACCAAGGCTTCATTTGTGGCCAAATATGTGATCTATCCTGAAGAATGTTCCACGTGCATTGAGGACCAGCGTCAGTCTTTACTGAGGAGCGGAGTCATCCTTTACTGAAGACTAGAATCAGGCTTTAGTGAGGACCAGAGTCAGGCCTTACTGAGGACCAAAGTCAGACCTTTCTGAGGTGCAGAGTCAGGCCTTCCTGAGGTTCAGAGTAGGTCCTTACTGAGGACCATGGTCAGGCCTTACTGAGGATCAGAGTCAGTCTTTACTGAGGTCCAGAGTGAGGCCTTACTCAGTACCAGAGTCACTTTCGCAGCTCCAGAGTCAGGTTTTACTAAGGACCACAGCCACGCTTTACCAAGGACCAGTGTCAGGTTTTACCAAGGACCAGAATCACGCTTTAGTGAAGACCATATTCAGGGTTTACTTAGGCTCACAATCCAGCCTTTTTCGGACCAGAATCAGGCTCTACACAGGGCCAGAGTCAATTTTACTGAGGACTAGCGGCAAACTTTACTGAGTTTCTGACTCAGACTTACTGCAGACCAAAGTAAAGGTTTACTCAGGACCTGAGTTTTTCTCAGGCCCAGTGCAGACTTTATTGAAGACTGGAGTGTATCTCGCTTTCAAGCTTTACTGAGGACCAGAGTCCAGCTTGGCTGTGGGTTGCAGTCACACTTACTGAGGACCAGACTGAGGCGTTATTCAAGACCAGAGTCAGGCTTCACTGGGGATCAGAATCAGGCTTTACTGAGGACCAGAATCAGGCTTCACTGTGGACCACAGCCAGACCTTACTGGGGACCACATTCGAGCTTCAGTTATGTCCAAATGAGGCTTTATTGAGTGCCAGATTGGGTAAAGCCTGACTCTGGTCCTCAAAAAGCCTTCTGTGCTCCTCAGTAAGGCCTGACTCCGGTCCTCAGTGAACCTGCCTTAAGCCCGATTCTCCTCCTTACTAAATCTCTCCGGACCGAACTCCCGTCTTACTGCGGTCCACACTCATGCCTGACTGTGGCCCTCACTATGTCCTGACTCTGTTCGTCACTGCAGACCAGCTCTGGTCCTCACTAACAGCTTCCATCTGGTCGTTGTGAATGTCTGACTCTGGACCTCACTGTAGCCTGAATCTGGCTCTACTAAAGGTAGACTCTCATCCATAATAAATCCTGCATCTGGTCCTCACAAAACCCGCAGTCTGGTCCTCGCTAAAGCATTGCTCTTATCTCACAAAAGCCCGACTGTTAGTCTATACTAAAGCCTGACTCTGAGGCAATATAGCCTGTGGTACTCCTTACAGCTTCAACTGGTCTTCATAAAATTTACTGCAGGCCTCACTAAAGCCTCAGCTTAGTTCAGTCACTCAGGCGTGTCTGACTCTTTGCGACCCCATGGATTGTAGCACGCCAGGCCTCCCTGTCCATCACCAACTCCCGGAGTTTACTCAAATTCTGGATGGACACCGACTGTCCATCCAGTCGGTGATGCCATCCAACCATCTCATCCTCTGTCGTCCCCTTCTCCTCCTGCCCTCAATCTTTCCCAGCATCAGGATCTTTTCCAATGAGTCAGTTCTTCACATCAGGTGGCCAAAGGACTGGAGTTTCAGCTTCAGCATCAGTCCTTTGAATGAATATTCAGGACTAATTTCCTTTAGGATGGACTGGCTTGATTTCCTTGCAGTCCAAGGGACTCTCAAGAGTCTTCTCCAACCCCACAGTTCAAAAGCATCCATTCTTCAACACTCAGCTTTCTTTATAGTCCAACTCTCACATCCATAAAAGCCTCATTCCTGCCCTAATGAAATTGTCTCTGGCGCCTCCTAATGGCTGACATTGGTCCTAAACAAAGCCTGAGTCAGGTCCACACTGAACCTGACTCTGGTCTGTCCTAAAGAGTGACTCTGGTCCTGTATGCAGAGCCTGTCTCTGGTCCACACAATCCTGACCCTCGTCCTCAGTAAAGCTTGCGTCTGGCCCGCACTAAAGCCTCACTCTGGTCCTCGTATAGCCAGATATTGATCCACCATACATCTGAACCATTATCCCCAGTAGTCTGACCTAGTCTTAATACTGTCTGACTCTGAGCTTTTCTAACGCCTGACGGGTCCTGAATAAAACCTGCTATATTCCCCCGTAAAGACGGCTCTGGTCTACACTGCAGCCTGTGGACGTCAGTAATGCCTGACTCTGGTCCTCACCGAAGCCGGACTCTGATCCATGTGTGGTGTGCTTAATCACTCAGTCGTGTCCAACTCTTCGCGACCCCGTGGACCCTGCAACCTGCCAGGCTCCTCTGTCCATGGGATTCTCTAGGCGAGAACACTGGAGTGGGTTGCCACGTCCTCCTCCAGAGGATCTTCCCGAGCCAGGGATAGAACCCACGTCTCCTGCATCTCCTGCATTGGCAGGCAGGATCTTTACCACTAGCGCCACCGGGGACGAGTCTCTTGAGAGTCCCTGGGAAGCCTGGTGCCTTTTGTAAGAGCTAACATGATTCCCGTTTTGCAAGCTGGAGGTTCTAGAGCCTCATGGGAAGTGTTCTGTATTCCCCACGCTGACACTGCCTGCTCACATCCGTGTCACGGTTAGACTGAAAGGCCAGGGTAAGAGCTTCATTTTTGTGCTTTCTCTAATTTCTTCTAGCCTGTAGTAGTAAGCAAATGAAGCGCACGTCTCAAGTTGGCAAAAAGACTCCTAGATAATGACCTCCTCTAGGCATCATTGCATTTTCCCATTTAATCAATGATTTCATTACTTTACGTGGGGCTTGGCAAGGCACCCCCTTCTCTCTGTGTTTCTATCTCTCATCTTCTTGTTTTTTTAAAAAAAATTAGTTCCTGTCAAAACTATTCGCACAATTTTAAAATATTATAAAGCTCCACGTTTATTTCCTGTTAGCACGCTGTCTGGACCATATTATGTAATATCATTATTGAGATCTGAGATTTTGACAAATGACCACAACAACTCCGTTGATTCATTCTGGCGTGTTATAGGAAAAGACATTATTGGTAGCAGGGAATGCTCAGTTTCAAAACACTGTGGAGTAAATATGAGTGCAGGCTTTGCCTCTGTTTTAGCAGCGGGTGATGGAATAATGGGTCTTTCCCTGGTAGTTAAGACAGTAAAGAATAGGCCTGCAATGCAGGAGACCAGGGTTCGATCCTTGGCTCAGGAAGATCCCCTGGAGGAGAGCATGGCAACCCACTCCAGTGTTCCTGCCTGGAGAATCCCACGGACAGAGGAGCCTGGCAGACTTCAGTCCCTGGGGTCGCAAAGGGTCAGACACAACTGAAGCGACTTAACCATAACGTACACCTAAGATATCACAGGAGGAAACAAATGATAACATGGACTCTCCACTTGGGAAAGTCAAGAATTTTTTTCTGTTAGGAGGAAAATGTAATTTTCTCGTCTCTAACTTTGGTAAGAAAGTTTCCACATAGGAAAAAGATGATGTTCCTTTTTCTCTTTGAAACATTCCTTATACTTGTGCTGAGAAGGGTGTCCGTGTATGTTTGTGTGTGTGTATACATTTATATATAATCCTAGAGAGGATGGAGTTAAACGGGTAAAAATAGCAGTCATTTTAGAAATCTAGATTTGAAATAGGTATAGACATGCAAGGGATTCCCTGGTGTCTCAGCCAGTTCAACCCCTGGGTCAGGACAATCCCCTGGAGAAGGAAATGGCAACCCACTCCAGTACTCTTGCCTAGAGAATCCCACGGATGCAGGAACCTGGTGGGCTACATACCACGTGGTCGCAGAGAGTTGGACATGTCCGAGTGACTTCACTTTCACTTTCATAGGCACACAAGGCAAGATGTTTTACTATGGTACATGATGGATTCCTGAACCACTGTGCACAAACACACACACACACATACATATATGATGCTGGGAAAGATTGAGGGCGGGAGGAGAAGGAGACGACAGAGGATGAGATGGTTGGATGGCACCACCGACTCGATGGACACGAGTCTGAGCAAGTTCTGGGAGCTGGTGATGGACAGGGAAGCCTGGCGTGCCGCAGTCCTTGGGGTCGCAGAGAGTCAGACACGACGGAGCGACTGAGCAATAACAACAAATACATACATACACACATTCGTTAATAAGCCGGGCTGTCTCCCTCCTGAAGTCACGTTTGGACAAGCCCACTTTATTTGTAAGTATGTAAGGACGCTTTGTCTCTGTGACAATCCCTGCTCTATTTTGTCTTTGCATATATCTCGAAACAAAGGCATCAGTTTTGCGAGGTCACAAAAACTTTTTCCATTACAAGTCATCTTATACTTCAAGGAATTTTAAACCTGTTTTCAGGTTCCATTCTTCTCCTATCCTCCTTACGTCACGATGACTTCAACAGTGAAGTCTGTATAGATAATTAATTTCTGCAAGAGAGAAAAATGTTGATCGGCAGTTTGGCCCCTCAACGTCCAGATGGCATTTATGATTGGAAAACATACAAAGGCACTGACATGCATTTTAGGATGAAAGGCAAAGGAGGCCGTGTCTGCCCTCATTGGTGCCCCCTCTCTGAAGAGGAGCCTGAACAATTCACTATTTTTACGGGAAAGATAACAAGTCTGTTGGGGCTTACCAGGCAGCTCAGGAATAAAGAACCCACGTGCAGGAGACGCGGGTTCCATCCCTGGGTCGGGAAGGTCCCCTGGAGGAGGAAATGGCAACCCACTCCAGTATTCTTGCCTGGGAAACTCTAGGGACAGAGGAGCCTGGCAGGCTACAGTCCATGGGGTCGCAAAGAGTCAGACATGACTGAGAGACTAAACAACAAGTCTGTTGGGCTGTTATCCTTTCTCGTTTTGTCATCCTCATAACAACTTCAAAATAACTATTAATATTCACAAGACGAATAGACTTTGTTTTGGGAGATCAGTGTCTTACCAGCTAAGAGAGGATTAGAATCTAGGTTTGTCTGTCCATAAAAGTCTGAGCTTCTGTTCCATCTTCTCTCTTGTTTTCTGTCAGAGAATCACTACGGTTAACCGGGCAACTCACTCCACTTGGCCGGCTCCAAGGCCCTGAGATCTCTCTCTTCCAGGAAAACCAGAGAGGATGCAGTTAAAACAGGTAAAAATAGACCAGTAGTCTTAAAAGTCGAGATAAGAAACAGGAATAGACGCACAAGGCAAGATGATGTTTGATTACGATACATAATGGATTCCTGAAATGCTTAAGTGTAATTAAAGATATAAAAAGGACAGAGGGAAACTTGTAGAACCATTATGAATACCCAGCACTGTGATGAGATGCTGTTTTGAGACACAGCACTACTTGGAGACTCTCCTCCCATACCAAAAAGAAAAAGAAAGAAAATCGAAAGAGAAGGCAGCTTAGGGGGACAAAGACGATGCAGACGTGGAGCTGGGTGCAGCTGGTGCTGACCGATGGAGTTCGGGTAGAAGGGAGGAAGTGACGGAGCCTTAAAGACCACTCTGGGTGGTAGAAACATTTTTCTAGGGTGCCACATAAATGTCCCAATTTTATTGGCAATTGAATAAAACAGACAACAAGTCAACGGCAGCCTATATCCTGGAGATTCAGTGTATTTAACTTTATTTTGCAGGGAGTAGCACATCCACAATTTGTTTGGCAATACCTGAAGGAAGCCATATTTCTCTTAATATATACCACAAATTAAGTTTGCATGCATGCATGTGTGTGCTCAGTCGTGTCCGACTCTTTGCGACCCCATGGTAGCCCTCCAGACTCCTCTGTCCTTGGAATTCTCCAGGCAAGAATCCTGGAGAGGGTTGCCATTTCCTCCTCCAGGGGATCTTCCTGACCCAAGGACTGAACCTGTGACTCCTGTATTGGCAAGCAGATTCTTCACCACGGGCACCACCTGGGATGCCTGAAAATCGGCCCTACGTTGAATGCTTTCTCGGCACCCTTCCCCAGGACATTTCTTGAGGGCAGGTGTCTTTGACAGGACTGTGGGCCTTTTGAATACAAAGCATCCAGAAGGCCTGGTTTTAAGTTGTTGTTACAGGAAGTGGCCACAAGAGGCAGCATTTCCCAATGCTCTGCTGTGGTTACCTGGGAAACCAGAGGTTGGGGAAAGTCATGTTGCTTGGTTGTGGATCCCAGCGGAAAGGGCCACAATGAACACCCAAGGGCTTACGACTAATTACCTGAATTCTAATTTTATATTGGAGTGTATAGTGGGTTTGATCACCTTCAGGTGCATCTGTGTGGATGCAGGTGGCATCATCTCATTCACTTTTTATGCATTAGTCGCTCAGTTGTGTCCGACTCTCTGTGACCCCACGGACTGTAGCCCACCAGGCTCCTCTGTGCATGGGATTTTCCAGGCAAAAATGCTGGAGTGGGTTGCCATTTCCTTCTCCAGGGGATCTTCCCCAACCCAGGGATTGAACCCGGGTCTCTTAATGTCTCCTGCATCGGCAGGCAGGCTCTTTACCACTAGCGCCACCTGGGAAGCCCATTTATTAACAGCAATATAGCTAAAATTTGCAATATTAATTCAAATATCACATCATGCTTGTGAGTTTTGGTCATATCAACACAATCTGAATCAATATATTGGCTGGGACAAGAACTTTGTTTGGAGTTTTTCCATAAGATGGTAGAGCAAAATCAATGAACTTTTTGGCCAGCCCAATAGGAGACTCTCCTCCAGTTGGCCACCTTTGGAGTACAAAGAAATTCAATACTGTGAAATCTCACAAATGAGATTAATTGTGTACAAGCACAATTTTTGACTCACACATTTTCAGGGTCAGGGGTGACAGCAATTAAGAGAACAAGAGATACATGCTAAAGTGCAGACAGAAGATCCGCATAAAGTGTGTATCTCTGAACTGCAGGATATCTTGTGCATCTGAAGATGACTTAGCCTGGAAGAATCTTCCCACCTACCACCCCAGCACTCCCACCCCATTTAAACTTTAGAGTCTACCTCTGGCCAAACGGGAGCCAGCAGGGGAAGTTACCAACACAGCTGCTGAAGCTGGACACGTGAAAACTCAACGGTCCTTGTGACTTCCTTCATGCAACAAAGTGAACCAGAAGGGGGTGGTCCTCGCGTGCCTGGACGCGGAAGGAGGAGCTAGGAGTCAGCCTCTCTTTGCAGGCAGGGTGAACTTCTAAGAGAGAGGAAAGGAATGACAATCTGAACACAGGGCCACACCAAATGCCTACCTGGAGGTCCCCTTGGAGAAACCTCGCTCATATGTGAAAGGAGAAAAAACAAAGAGGCAGTCAAGCCTTTCCCCCAATACCCACCCCTTTTAAACCCTGGAGCAGAGGTTTTGTTACATCAGCTCTATCTCAGACTATCAGGCGTTAGATCCTGGAGGTTGGGAAGCCCTAGCTTATGAGTTTCTGAATGTGGACAATGTGGATCTCTACCATGATAAAAACAAACTCACTTGAAGATTAATATGTTCTCCCATCAAGACAAGGTACGGTTCCCATTTATTGCCTTCCTGATCACCAAAATTTGAAAAGATTGATGCTGTCCATTGTTGATAAAGGTGGGGAGAAAAATGTTTTCAGAAGCTCTTAAGAGTGTGTCTTATTAAAGCTTTCTCTGCAGGGGAGTTTGCCTAGAATCTTTCAGTTTCAACTGTGCATTCCCTTTGAGCCAGCAATCCTTCCTGAAGTGCTTTCTCCTATGGAAATACTTGCAGTGTTCAAAGATGGCTGCAAAGAGATCAGTCTAAGGGAGCCTGAGTAGGAAATGATCCTATGAGTGAGCATGTTCTTCAACAAGGGCAACGTAAAGGTAGTAATTTAAAAGACTTATTTCTTTAACAACAAGAACAAAACAACCCAACTGAAAAATGATTGTGCCGTGTGCTTCGTCACTCAGTTGTGTCTGACTCTTTGCGACCCCATGGACTGCAGACCACCAGGCTCCTCTGCCCATGGGGATTCTCCAGGCAAGAATACTGGAGTATGTTGACATGCTCTCCTCCAGGGGATCTTCCTGACCCAGGGATGGAACCCAGGTCTTCCGCACTGCAGGCAGATTCTTTGCCGACTGAGCCATTCCAAGACTGAAATAGACATTTGTTCAAAGGAGACAAGGAGATGGCCAATAGGCACATGAAAAGGTGCTCAGTACCGCTATTTATTACGGAGGTGCAAATCGTCAAATCTACAACAAGCTACCAGTTGTAGTACCCCACACCAGTCAGAGTGGCTATCATTAAAAAAAAAAAAATCTACAAGTAATAAATGCTGGAAAGAGTGTAGAGAAAAGGAACTCTCCTACAATGTTGGTGGGAATGTAAGTTGGTGCAGTCACTTTGGAAAACAGGATAGCAGTTTCTATGAAAAAAAACTAAAACTAGAACTACTTTATGATCTTTCAATCCCACTCCTGGGCACAGACCCAGAGAAAACCATAATGTGAAAAGATACATGTCCCCCAAGGTTCGTAGCAGCACTGTTCCCAATAGCCAAGACATGGAAATAACCTAAATGCCCACCAGCAAATGAACGGATAAAGATGTGGTATGTTTATCACAATGGAATATTACTGAGCCAAGAAAAAGAATGAAACCATGCCATTTTGTATCCACATGGATGGACCCAGAGATTATCATACTAAATGAAGTTAAGTCAGAAACAGAAGGGTATCACATGATTATCACTTATATGTGGAATCTAAAATATGACCCAAATGAACTTAAATCTATGAAACGGAATTGGACTCATGCAGAACAGATTGTTGGTTACCAAGGAGGGGGAGGGGACGGATGAATTGGGAAGTTGGGGTTAGCATGTGCAAACTGTTATGCACAGAACAGATAAGTAAGAAGGTCCAACTGTGTAACACAGAGAACTATAATCAATATCCTGTGATAAAGTATAAAGGAAAATAATACGGAAAACATGTAGATATATAAGTGAATCATTTTCCTGTACAAGAGAAATTAACCCAACACTGTAAATTAACTATCTTCAATTAAAAAAACACTTAAAGAATTACTTCTTTGATTTGCTACTGGATGGGGAATATTCTAATAGAAATTATGAACCATCTCTCTTTTTGTACTTAAAAAAAAAAAAAGATGTATTTTTGCATCTGTATTTCTACTCTCAAAGAAACAATCAGATGCCAAACGGATAGTAATGACTATTCTTAATATATGGATATGGGGGATGACTTGAATAATTTTTCCTCTGTTTTTAAATGTACATACACATTTTTTACTATGTGCCTATACCATTTTCAATGAAAATACCACACACATTTTCAAGTAAGCTTTAGTGCCAGAGACGTGAAGGTTCTAAAACACTCAGAATCCATGTTGTAGAAGGCAGCTACCCATTGCAAAATTTGTGGCTTGATGGTTTCAGAGGTTTTCCTGTATGTTTGTTTTATTCTTAATACGTCTTCTGACTTGTGTGAAGGAACTAAACTCACCTGAAACTAACGTGTGACGTGTTGACAGGCTCAGAAACTTCTCTTATCTTCCAAACAACGCTGAGGGGGAAATACTTCAGCCCACATAATAACAGTTTGGAAGTGATTTTGCATGTAAAAGGGGAATGTAAAAATAAACGACTTTTTCTCTGCAAAACTTCAGAAATATAATATTTTTGTGAACGTTGTCACAGATTATCTGGTGTTAGAAAAGGTAAAAGGAAACAGAATGTGGACCAGGCTTGAAATGAGCAAATCCATCAGGAGTATGAAGATACCACATTTATGAAAATGCCATCACAATCAAAAGGCATTACCGGTACGCAACTAAGGACAGTTGTTCAGTCGCTCAGTCGTGTCCAATCCTGTGTGACCCCATGGACTGCAGCACGCCAGGCTTCCCTGTCCTTCACTATCTCCCGGACTTTGCTGAAACTCATGTCCACTGAGTTGGTGATGCCATCCACTCACGTGAATTATCTACGTGCAGTAATTCAGTACCCTGCCATTACTTCTGCTTGGCATCATTCTGTATTCAGTATTTTTACATTTTCAAAAGCCATAAATAAAAGTTTGTCTCTTCCCCTTTTTGCATGCCTGTTCTGCCATAAGCAGCCTTCTACAGACTTGTAGATTATTCGGGAAGGACAAGATAATGGGAGCTAAAATAGTAGGTGAGGAGCATTTTTGCACTATATGCTAAACTTTCCATCTGTCTATCTGTATTTATGGCTTCTACAGAACCTGTTTTTATTTCCCACAGACCAATCTGATTCTCCAATCACGGCTGGTGGTCTTCTGTGAGGGTATTCAGCTACTATTTCTTGAGCTAGGCAGATGGCAATCAAAATGCAACTTCATAATTTTATTTTTCTAGCCACTGTCCAAAAATTTGGACAGACTCCTGGCGACAGAACTGGCGGTACTTTGAGTTAAAACAGGTTGGGACACGTGTTTAGTTTGTACACGTGAGGGATAATCACAGGCATGTACTAGTTGGCAGAACCAAACACTGAGAACAACAGTCTTATCATCATAATGGTCATCAGTGACAGAACTCAATCAGTTCAGTTCAGTCACTCAGTCGTGTCCGACTCTGTGACCCCATGGACGGCGGCATGCCAGGCCTTCCTGTCCATCAGCAACTCCCCGGAGTTTACTCAAGCTCATGTCCATCGAGTCGGTGATGCCATCCAACCATCTCATCCTCTGTCATCCCCTTCTCCTCCCACCTTCAATCTTTCCCATCATCAGGGTCTTTTCAAATGAGTCAGTTGTTTGCATCAGGTGGCCAAAGGACTGGAGTTTCAGCTTCAGCATCAGTCCTTCCAATGAATATTCAGGACTGATTGCCTTTAGGATGGACAGGTTGGGTCTCCTTGCAGTCCAAGGGACTCTCAAGAGTCTTCTCCAACCCCACAGTTCAAAAGCATCCATTCTTCGACACTCAGCTTTCTTTATGGTCCAACGCTCACATCCATACATGACCACTGGAAAAACCATAGCCTTGACTAGATGGATGTTTGTTGACTAGATGGACCTGCATCAGAGGGAAGACAGAACTCAGTCCCCGGGACTAAATGGCAGATGGACAAGCGCGGTAGAAATTTCCAAGAGCTGCACTGACCTAGACTCTCTCCTGTGACTGGACGTGACAAAGGCGCCCTCAGGACCAACGACGGCAGAGAAGGCAACTCTGGCCTGTGTGACGGACGCACGTGGTACTGAACAAAGCTTATAATGAACTGTATTACATGAAGAAGCTGAGGTGTCCAGATCAGGTGACAGCTTGGGAGGAAAGCTGGGATTACCAGAAAATAACAGTGACCAGCTGTCGGAAGCAGTGATCTTGGACCCTTCACTTGTGTCTAGGAGGCAGAGCACTGTAAAAAGCAGGACCTCTCTTGTCGAGTCATCGACTTGGGAGAAATCATCTTGGAAGGGGCAAACAATCCCCATGACCTGGATCAGCAGTAAGTACTCTGGTTGGCGAACCAAATCCTCCAACTGCGGGCAGCTCGCATGCACCTCGTCTTCACGGTGTGTGGGACCCTCGGAACACTGGACATGTACACAGTGGGTAAAATGGATGAAACCCAAGACAGCCCTAAAAAGGAGGCAGAGGGGGGATTTCCCACGCGGCCCAGTGGCTGACACTCTGTGCTCCCAATGCAAGGGGTCTGGGGTTCGATCCCTGGTCAGGGAACTAGATCCTACATACTGCAACTGAGAGTTCACCTGTCACAATTAAGACCCGGCACAGCCAAATACCTAAATGAACATACATATTATTTTTTTAAATGAGTAAGAGGGAAAAGCCTTCCTGGTAGCTCAGTTGGTTAAGAATCTGCCTGCAATGTGGGAGGCCTGGGTTTGAGTTGGGAAGAGCCCCTGGAGGAGGGCATGGCAACCCAGTCCAGTATTCTTGCCTAGAGAATCCCATGGACAGAGGAGGCTGGCAGGCTACAGGCCATGGGGTTGCAAAGAGTCATCAGACACGACTGAGCGACTATGCACAGCACACAGGAGGGAAAAAGAATATAGACCGTAGAGAAACACGATTAAATTTATTAGCACTTTTGGCCTGATTAGCCTAAGTGAGCCAATCCAATTTTCAATAAGTTTAATATTCTGTGTGTGTTGTGCTTCATACAGTGCTTAGAAACATTTAAGAAAATCAGATATGTCAGACTGATTTGAATTAAACAGAAAATTCATTAGGTGTGTAATCAATATTGAAATGCCTATAGAAATTGAATCAGTTTAATTAATAAGCTTTCGCTGTATTGATTATATCAATGAAATATGGCTACTTAGAAGAATGCGATACAAGTGAATCAGGTATCAAAGGAGAAACAGTGGTATTTTTCATGTATATAACTGTTTTTTATATTAACGAATCTAGCAAAATGAAAAAGGACAGATGTATCAATATCTCACATTGTCTTTAGCTAGTAGAAATGGTCAGGATTAAAATTAAACTCTAGAAACGCATGGTGGTAAAGGATACAGTGTTCTCTGGAATATGGTAAATATGATCCGGAAAATACAGAGGATATCATCAGTAACTGAGAATATGGGATCTAAAAATATTTAAATTAGGTAATAGGAAGTTAATAAGGTCACTCCATGGAAGTATTTGTTGGTTATTAATAGAATTAAGTCTTGATGGAGATTGGAGAAGGGCATGGCAACCCACTCCAGTATTCTTGCCTGAAGAATCCCACAGATAGCAGAGTCTGGTGGGCTATATTCCATAGCATTGCAAAGAGCTGGACACAACTGAGCAACTTAAGCATGCACACACTTAATGGAGACATGCTCCATCAAAAGGAAAGTATGTGGTATAACTCAGCAATTGAAAGAATAATGTGAAAAAATCAAAAGATGAGGCACAATAAGTAAAATTAAAACCTATATACACTTCCCTTATAGCTCAGTTGGTAAAGAATCCGCCTGCAATGCAGGAGACCCAGGTTCGATTCCTGGGTCAGGAAGATCCCCTGGAGAAGGGATGGGCTACCGACTCCAGTATTCCTGGGCTTCCCTGGTGGCTCAGCTGGTAAAGAATCTGCCGGCAATGAGGGAGACCTGGGTTTGATCCCTGGGTTGGGAAGATCCCCTGGAGAAGGGAAAGGTTACCCACTGCAGTATTCTGGCCTGGAGAATCCCATGGACCATATAGTCCATGGGGTCGCAAAGAGTCGGACACGACTGAACAACTTTCACTTTCTTTCTTTCTTTCATGCTTAACCCTGCATCTGGATGGGAGGCGGGAGCCACTTGAAATAGAAAAACATAACTGAGGGTTTCAAAGTGATGGTGGGAATAAAGAAGTTTGAAGGTGCCTCAGAAACCAGCATGTTGAGGCATTCAGTAGGTGGTTGGACCCATGGGCCTAGGAGTCAGACAGTGGAATGTCTGGACTGGAGATAGAGCTTGGGGGTCATCAGCCAACAGAATCCAGGTGTAGATCCTCTGTCCGACTGGGAAGAATGAGTGAGAAAGCATAAGGGTTGGCAAGATGATCTGAGATGACCCAACGTTCTAGAGGGAGGGGACATATGTGTACCTATGGCTGATCCATGCTGATGCATGCCAGAAACCAACACGATATTATTGGAAAGCAATTATCCTCCAATTAAAAATTATTAAAAAAAAAAAAAAAGCTTCCTAGCTGGCACAAGTGGTAAAGAACATGTCTGACAATGCAGGAGACACAAGAGATACAGGTTCGATCCCTGAGTAGAGGAGATCCTCTGGAGAAGGGCATGGCAACCCACTCCAGGATTCCTGCCTGGAGAATCCCATGGACAGAGGGGCCTGGTGGGCTACAGTCCATGGGCTTGCAGGGAGTCAGATGTGACTTAGCGACCTAGCACGCAGGTAAGCTCTTTGCTCATGAACAAAGGTAAGGGGGTAAATACAATGTTTAAGGAAGGGTGGATCCTACCGAGTCTGTAAAAAGAAGGCTGGGACACGAGTGAAGCAACTTGGATGCACATGGCGGAAACCAATACAAGTTGTAAAAATTTCTTTTTAATTATTTTATTTATTCTAATTAGAGGCTAATTACTTTACAATATTGTAGTTATTTTTGTCATACATTGACATGAATCAGCCATGGGTCTACATGTGTACATTTTTTTTTTAAAAAGACTTCCTCAACTCATTTCTCTTAATGCATCATTCCACCTAGCCACATCCAGGGCAGCTCTGACACTACAGCATCTTCAGGCCGTGACCTTCCGCTCTCCCGTTTCTACTTTCTCACCATCAGAGTCTGTATTCCCTTTGCAGGTCTCATTTTAAGCTCTTTACTTGTGGTACAAAGCAATTTATTGGTTTCACAAATAGTTGAAATAAATGATCTCAGCTAGCCTTACTCCTTGGAAGGAAAGCTATGACAAACCAAGACAGCGTATTAAAAAGCAGAGACATCACTCTGCCAACAAAGGTCTGTAGAGTCAAAGCTATGGTTTTTCCCATAGTCATGTACGGATATGAGAATTGGATCATAAAGAAGGTTGAGCACTGAAGAAATGGATGCTTTCCAATTGTGGTGCTGGAAAAGACTCTTGAGAGTCCCTTGGACTGCGAGGAGATGAAACTAATCAATCCTAAAGGAAATTAACCCTGAACATTCATTGGAAGGACTGATGCTGAAGCTGAAGCTCCAATAGTTTAGCCAGCTGATGCCAAGACCTGACTCACTGGAAAAGACACTGATGTGTGGGGCTTCCCCATTCGTATTTTAACTGGACCTCTCTGCTGAATTCGACACAGTGGACTACCGGTTACGATGGAAATGTACAACTCTGGCGTCAGGGGAGGAAGAGATTCTTTTTCACAGCATTACTCCTGGGCAAACCTCAATTTTATTCTTTATAAAAAGCCAGCAATAAAAAATATTTCAGCATTCACCTCTTTCTATACTGTATGAGCCTCAGGCCAAAACCTATGGGTTGCCGCAAAAGCAATTCGAAGACACAAGTTTATATTAAGACAAGCTTACCCTCAGAAAAAAAGAAAAAAAATTATACAATTGATAAACCATCAGCCAGATTTATAAATAAAAAAAGGGAAAGGGCCCTAATCAATAAAATTAGAAGTGAAAATTATTTCCGACACACAGAAATATAAAGGCCCATATGAGATGACTACAAGGAAATGTATGTCAATAAGATGGACACTGAGAAGAAATGGACAAATTCTTAGAAAGGTATAATCTTCCGAGATTGAACCAGGAAAACACAGAAGATAAGAACGGACCAGTTACAAGAACTGAAACTGAATCTGTAATTTAAATACTCCCAACAAACATAAGTCCAGGACCAGATGGCTTCACAGGTGAAGTCTATCAAACACCTATAGACGAGTTAACAGCTATCCTTGTGAAATTATTCCAGAAATTTGCAGAGGAAAAAATACTTCCACACTTATTCTATGAGGCCACCATCATGTTGATACCAAGATCAGATAAAACTATCACACAGGAAAAGGAAAAAAAAAAAAACAAAAAACTACAGGCCAATATCACTTAGGAATAGAGGCAAAGGTCCTCAAAAAAAAAAAAAAAAAAAAAAAAACCCAGCAAGCTGAATCCAACAATACATTAAAAGGGTCTTACACAAATATCAAGTGGGATTTATCCCAGGGATGCAGGGATTTTTTTCAATATTCACCAATCAGCATGATACACATTAACAAACTGAAGAATAAAAACTATACAATCATCTCAGTAAAAGCAGAAAAGCCTTTTGATAAAATTCAACATGCACTTACGATAAAATCCTCCAGAAAGTTTATGATAAAAATTCCTCCAGAAAGGAAATATACCTCAACATAATAAAAGCCATGCATGATAAACCCATAAAGAAGGCAGAACACCAAAGAATTGGTACTTTTGAACTGTGGTCTTGGAGAAGACTCTTGAGAGTCCCTTGGACTGCAAGGAGATCAAAGCAGTCAATCTTAAAGGAAATCAAGCCTGAATATTCATTGGAAGAACTGATGCTGAAGTAGAAACTCCAACACTTTGGCCACTTGATGTGCAGAGCCACTCACTGGAAAAGGTCCTGGTGCTGGGAAAGACAAGCATACCCTGGTGGCTCAGAGAGTGAAGAATCTGCCTGCAATGCAGGAGACCTGAGTTTGATCTCTGAGTTTAGGAAGATCCCCTGGAGAAGGAAATGTCAACCCACTCCAGTATTCTTGCCTGGAGAATTCCATGGAGAGAGGAGCCTGGTGGGCTATAGTCCATGGGGTCGCAGAGTCAGGCACAACTGAGTGACTAACACTTTCACTTTTTCTGGGTAAGACTGAAGGCAGAAGAAGTGGGTGACAGAGGATGAGATGGTCGGATGGCATCACTGATTCAATGAACACGAGTTTCAGCAAACTCTGAGAGGTAGTAAAGCATAGGGAAGTGTGGTGTGCTGCAGCCCATGGCGTCACAGAGAGTTGGACATGACTTAGCGACTGCATAACAACAAAGAATGACAAACCCACAGCTGACATCATACTCAATGATCCCTGCAAAATCCCTGCAAAACTGAAAGCATTTTTCTCTAAAATCAGGAACAAGGTAAGGATGTCCACTGTCACTAGTATTACTCAACATAGGTTTGGAAGTCCTAGCCACAACAGTTAGAGAAAAAAATAAATAAAAAAGGACTCCAAATTAGAAAAGCAGAAATAAAATGGTCACTGTTGCAGAAGACATGATACTATACAAAGAAAATCCTAACGATGCCACCAGAAAACTACTAGAGATCATCAATGAATTTGGTACAGTTGCAGGAAACAAAATTAAAACACAGAAATATGCTCCTTTTCTATACACTAACAAGGAAAACTTAGAAAAAGTAATTAAGGAAGCATTCCTATGGACCATATCAAAAAGAATAAAATATCTAGCAATAATCCTATATAAGGAGGCAAAATACCTGTACTCTGAAAACTTGATGGTGCTAATGGAAGAAATCAAAGACAACACAAACAGATGGAAAGATATATCATGCTCTTGAACTGGAAGAATCAAATTGGCAAAATCACTATACTACCCACAGCAATGTACAGATTCAATGTAATCCCTATCAAATTCCCTATGGCAGTTTTGACAGCACTAGAACAAAAAAAATTTTTTTTTAATTTGTAACACAAAAGATCCCAAACAACCAAAGCAATCTTGAGAAAGAACACAGTTGGGGGAATAAGGCCAAAAATGTAAGTAAAAAATAAAGTGGCTCTCCCTATAAAAAAATAAAACAAAACATAAAAATTACTTATCCTTCCTTAGCTGTTATTGAGCATTTATTCTGCCAGATGAATGCTACCATCCATTTGTCACACTCTGAAAACAAAAATTTTAGCATGTGATCGGAGACCATAAAATGTGTGCCTTAATTTACCTATACATGACAGAGTGTGTAATCTCATCTCAGAAGGTTAACATGTCATTATTGCATGTGTCCTGAATATTTTTAAGAGGTTGTAGATCTTTTTTTGCTACAGTGAATGTATTGTTCCACTGCTGATATAAAAGCACTATTAATTTTCATATACTATTAAAGCATTTCTAATGAATTCTTTCACTTCTCGTAATACTCTTTCAGTTGATTATCTTGGGTTTTTAGGAATAGAACCATTTGCTGGTTCTTCAACTATTTGGCATATATGCCATGCTAGAGACAACTTACAAATGATAATCAGTTCAGTTCATTTCGCTCAGTCCTGTCCGACTCTTTGTGACCCCATACACTGCAGCGCACCAGGCCTCCCTGTCAATCACCAACTCCTAGAGTTTACTCAAACTCATGTCCATCGAGTTGGTGATGCCGTCGAACCATCTCATCCTCTGTCATCCCCTTCTCCTCCCACCTTCAAACTTTCCCAGCATCAGGGTCTTTTCCAATGAGTAGGCTCTTCACATTAGGTGGCCAAAGTATTGCAGCTTCAGCATCAATCCTTCCAATGAATATTCAGGACTGATTTCCTTTAGGAGGGACTGGTTGGATCTCCTTGCTGTCCAAGGGACTCTCAAGAGTCTTCTCCAGCACCACAGTTCAAAAGCATCAGTTCTTCAGCACTCAGCTTTCTTTATAGTCCAACTCTCACATCCATACATGACTACTGGAAAAACCATAGCTTTGACTAGATGGACCTTTGTTGGCAAAGTAACGTCTCTGCTTTTTAATATACTGTCTAGATCAGTCATAACTTTTCTTCCAAGGAGCAAGTGTCTTTTAATTTCATGGCTGCAATCACCATCTGCAGTGATTTTTGGAGCCCCCCAAAAAATAAAGTCTGCCAATGTTTCCCCATCTATTTGCCATGAAGTGATGGGACCAGATGCCATGATCTTAGTTTTCTGAATGTTGAGTTTTAAGCCAATTTTTTCTCTCTCCTCTTTCACTTTCATCAAGAGGCTCTTTAGTTCTTCCTCACTTTCTGCCACAAATGATAATGGTTTTGCTATATTTCTCCACATGTCTTCAGCTTTTATTTATCTTTGCTGCTGTATTTTTCTAGAGCTTCCAAAACTTGACAGAGATGCCAGACTTACTTATCACACTCCTGCTATTATGGAACGTCTTTCATATTTTATTACTAGGTACAGGCTTGTCATTCGAAAAACATCATTTTTTTGAATGACTTTTTTACTCAAACCTCTTTTTGTTCTAAACTGAGTGTCACGTATTTAAATAATCTAGCATGCATGTTGAAAGTTAGCAATTTAATGCATCAGGCATTTTTTATCTCTTCGGTAATTTGCATGGTGACTTTACTCAGAATTCTACTGAACTGTCAGAATCCAATTATTAATGATGGACAGACAGACATCACAACCAAGTAGGCAATAAGGAGAGCATATATGCATTAGATTCTTGTTTACACATGCTATAAAGATAAATACCATCTTCTACTAGAAGTAAGTACAACTTTTGCAGAAACAGCCGATCCCAGAGCTGGGGCAGAGATGGTATAAGATAAGCCTGGAGAGCACTGTTCCAGAAAGCAAGGGACTGCTCAAAGAGTGATGAGTATCTATCCAAAGAACACAGGATCCTAACAGCCAAGATACAGAAACAAGCTAAATGCCCATCGACAGAAGAATGGATAAAGAAGGGGTGGGACATGCATACAATGGAATACTACTCAGCCATTAAAGAGAAGGAAATAACGCAATTTGCCGCAACATGGACGCAAGTGGAGATGATCATACTAAGTCAGGTAAGTCAGAGAAAGACAAATACCATGTGACACTGCTTATATACATGTGGAATTGCTTATATGTGGAATCTAAAATATGGCACAGATGAACCTACCTACAAAATCGAAATACACTCAGAGATACAGAGAATAGACTCGTGGTTGCCGGTGGGGAGGTGGGGAGGGAGGGTTTCAGAGTTTGGGATTGGTAGATGCAAGCTACTACATCTAGAATGGATAAAAGACACGTCCTACTGAATAGAACAGGGAACTATATTGAATACCCTGTGGTAAATCATAATGGCAAGGAATTAAAAGAATGTCTATATGTCTATAACTGAAGAAAAGGTGTGTGTGTGCGTGCATGTGTGTGTGTTTGCATATACAAATGTACACATACATACAGGTATATAATGGAATATTACTCAGCCATGAAAAGGAGTGAAATTGGGTCATTTACAGAGACATGGATGGATCTAGAGTCTCTCATACAGAGTGAAGTAAGTCAGAAAGAGAAAAACAAATATTGTATATTAACACATATGTGTGGAATCTACAGAAATGGTATAGACGATCTTATTTGCCAAACAGAAATACAGACAGAGACATGAAGAAACATATCGACACCAGGGAGGAAGGGGTGGTGGTGGGATGAACCGGGGGATTGCCTGCACATATGTTCATTATTAGCACTACATATAAAAGAGATAACTAATGAGAACCTACTGGATAGCTCAGCGAATTCTATTCAATGCTCTATGGTGACCTAAATAGGAAGGAAATCCAAAAAAGGGGATATATATCTACGTATAGCTGATTCACTTTGTTGTACAGGAAAAAACTAACAGGATATTAGAAAGCAACTATGCCTCAACAAAAATTAACTTTAAAACATAAAAATGTAATTAATCTTTAAAAATGGGCAGAAGATGGGAATGGACATTTCTCCAAAGAAGACAGGCTGATGACCGACGGGCACATAAAAAAGATGCTCAGCACTGTTAGTTATTAGACAAATGAAAATCAAAACTTAAAAGAGGTATCACTTCACACCATTCAGAATAGCCATATTTAAAACATCTATAAATATCCAATGCTGGCGAGGGTGTGGAGAAAAGGGAACTCTCCTACACTGTTGCTGGGAATGTAAGTTGGTACGGCCACTATGAAGGACAATATGCAGGTTCCTTAGAAGATTAAAAACAGAGCTACCATATGATCCAGCAATCCCACTCCTGGGCATGTATTGGAGAAAACCATAATTCAAAAAATACATGTACCCCAATATTCATGGTGGCACTATTTATAATACCCAAGACATAGAAACTACTTAAGTGTCCACTGACAGATGAATGGATAAAGATGCAGTAATATATGTACAGTGGAATATTACACAACCATAAAAAATAATAAAATAATGCCATTTGTAGCAACATGGATGGACCTAGAGATTAACATACAAACTGAAGTACGGCAGACATAGAAAGACAAATATCACATGATTATCACTTAGAATATGAAAGAAATGATACACATGAACTTATATACTAACAGAAATAGATTCACAGACACAGACAACAAACTTGTGGTTATCAAAGGGGGAAGGATGGAGAGAGAAATCAGGAATTTGGGGTTGGCAGAGACACACTACTATACATAAAATGGATAACCAACCGGGACCTACTGAATAGCATAGGAAACTGTATTCAATATTCTGTAATAACCTATAAAATAATCGGAAAAAAATGTATATACATAAAAGTGAAGCACTTGACCATATACTTGAAACTAATACAATATTATAAACCAACTACACCCTAATAAAAATATATATATAATGATAGGACATCCCTGGTGGTCCAATGATTAAGATTCCATGCTTCCAATGCATGGGGCATGGGTTTTATCTCTGGATGGGGAACTAAGATCCTACATTCTGAGTGTTGCAGCCCCCAAAAAATAAAGAGATAAAAAATAAAGTGGCTCTTCCTATTTAAAAAAGAAGTGGAAAAAACACATAAAGAAGGAAACAGCCTTTTTTGGCGGTCATTGAGCATTTATTCTGCCAGATCAACAATGCCACACTTGTCACATTGTGAAAGCAAAAATAATTGAGCATATGACCAGACTGTGTAGAATGTGTGGCTTAATATGACTATACACCACGCAGGGTGCAATCTTGCCATCTCAGAAGATTATATGTCATTATCGCATAAGCAGGCAAACATGAACACTTTTCATGTATGTCTTCTGCATTTTAAATACGTCATGTATCTTTTGCTACAGTGAATGCATTGCTCAACTTTAAAAAATTCTCCTGGTACGAAAGTACTACTAATTTTCACTTATTATTATACCATTTTTAATGAAATCTTTACCTTCTCATAACATTTTTTCAGTTGATTGTCTTGTGTTTCCCAGCATAGCATCACTCACGATTCCTCAACTATTGAGCATCTGTGGTGTTTTAGGTCACATGCATGGTGCTGGACACAACTAACTAAGGATAATGGCTTTGTTTTTTTCCTCACATTTCTTCAGATTTATGTTTGCTTCTGTATTTTCTAGAGCTTCCAAAACCACTGGCATAGAAGCAGAGATGCCAGACTTACTTGGTCTTATTCCTGATTACATGGAATGTCTTTCACACTTAATTACTAGGAATAGGCTTGTCATTCAAAAATCATTGATTTTTTAAAATGATTTTTTAATTTAAACCTCTTTTTATTCTAAACTGAATGTCACTATTTTATTAATCTAGCATGCCTATTGAAAGTTATCAAATTAATGCATCAGATAGTTCTTTAATGTTCTTTTAGGCAATTTGCAGAGTGACTTAATTTAGAATTTTATTCAACTATCAGAATCCAATTATTGAACAATGGACTGGCATCACAATCAAGTAGATAAGCAAGGAGAGCTTATATATATTACATAAAAAAATACAGAGATGAATATAGAAATAAATACTCATAGATGTAAATGTGGGTATGCCCACGCACATGTACATAAATGTCCAGATTCCATAGCTGTATTCCTTGAGAAGATCTGGGAGTGGCATCATGCCAATAATACTGTTATTTGGCTGATCAATTTTGTTTATACATGTGCTATGCTCAGACACTCTGCAGTGTCTGACACTTCTGTGAGCCCATGGACTGTAGCCCGCCAGGCTCCTCTGTCCATGGGATTTCCCAAAGCAAGAATACTGGAGTGGGTTGCCATTTCCTCCTCTGGGGGATCTTTCTGACCCAGGGATCAAACCTGTGTCTCTTATGTCTCCTGCATTGGCAGGTGGGTTCTTCACCACTAGCACCATCTGGGAAGCCCTCATTTATCTATACCATGGATATAAATACCATCTTCTACTATAAGGAATTACAACCTCTGGAGACATAGCTGATTCCAGAGATGGTACCAGATAAGCCTCAAGATTACTGTCCCAGAGAGCAAGGAATTGCTCAGAGTGACAAGGATCTGTCAAAAGGCCAGAGCATCACAACAGCCAAGAGAAACTACCTAAATGTCCATTAACTAGATGAATGGATAAAAAAGATGTAGCACATACATACAGTGGAATACTACTCAGCCACGAAAAAGAATTAAATAATGCCATTTGCAGCCACAGCGATGCAACTAGACATTACCGTACTGAGTGAAGTAAGCTGAAGTCAGTCAAGAAAGAGAATGACTAATACCATATTATAGCACTTCAGTTCAGTTCAGCGGCTCAGTCGTGTCTGACTCTTTGTGACCCCATGGACCGCAGCATGCCAGGCCTCCCTGTCCATCACCAACTCCCAGAGCTTGCTCAAACTCATGTCCACTGAGTCAGTGATGCCATCCCACCATCTCATCCTCTTTCGTCCCCTTCTCCTCTTGCTTTCAATCGTTTCCCAGCATCAGGGTCTTTCCCAATGAATCAGTTCTTCACATCAGGTGGCCAGAGTACTGGAGTTTCAGCTTCAGCATCAGTCCCGATGAATATTCACGACTGTTCATGGACAAAGACCATGTCGATATCACGGTCTCTACCAATATTTTCATTTGTTTATACCTGTACAGACCCATAGCTTCCTCTCCCATTTAAAGGATTAAAATAACTTGGCCACAAGGTAGTTACTATAAAAGTGAATAGAGTAATTACATACGGAAGAAGCCTGGCAGACACCGCTTTTAATCAAGGATGAGTCACGTCTCATCTGCTAGGACGCAGTAAGAAGGCAGCAGCACATCTGCAATTTCCCTGCCAGTCCTGAGAATACAGCAGATGAAAACCAAATGAGGGAAACCCTATAAAACAACAGTGGAGGGTTGAATAGTACCCCTCCAGTATTCGTGTCCACCCAGCCTCTCAGAACGTGAGCTTCTTTGGCACCAGGTCTTTGCAGATACAAGTCATTAAAAAAAAAAATATCAAGATGGGATCATCACAGATTGAGGGTGAGTCCTAGGTCCAATCAGGGCATCCTCGGTGGCTCAGACGGTGAAGAATCCGCCTGCCAGTGCAGGAGACCCTGGTTTGATCCCTGGGTCGGGAAGATCCCCTGGAGGAGGGCATGGCAACCCACTCCAGTATCCTTGCCTGGAGAATCCCACGGACAGAGGAGCCTGGTGGGCTGCAGCCCGTGGGGTCGCAGAGAGTCGGACACAGCTGAACAATTGAGCACGCTCACACATTAAGTCCCATGGCTCGTGTCCCTACAGGGACGTAAGCGGACAGAGCAGCACAGAGGGAAGACGCTCCCGTGAAGACAGAGACAGACGTCAGAGCGATGCTTCCACAAGCCAAGAAATGCCCAGGAGTTCCAGCAACCTCAAGGACGTAGGGGTGAGACCCTGCGGTACGGTTCTCTCCAGGTTCTTGCCAATGCCTTGATTTCTGGTCTTCTGCTCTCCTCAACTGTGAAAGACCCATGCTGTGCTTTTTCAAGCTGCCCAGTTTGTGGCACTTATCACAGCAAGCCTAGGAAACGAACATGACCCACAATCTTCCAAACTCCCAGGTCCATGAAGTCAGAAAAAAAAAAAGGAATATAAGACGGTCTAGATGGAAGGAAACCGAAGACCTAGTGGAACTTGCCGTTCTCCCCTGAGTTCTTTTGTCATAAAAGACATTGTTGGGACAACTGATGAACTTGAGTTGACTCTGAGCGTTCAAGCAATATGAATCACCTGATTTTTGATTCTCATATTGTGCTTGGGTAGGAGAAAGTGGCTTCCCTGGGGGCTCAGCTGGTAAAAGAATCTGCCTGCATTGTGGGAGACCTGGGTTCAATCCCTGGGTTGGGAAGATCCCCCTGGAGAAGGGAAAGGCTACCGATTCCAGTATTCTGGCCTGGAGAATTCTACAGTCCATGGGGTCGCAGAGAGTCGGACACGACTGAGCGACTTTTTCACTTTCACTTTCTAGGAGAAAGGGCTTGCTGGTCGGGGGGATGTCAGGTGGGGGAAACTGACTCCAGGTGACTGTGGAAAACACTTGTTACTCAAGAGCCAATATTTAAGATTCTCTTAGAAGCTGCTGTTGCTTAAAAAGGTCCACCTCGGTACCTCCCTGGCGGTCCAGTGGTTAATATTCCGCCTTCCAGTGCAAGGGACTCAGGTTTCATCCCCGGTCAGGGAGGTAAGATCCCACACGCAGGGCAACTAAAGCCTGTGTGCCTAAACTAGGCGGTGAGAGCGTAACAGGCAGGAAGGTCAGGGTCCCCAGGCGAAGGAAACAGACTGCAAATGTCAGACGATTTTTTTTTTTCTCTCTCTTAAGCGGCAGGAGGAAACATACTACAAGTGTCAGACTTTTTTTTTCTCTTCTCTCTACAAAATTACAAAGGACGTTTCTTTTAAAATTCTGGGTTGCCAAAGACGACAACTGGTTCCACCTGAACTTCACTTTTCTCAAACCTTGAGCTCATCGATGAGTTTTTCTTATGGAAGTGTTTTTCTGAAGCTATGTTAGTGAACTCTGTATTTACCTTAGACCCTGTCTGTCTTCAAGTCGGTTCCGCCTAAGACGCAGAACGCAAAAGGGCTCAACAAAGTATGTCTGACTCAGGGAAATGTCCTCTTAAGCGGTGTTCCTTTTTATTTATTTATTTTAAATGTATTTATTTTAATTGGAGGCTAATTACAGTATTGTTCATGAAACCATGTATTTACTCAGAAACCTGCCTTTCTTCAAGACTCATGTCAACTGTTTTATGACCCTGGGATGACTCACCTGGTACCAGTGTTATCTCAAAATGCATCTTGGGGGTGAGGGGCTTGCTGCCAGTCTCTGAGTTTTGAGACATTTCCTTCTCTAATTAGCAGCTTGCTAATAGGTAAATAGGGCTTCCCTCATAGCTCAGTTGGTAAAGAGTCTGCCTGTGATGCAGGAGACCCCGGTTCGATTTCTAGGTTGGGAAGATCCCCTGGAGAAGGGAAAGGCTACCCACTCCAGTATTCTGGCCTGGAGAATTCCATGAACCAAGTTCATGGGGATGGCAAAGAGTCAGACATAACTGAGCGACTTTACCTAACAGGTATATAACTTCTTGCTAGAAACTAGCGAGGGGGCACTCTTTCTGGCCCCTTCTGATGTCTGTGTCAGAAGCTTTCTCTCTGTCTTTTATACTCTAATAAAACTTTATTACACAGAAATCTCTGAGCAATCACACCTCGTCACTGACCCTGGATTGATTTCCTCTCTGTTCCGGGCTGGGTGTGGGTTGGAAAAGAATTTCCAGACACGAGACAGAATGAGAGGGAAATAAACTTTATTAGAGCAGGAGATGCTGTTGGAACAGCGGGCCAGCTCAAGGGAGAAGTGACGTTGAACAGGGGTCCTTCGTCCACGTTTATGCCCAGGGTACGAGGAGCGGGATAGGGGTCTCGCGGGTCATTTGCTGACTGGATGAGGCACGTGTGCTGGGCGGAGGGCAGAGTAGGGCAAATACCTTCTCCCTGTGGGCTAGGAGGGGAGACAGGCTATACCGTTCCATTGATGGTTACAGCAGGCGGGGGCGGGAAGGATGACAAGGGTCTGGTTTTTCCCCTTCCTGCATTCCAAGACCCTCCTTGATTTTATCTGCTCTTCGGTCCTTGGTTCACCACACTCTCCTCTGGAGGCCAAAAATGCCGGCATCGTTCACGGCCCGTAGCAACAACCTTTGAAAGGCCCGGGGCACCGAGGTACAGAGCTCTCTGAGGCTCACTCAACCACAACCACAAGCCCACGTGGTCTGCAGCTGACGTATCGCAACTAGCGACAAGCCCACACACTGCAACAAACAGCCCATGGGCCTCAACTAAGACCCCGCCCAGCTATAAGGCATACATATAAGTTTTTTTTAAATTAGAAAAAAAGATAAAAATTTTAAAAATAATTAAAAAAAACCCACCTGTCTAAGAATCAGGGAAATAGAAATGGAAGCAAAAATAGAAATGGAAGCAGAAAAGAAAGAACGTGTCTTCTAATACTGATGAGAAGAAAGTCAGTAAGTCTGAGGAAACCGAGTATGATAAAGTGAGCGGTGACGGGACTCTGCGTTCGGCTCTGCACGTGAGGAAGAGGTGCCCCAGTACTGGAGACAAGCTTTGCAGTCTCTGCTTGAGTTGAGATGTGCAGCCCGTGATGACCCAGCAAGCCACCTGCGCAGAGGGCACCCTTGGACGTCCACACACCGCACAGGAAACATGGGTGAGGAAGGTCGTACCGACCTTGCCTGCAAGGACTGAAGGCTCGAGATGACCGAAGTGTCCACGGACAAGAGTCACGGATAAAGAAATCCTGACAGGTTGATACAGTGGCTGAAATGTTTGAGCCTGACCTAGATTTATCGCAGGGATCCATCCTGAAGATAAACTGTCAACTGAGAAAAATGAATGAAACGACATCCACTGACGGATGACAATATGCAAACATTAACAGGCACTCAGAGTTACTCGATTGTGTTATAACTGTGTTTCTGTATGTGTATGAGTATGTATTTAGTATAGGCCTACTTTGGTAAAACTGTTACCCTTGGGAAACGGGAGGGATACAGAATAAAAGGAGAGGAGCTTTAGATTTAAAATTTAATATTTTTGACTGCTTTTAAAATGCCAAAACAAATATGCTAATTGCCAACCGTCAAATTAAGGCATGAAACCTGAGGCTCTCCTTTTTCAATGCTTTTCATATTTTTATTTTTCCAGCGTTGAAAAATACTATAAAAGCAAATGTAGTATCTTCTTAACGGAAACATCATTTTGACAAAATAAAGCAAACGAAAAGGGTAGGATTCTCAGGGATCCAAAGATTCTTCAATACACGCAAATTAATCAATATGATACACCATATTAACAAACTGAAAGATAAAAACCATATGATAATTTCAATAGACACAGAAAAGGCTTTCGACAAAACTCAGCACTCATTTATGATTAAAAAAAAAAACACAAAATGGGCACAGAAGGAAGCTACCTTAACATAATAAAGGCCATAAACAACAAACCCATATCCCTGGGGGCTCAGACGGTTAAGCGTCTGCCTGCAATTCGGGAGACGTGGGTTCGATCCCTGGGTTGGGAAGATCCCCTGGAGAAGGAGATGGCAACCCACTCCAGTAGTCTTGCCTGGAGCATCCCATGGACGGAGAAGCCTGGTGGGTTACAGTCCTTGGGGTCACAAAGAGTCGGACACGACTGAGTGACTAACGTCCAGACACACAACAAACCCACCGCAAACAGGTTTCTCAATGGGGAGAAGCTGAAAGCATTCCCTCTGACATCAGGAACAGGACGAGGACGCCTATGGTGAAAACAGACTTATGAACAAGGGTAGAAAAGAAGAGGGCCGGGGTGAGACAAATGGAGAGAGTCGCAGGGATGCATACACACTAACATAGGTAAACAGAAAGCCAGTGGGAACTTGCTATCTATCTCAGGAACTCAAACTGGGGCTCTGTAATAAGCTAGAGGGGTGGGAGGGGATTCAACAGGGACGGGACGTAGGTACACCTATGGTGAATTCATGTTGATGTATGGCTGAAATCAAACCAGTAATGTAAACCAATCACGGATGCATACACACTAACATATGTAAATAGAGAGCCAGCGGGAACTTGCTATCTATCTCAGGAACTCAAACTGGGGCTCTGTAATAAGCTAGAGGGGTGGGAGGGGATTCAACAGGGACGGGACGTAGGTACACCTATGGTGAATTCATGTTGATGTATGGCTGAAATCAAACCAGTAATGTAAACCAATCACGGATGCATACACACTAACATATGTAAATAGAGAGCCAGCGGGAACTTGCTATCTATCTCAGGAACTCAAACTGGGGCTCTGTAATAAGCTAGAGGGGTGGGAGGGGGATTCAACAGGGACGGGACGTAGGTACACCTATGGTGAATTCATGTTGATGTATGGCTGAAATCAAACCAGTAATGTAAACCAATCAATCAATTAATACTAAACATATTTTTTTAAAAAGGTAGGGTTGTGCCATGAAAGGAGAGAGATATGCAACAGAGAAATGGATAAAGAAGACATGGTACACATATACAATGGAATATTACTCAACCATTAAGAGAGTGAAACAATGCCATTCATAGCAACATGGATGCACTTAAATACTGTCATACTGAGTGAAGTTAAGTCAGACAGAGAAGGAGAAATATCATGTGACATCCCTTACATGTGGGATCTAAACAGAAATGATACAGATGAACTTAGAAACAAATCAGAAACACACTCACAGACTTAGGGAAGAAACCTATGGTTCCCAGGGGGGAAGGATGGGGAGAAGGGATAGTCAGGGAGTCTGGGATGGACATGGACACACTGCTGGGTTTCACATGGAGAACCAGCAAGGACCTGCTGGCCAGCACAGGGAACTCTGCTCAATACTCTGTGATAACCTGATGGTCACCAGGGGGAAGGATGGGGGAAGGGATAGTCAGGGAGTCTGGGATGGACATGGACACACTGCTGTATTTAACATGGAGAACCAGCAAGGACCTGCTGGACAGCACAGGGAACTCTGCTCAATGTCACGTGGCAGCCGGGATGGGAGGGGAGTTTATGGGAGAATGGATACATGCATATGTATGGCCGAGTCCCTTTGCCGACCACCTGAAATTATCGTATTTTTCACTGGCTATACCCCATTACAAAGTAAAAAGTTACAAGGGAAAGACCTATGGATATGAACGCCCATCAAATATAGCACTCAGAATATTTCTGAGCAACCTTATCAAGTTAGCCCAAGAGGAAAAGCATCCATGAAGATCCACCACAATAGCACCATCCTAACAGCAGACACAGACAAACCCCTGCACTGGGGCATCTCTAACAAGGCCTACAAACGGCACCTGGGGTGGGTGATCAAACCAGTCAATTCTAAAGGAAATCAACCTTGCAATATTCATTGGAAGGACTGACGCTGAAGCTCTAATACTTTGGCCCCCTGATGCGAAGAGCTGACTCACTGGAAAAGACCCTGATGCTGGGAAAGATTGAAGGCAGGAGGAGAAGGGGACGGCAGAGGATGAGATGGTTGGATGGCATCACCCACGCGATGGACATGGGTTTGAGTAAGCTCCGGGAGTTGGTGATGGACACGGAAGCCTGGCGTGCTGCAGTCCATGGGGTCGCAGACACGACTGAGCGACTGAACAATAATGGTTGGGCGGGTGTTGTGCATAACAGAAGGGTGAAAGGTCAGCAGCACAATGATAAAAATACAATAATTTCCCAGCACAGGACCATAAAACACCTTGAGGAAAGGAAGCCATGTTCTGAACTCCTAGGAGAGCACCCAGGGAAGAACCAGTGATGGTTTATCTGAGGCCATCGGTGTTTTTCTATAGCACAACATTCTACCTGTTTTAGTAATGTAATACTATGAGCATTTTTGAGACCTTGTTTATTTGTCATCTACTATCTTCTACATAAAGAAGACTGAGCACCAGAGAATTGATGCTTTCAAACTGTGGTGCTGGAGAAGACTCTTGAGAGTCCCTCAGACAGCAAGGAGATCAAACCAGTCCATCCTAAAGGAAATTTATCCTGAATGTTCATTGGAAGGACTGATGCTGAAGCTCCTTAGGCCACCTGATGTGAAAAGTCAGTGCACTGGAAAAGACCCTGATGCTGGGAGGGATTGGGGGCAGGAGGAGAAGGGGACGACAGAGGATGAGATGGCTGGATGGCATCACTGACTCGATGGGCATGAGTTTGAGTAAGCTCCAGGAGTTGGTGATGGACAGGGAGGCCTGCTGTGTTCCCATTCATGGGGTCAAAAAGAGTCAGACACTACTGAGGGAGTGAACAACAGCAATACTATCTTCGATTGGGCTTCCCTGGTGACTCAGGGGTGAAGAACCAGCCTGCCAATGCAGGAGATGTGGGTTGGACCCCTGGTCGGGAAGATGCCCTGAAAGAGGAAATGGCAACTCACTCCAGTATTCTTTCCTGGGAAATCCCATGGACAGAGGAGCCTGGTGGGCTACAGTCCAAGGGGTCACAAGAGTCAGACATGACTAGAAGACAAGCAACAAGTATCTCTATTATCTTACTCAGTAAAACAAACATTCCATGGAAGTAGGGACCGACTCTGGTCACTCTCGCAGCTTGACTATCTATCAGATGCTGGCACAAAACTAAATTGTAAATCAATAATGATGGCATAGAGCCAAGAGCAACGGATGAAATATCTCTTATGCGGTCCTTCTAATGAGTATAAACATCTTGCAAACTGCTGGTACTCTGAAATGTACATTAGAACCACCCTGGCGCCCGTTTCAGTCTTCCTGGTGATAGCCAGTGCTTCAGTGACACCGCTAAAGGAATATGGATGTCAAGGAATGAATTATAGCCTCTGAGCAAATGGGACAGATCAGCATAAAACTTGAATTACAGAAAGATCTCTAAGCAAAGGATGTCACCATACTGCATATGGGGTTGATTCGAACTCCATATGTGTTCATTTTTAATAGCAAGTTGATTACATGCTACTGACAAGGAGAACAGAGGCATTGTAGAACATAACAGATACACTGCATATTGTTGGTGCATTAGATAAGAAATGACAATGAAACCAACAGTACTTTTTAATACAGAAAACTGTATGAGCTTGGAATACTAAATGGTTCAAGACAAAAATCTCTGGCACTGGCAGAAAAACAGAAATACAGATCCACAGAACAGGTTCTATCCTGTTTTCTCCCAGAGCAGAACCCATGTACATATGGTCGCCTAATCTATGACAAAGGAGGCAAGAATATACAATGGAGAGAAGACAGTCTCCTCTATTAAGTGGTGCTGAGGAAAGTGGACAGCGACGTGTAAATGGATGAAATCAGAACACTCCTTAACACCACACACAAAAAGACTAGACATGGATAAAAGACCCACACATAAGATCAGACACTGTACAACTCTTAGAGGAAAATGCAGGCAGAACCCTCTTGAGATAAATCACAGCAAGATCCTTTTCGGCCCATCTCCTAGAGTAATGAAAGTAAGAGCAAAAATAAGCAAATGGGACTTAATGAAACTTAAAAGCTTTTCACAGGAAAGGAAACCATAAACAAAAGGAAAAGGCAACATTCTGAATGGGAGGAAAGTATATTTGCAAACAAAGCAACCGACAAGGGATTATTCTTCAAAATATACAAACAGCTCATGCAGCTCACTATCAGAAAAAAAAAAAAAAGACAAACAAAAAAGTGAGTGGAGGATATAAACAGACATACAGATGGCCAAGAGGCACAGGAAAAGATGCTCAACATGAGTCATTATAAGAGAAATGAAAACTCAAAACCACACTGAGGAATCATGTCTCACAAGTCAGAATGGCCATCATAAAAGAAAGGAAAATCTACAAATAATAAATGCTGGAGAGGGTGTGGAAAAAAGGGAACCCTCTTGCACTGTTGGTGGGGATGTAAACTGGTGCAGTCACTACAGAGAACAGGATGGAGTTCCTCAAAAAACTAAACAGAGAACTATCATATGAGCCAGCAATCTCACTCCTGGGCATATATACCTGTCATTCAGTCACTCAGTCGTGTCCAACTCTTTGTGACCCCATGGGCTGCAGCACGCCAGGCTTCCCTGTCCATCACCAACTCCTGGAGTTTACTCAAACTCATGTCCATGGAGTTGGTGATGCCATCCAACCACCTCATCCTCTGTTGTCCCCTTCTCCTCCTGCCCTCTATCTTTCCCAGCATCAGGGTCTTTTCCAGTGAGTGGGCTCTTTGCATCAGGTGGTCAAAGTGTTGGAGTTTCAGCTTCAGCATCACTTCTTCCAATGAATATTCAGGGTTGATTTCCTTTAGGATTGATTGATCTCTTTAGAGTCCAAGGGACTCTCAAGAGTCTTCTCCAACACCACAGTTCAAAAGCATTAATTCTTCAACTCTCAGCCTCCTTTATAGTCCAACTCTCACATCCACACATGACTACTGGAAAAACCACAGCTTCGACTAGACGGACCTTTGTTGGCAAAGTAACGTCTCTGCTTTTTAACATGCTGACCTGGTTTGTCACAGCTTCTCTTCCAAGGAGCAAGCGTCTATACCCTGAGAAAACCATAATTCAGAAAGGCACGTGTACCCCAATGTTCACTGCAGTGATATTGACAATAGTCAGGACAAATGAGCAACATAAATGCGTATTGACAGCTGAATGCATGAAAAAGATATGATACCTATATACAATGGACTATATCCCAGCCATAAAAAGGAATGAAATTGAGTCGTCTGTAAAGACGTGGATGGACCCAGAGTCTGTCATATAGAGTGAAGTAAGTCATAAAGAGAACAACAACTTCCATGTATTAATGCATATATATAGCATTTATAGGAACAAGTGGTACAGAAGAACCTGTTTGCAGGGCAGGTTCCCTACATCTCTAGATGTAGAGAATGGTCACATGGACACCAAGGAGGAAGGAAGAGGGTGGGATGGATTGAGAGAGTCGCAGTGACATATACACACACGATCACGTGTAAAATCAACAGCTAGTGGGAAGCTCCATATAGCCCAGGGACCTCAGCTTGGCGCTCTGAGATGACCTCCAGGGGTGGGATGGGGGTGGGAGGGAGGCTCTAGAGGGAAGCGATGTATGTACACATGTATCTGTTTCACATCGTTGAACGGCAGAAAGTAGCTCAACACTGTAAAACAATGAGACTCTAATAAAAAAATCAGAGAGAGAAGGTAGCCCACTGATTATATAATCCCACCTCAAAGGTGACCAGGACCTACAGTACCAACTGTTTACATCTTTAAAGCTAAAGTCAGTATTTGAAAATCCACAGCACGACTGAAAATTAAAAGTTACTTTTTGAGTTATGTAATTAATCAGTTGGGCTTCCCTGGTGGCTCAGAGGTTAAAGCGACTGCCTGCAATGCGGGAGACCTGGGTTCGATCCCTGGGTTGGGAAGATCCCCTGGAGAAGGAAATGGCACCCCACTCCAGTACTCTTGCCTGGAAAATCCCGTGGATGGAGGAGCCTCGTAGGCTGCGGTCCATGGAGTCGCAAAGAGTCGGACATGACTGAGTGGCTTCACTTCACTAATTAATTAATTATATTAATTAACATTTAATTATTAATAATTAATTATTAAAGACTTCATCGTGGAATTACTATCATCACTGCAGATTTTTACAGATGAAATCAACTACAGACTATTATTTATAGCTTTGTCACAGCAGGGGAATAAAAATAAAATATTAATAGAAAATTACTGTGGTTTTGGAGTAGAAATGAGCTCTGTCTGATGTTCTGTAGTCATAAGGCGTGATTTGGAGAAGGTAATGACATCCCACTCTGGCACTTCTCGCCTGAAAAATCCCATGGACAGAGGAGCCTGGTCAGTTATAGTCCATGGGGGTCACAAAGAGTCGGACAAGACTGAGTGACTAAGTGCCAGGTTAAATAAAATATATTTACTAACTTATGCTGAGAGGAGAAATAAGCATTTTAAGAACAGTATGAATTATGTATTCTGCCATGCTGTATGTGAAGGGTGATTATTTTTTAAAAAGGCACTTTAAACACAAATTGAGAACTTCAGTGACTCTGTTGTCATATTGGGTTAGAATAACGTTTTCAAACTCTAGCTCCTGACTCATTAGCAGTTCTGAAATCACTTAAATGTCATGACAATCTTTTTTAAATAACATGCAATAAAAATATCAGAAAGAGGTACATATAGTGAGAGTACTGTTTTATGAAATTTTTACATTTTTAAAATTTATATATATGCATGTACATAAAATAAGTACATATAGCTATTGGTGGGGAAGGAAATGGAAACCCACTCCAGTATTCTTGCCTGGAGACTCTCATGGACTGAGGAGCCTTGGGCGGGGAATAGCGGTCCATGAGGTCGGAAAGAGTTGGACACGACTGAAATGACTTATCATAGGTATTCAGTCACCAAATAAGGAAGGTCATATTCAGGGAGCTTTGGGAATTTCTGAAGAGAATGGTGCAGAGCTGGTTTTATAAAAGCTGGTTCGCCAAATGAGGAAGGTGACATTGAGGAAGCGTTGGAAATCCCCGATGAGGATGGTGTAGAGCTGGTTGTAGCGGGCAAATAATCTTAACTCTGCTGGGAAACCAGCTGTCAGGTTGTAAAACCAGAGAACCCGTTCAACTCCATTCATGCATCCAGTTCACCACGTGCTGGGCAGGGATTTGCACAACTGCTAAGCTAACAGCTTGATGGTGCCACATGAGGAGTGATCCCAGAGAAGCTCCTACACTTTCCTTTGGCTTCAGGGTGTTGAAATTATCAAGTTCAAGTGCTGATCCTCTGAGGCTGCACAAAACTTGCGATGAAGCATCAAACGCCTCCTTCTGAGACCAGTGGCGAGTTTCCGTCTCTGCAACGGACGACCTAGTTGAGATCCTTGCGCGTCTGCCCACCTTGTGATACGGCCTCCCTGGTGGCTAAGACGGTAAAGCATCTGCCTGCAATCCAGGAAACCTGGGGTTCGACTACTGGGTTGGGAAGGTCCCCTGGGGAAGGGGATGGCTACCCACTCCAGTATTCTCGCCTGGAGAATTTCATGGATAGAGGAGCCTGGTGGGCTTACAGTCCATGGGGTCACAGAGTCAGACGTGACTGAGCAACTAACGCTTTCACAACCTGATGCTTTAGAAAGACATGATCTCTACTGTTGTTTCTGCCAGAGGACGTCATGGTAGCCTCCCACTAACTAGGCCACCGGTGACAACAGCAGAGGGGACGACCAGGGGAATTACCTGGGTTTCGTGTGCACGCCTCCCTAGCCCTGACCCTCCCCTCACTGCACCGCAGAGAATCTAACTCCCTTTGAGCTGCAGACTGCATGCTTCAGTCGGTTCAGTTCAGTCGCCCAGTCGTGTCCGACTCTTTGCGACCCCATGGACGGCAGCGCGCCAGGCTATGTCCCCAGAAATGTGTATGTTGAATTGCTAACCCCCAATGCGATGGTCCCTGTTGGCTCAGCAGGAGAGAATCTGCCTCCCAATGGAGGAAATGCAGGTTTCATCCCTGGGTTGGGAAGATCCCCTGGAGAAGGAAATGGCAACCCATTCCAGTATTCTTGCCTGGAGAATCTCATGGACAGAGGAGTCTTGTGGGCTACAGTCCATGGGCTTGCAAGAAGCAGGACAGAGCACTCAAACATGCAAAATGTGATGGCAACAGAAGGCAGGGGTTTGGGAAGTGGTTAGATGGTTGCGGTTGAGCCCTCATAAACGGGATTAGTGTCCTTACAAAAGAACCCCAGAAAGCTTCTTCACCCCTTCACCAGGTGAAGACTCAGAACTTGCCAGCATCTTGATGCTTGTTTGTTTATTAAGAGATGTTTTTAAAACGTAGACCATTTTTAAAGTCTTTACTGAACTTCTTACGGTATTGCTTCTGCTTTGCGTTTTGGTTTTTTGGCCCCGAGGCATGTGGGATCTTAAGTTCCCTGACCAGGGATTGAAGCTGCACCCCCCGACATTGGAAAGGGAGGTCTTAACCACTGGAGTTCCGGGGAAGTCTCTAGTGCCTTCATCTTGGACTTCCTAGTATCTAGTACATGGAGAAAGGTGAATTCTCTGGGGCCTTGATCTTGGACTTGCTAGCATCTGCAACAGGGAGAGAGGTTTGTGGTTTTGTTACGACAGTCTGTACGGACTAAGATGCCTCTCCAGGGAAGACGACATCACCCATCTCCTGCCATCGATTCTGGGCATCCTGTGCTAAAGAGCCATGAGAAGTGGCTGTGTCCGTTTCCTTTGTCTGTTCTTTCGGAAAACTACCTTATTCCAAGATCAAGTTGGATGTGTTATTCCAAGTTGTGCAGGACTTCACAGTCGAAAGGTTTTCGATAGCAAGGAAAAGACTGATAGCAAGGAAAAGAATCATATTCTTGCCCCTTTTGAAGTCAGTCAAGAGCAAGGGAAATTAAAAAATAAAGAACAGCAGAGGAATTATCCCAAGGGGACATATCTGAGGATACACAGATATATGTATGAGCATGCAGCTGGCAAAGCTTTGAGTTGAGTCAGCAAAAGCAAAATGAAGTATAGTGGTGAGTGAGTACATGGTGCATTTAGCCCACTTAAACTGTCTGTATAAATATTAATAATTTAATAGTAATAAAAAGTACTTTCTGTAGAATTATAAAATGACAATGAAATAATTACTACTACTTTTATATAATTTCCAGTAGTCACACACGGATGTGAGAGTAGGACCAAAAAGAAGGTTGAGCGCCAAATAATTGATGCTTTCGAATTGAGGTGTTGGGAAATACCCTAGAAAGTCCCTTGGACTGCAAGGAGATCAAACCATAGTCTGTCCTAAAGGAGATCAACCCTGAATATTCATTGGAAGGACTGGTGCTGAAACTGAAACTCCAGTATTTTGACCACCTGTTGCGAAGACCTGACTCAGAAAAGACCCCGATGCTGGGAAAGACTGAACACAAGAGGAGAAAGGGGGTGACAGAGGATGAGATGGTTGGATGGCATCACTGACACAATGAACATGAGTTTAAGCAAACTCGAGGAGACAGTGATGAACTGGGAAGCCTGGCATGCCGCAGTCTACGGGGTCGCAAAGAGTCAGACACAACTTAGTGCCTGAACAACAAAAAATCATTAATAAAATTTATCCACTTTTCCTAATCTGCAGTAATTGCTTTTCTTCCTGCTTCAAGTTATGTAGACAATCACTTCAAAAAACTTTGCGACAGTGCAGACATAACTTAGGCAAGAAAAACTCTAAGCCCTGAATTTCCCTAATAATCAGTGCCTCAACTGTAAAAGTACTGCCCAAGAACCAAAAACCTTTCTATGATTAATATTTATATATGTAAGTAATTATGCGTATCTGTTTTAATCAGGGGGAAAAAAGGCAGCATAACTGAAGCCTTTTCATACTGTTCATGGGGTCCTAGAAGCAAGAATACCAGAGTTGGTTGAAATTTCCTCCTCCAGCGGACCACACTGTATCGGAACTCTCCACCGTGACCCGTCCATCTAGTGTGGCCCTGCATGGCATGGCTTGTAAAGAATCTGCCTCCAATGCAGAAGATGTGGGTTCGACCCCTGGGTCGGGAAGATCCCGTGGAGGAGCAAACGACAAGCCACTCCAGCATTCTTGCCTGGAGAATCCCCTGGACCGAGGAGCTGGGCGGGCTACAGTCCAGAGAGTCGCAATGACTCAGACACGAGTGAGTGACTTAAGCACACATCGTGGCATGGGTCATAGCTTCACTGAGTTATACAAGCCCCTTTGGGACCACAAGGCTCCATTGTAACCACCCAGGCCTGTTTAAAATCCTCATTCAATGCCCAGAGCCTCACGGTTCTCTTTCCAAGCTTCACATAGGCACACATGATGCCCAATATTAGGAAGCCAGAATGTAAGGGTTTGTTTTTTTTTGAATATATGACTTGCTCCTTCAGCGCATTATTTAACTTCGAATCTCTTGTGTCTAATCGTCTGTGGAAGCAGTGGGTTACCATAGTTACAAAGTAAAGAGTGCTATGGCAACAAAGAAATGACTGATGAAGTTCTACATGACAGATCCAAAGACAGTAGGAAACGGCCTCAGCGGGCACCTGGGAACTTATCAAGCTGCCAGTCACAGATAATGCACCATGGAAACGTATCAGGATCTGGGTCAGAGAGCCTCTCCGGGGTTTCCAGACGCCTCTCCTACGGGGCGCTTCGAAGGGCTGACCTGAGGAACGGGGCCACGCTGGCGTCAGCATCCGTTAATGTTAGCACAGCGCCCGAGGACGCGCTGTAACCACCGCCCGCCACGCTCTGTGATGGGTTCAGGCCAGGGGCTGTGATGACGTACCAGGAGAACCCCGGGGCTGCAGGTGCCTGCCACAGGGGCTTCCCTCATAGCTCAGTCCGTAAAGCGTCTGCCTGCAGGGCGGGAGACCCGGGTTCCATCCCTGGCTTGGGAAGATCCCCTGGAGAAGGCAGCGGCAATCCACTCCAGCATCCTCGCCAGGAAAATCTCATGGACAGAGGAGCCTGGTGGGCTGCAGTCCACAGGGTCGCAAAGAGTCAGGCACGACTGACCGACTACTTACTTACTTTCCACATGTAAGAAAGCTGCTCTTCCAGACCTGTCTTTTAACCATCTTACACGATCCTCCCACTAACAAGGTCAAAGACGTGCAGTGTGGGGACGACACACTTTTTAAAATCTAACGTGCTGACCTTTCCTCTGTTGATGAGACAGACACAGAAGACGTTGTATGTACATACGATGGGATATCCCTCAGCCATGAAAAAAAATGAAATGATGCTACTTGCGGCATGGGTGGACCCAGAGAGTGTCACAGCGAGTGAATTAAGTCAGACAGAGGAGGAGAAATAGCATATGACATCCCTTAGGTGTGGCATCTAAAAAGAAACGCTACAAATGAACTTACAAACAGAAAGAGATTCACAGACTTAGAGGAGGAATTTACGGTTGCCCAGGCAGGGGGACGGAAGGTGAATGATACAGGGGAAGGGATAGTTAGGGAGTTTTGGGATGGACATGTCCACACTATGCATGCGTGCATGCTAAGTCGCTTCAGTCGTGTCCGACTCTTTGCGACCCTATGGGTTGTAGCCCACCAGTCTCCTCTGTCCATGGGATTCTCCTGGCAAGAATACTGGAGTGGGTTGCCGTTTCCTTCTCCAGGGCATCTTCCCAAATCAGGGACCGAACCCAGTTCTCCTGCATTGAAGGCAGATTCTTTACCGTCTCAGCCACCAGGGATGTTGATTCAATGGGATATGACTCAGCCATCAAAAAGAAGGAATTAATGCCATCTGCAGCACCACGGATGGATCTACAGATTATCACACCATGTGAAGCAAGTCAGAGAATAAGAACTATTGTATGACATCCCTTATATGCAGAATCTAAAAAGACATGATACAAACGAACTTATTCACAAAACAGAAACAGACTCTCAAATTTAGAGAATGAACTTATGATCGCCTATACACACTGCTATATTTAAAATGAATAACCAACAAGGACCTGCTCTCAGCACAGGGGACTCTGTTCAACATTCTGTAATAACCTGATGGTTCCCAGGGGGAAGGATGGGGGGAGGGATAGTTGGGGAGTCTGGGATGGACGTGGACACACAGCTGTATTTAGAATGAATAACCAAAAAGGATCTACTATACAGCACAGGAAACTCTGCTCAACACTCTGTAATAACCTGATGGTTCCCAGGGGGAAGGATGGGGGAAGGGATAGTCAGGGAGTCTGGGATGGACATGGACACACGGCTGTGTTTAACATGGAGAACCAGCAAGGACCTGCTGGACAGCACAGGGAACTCTGCTCAATACTCTGTACTAACCTTATGGTCACCAGGGGGAAGGATGGGGGAAGGGACAGTCAGGGAGTCTGGGATGGACATGGACACACGGCTGTGTTTAACATGGAGAACCAGCAAGGACCTGCTGGACAGCATCAGGGAACTCTGCTCAATGTCACGTGGCAGCCTGGATGGGAGGGGAGTTTGGGGGAGAATGGATACATGTATGAGTATGGCTGAGTGCCTTTCTTGCCCCCTGAAAGTATCACAACATTGTAAGTTGGCTATACCTCAAAACAACAGAAAGTTTTAAAAAATTACAAGCATTACAAAAACTCATAATAAAATTGATAGTGACGATAGGCTTTTTAAAAAGGATTTGATTAGAAACCTCCGTGAAGAAGTGTGTTCTCCGTTAACAAGCTGTAAGCGTCCTACTCAAACCAACTTTCTTTACGTAAAAACCTGCTGGCGTCCTCGAAGCCCCGTTGATAGAGCGATTCCATTGTCCTCCTGCTTGGCGGGAAGAGGGCCCGGTTGAGTCTTACCAAGTTTGCCACGGACAGCTGGGACAGAAAGACACACGGGGACTGTAGGATATGACGGGGCTAGTCAATCAATCTGTACTTCTGTAAGCAAAGCCTGCTTGTTATAGATATGATTAGCAATGCAAAAACAAACAAACAAAAAATCCGTACGAAGAAAATCATCTTAAAATGTGAACTGCAGGGCTCTCCAGTCAGTATAAACAAAATAACCTTAAAACCTCAGCTGCGGGCTTGCTGATGGCTCGGTGGTGAATAATCTGCCTGCCAGTGCGGTGGACACAGGTTGGACCCCTGGTCCCGGAAGAGCCCCCGCGTCTCAGGGCAGCTAAGCCCGTGCGCCACGATGATTAAACCTGTGCGTGAGAGCCTGGGAGCTGCAGCTGCTGAGGTCGCGTGCCACCACTGACTGCAGCCTGTGCCCCCTAGAGCCGCGTACTCTGCAACCAGAGAAGCCACTGCAATCAGAAGCCTGCTCTCTGCAACTTGAGAAAGTAACAAAACACAGAACTCCACAGTGTAGACCTCGTGCAGGTTTCTCAGCCTGGGTACCACTGAGGTTTGGGGCCAGATGCTTCTCTGTGGGGGCATCGGTCCTGACCACTGTAGGATGCTGACCAACACGCCTGAGCTCTATCCCTACATGCCAGCACACATTCCTGACTTTGCTAGCGTCTCCTGCATATAATGGGCTTCCCTGGTGGCTCACAAGGTGAACAATCTGCCTGCCGATGCAGGAGCCACGGGCCCCGTCCCTGGGTCGGGAAGATGCCCTGGAGGAGGGCATGGCAACCAACTCCAGCGTTCTTGCCTGGAGAACTCCGTGGACAGAGGCCATAGTCCATTGGGTCACAAAGAGTTAGACGCCACTGGGCAACTAATGCTTTCAACTGGGCAACTAAAACTTTCAAGAGCTACAGTCCACGGGGTTGCAAAGAGTCAGACGTGACTTTGCACACACGCATCTGTATATAGTATCACCTCCTGTTGAGAACTAGCTTTTGGCTAGATTGAGGGAATCGACATTTTTATGTAAGTTATTCTGGCAGGTCCCTAAGTTTTTCACTAATGTTTTTATATGCTTAATCACTGCCACCTTTTGAAACAATTAAATGATCTCATTTACAGCTGCGCTGAGCGGACTTCCTTGGTAGTCCAGTAGGTTAAGAGGTCACCTTCTAAGGCAGGGGATATCGACCGGATCCCTGGTCAGGGAGGTAGGTGAGGAAGGAAATGGCAACCCACTCCAGAATTCTTGCCTGGAGAATCTCATGGACAGAGGAGCCTGGCGGGGCTACAGTCCACGGGGTAGCAAGAGTCAGACACAACTTAGCAACTACACCACCACCACCAGCAGGGAGGTAGGATCCCACACAGCGTGTGGCCAAACAACCAGAACATAAACAACAGAAAAAATACTGTAACAAATTCAATAAAGACTCTTTAAGAAAAAAAAATGGTCCACATTAAAAAAAAAATCTTAAATAAAACTGCAATTCCACGGTGGTTCAGTGGTTCAGACTCTGCCTTCCAATACAGGGCACACAGGTTTCAATCCCTAGTATGAACCAAGGTCCCACATGCCTCAGGGCAACTAAGCCCAAGCACCTCAATTACTGAGTCCAACTGCCACAACCACAGAGTCCATGCGCTCTGGAGTTCCGGTCTTCAGCCACAATCAGAGAGCCTGTGAGCTCTGGAGACTTCTCGCTGAAACAAGGAGCCTGCCTACCACAACTAAGATCTAATGCAGACAACCAGTAAGTAAATAAGTATCTTTTTTAAAAAATAAAATTGCATTGAAAACTTGCCAAGTATGCTGACCTGAAAAATAAATGAAGAAATGGGAAATGTCCCACAGAGACAGTTCAAAAATAGTAAAAAAAAAAAAAAGATTGCACATTCACAGTCTATAGGTACCCAGGTCCATATGCATGACATATGCTGTGAATCATTTAAAATATGGCAAAAATCACTGCAATACTGTAAAGTAATTAGCCTCCAATTAAAATAAACTAAAAAAAATAAAATATGCATGCAAATCTGTACATACGATGGGGTTGCCAAGTGTGGGAAGCATGTGGAAAGTTTCAGGGGGTCTGTGACGATCGGGGAACATCAGGACTCACCAGTACGTCCTGGTTGGTGATGCTAACGTAGAAATGCAGCCGCCCTTTATCCTGCGGGGAGACGTCCAGGCGCCCACTGAATGGGGAGATGGTCACCGTGCGGCCAGCGGGCAGGACAGGCAGGCTGTTGGTGAAGCCTCCGTCCACCCACTTCTGCGGAGAAAACGGCCCCGGTCAGTACGTGGAGACCACGTCCCTCCACGTGAAGACAGTGAGTGTGGATTTCCCGAGACGAGACTGTCCTCCTGAGAATCCGAGCCTTGGGGATGAACGCTCTTGAGTTACTACTGATGAGGACCAGCTGGATCGGATTTCTTTTGGAAGCGAAGCAAATCTTTGCATGCATATCATTTACCCACAGGCTTCCGTGGTGGCTCCATGGTAAAGAACCTGCCTGGAATGTGTTCAATCCCTGGGTGGGGAAGATCCCCTGGAGGAGGGCATGGCAACCCACTCCAGGATTCTTGCCTGGAGAATTCCACGGACGGAGGAGCCTTCTGTGCTATAATTTATGGAGTCACAAAGAGTCAGACATGACTGAGCACAGAACACACACACACACAGCCTTTATGCATATAGTAAGAAGTTTGGGTTTATAGTAAGAAGTTATGGAGAAGGCAATGGGTTTCTGCGGTGGCTCTGCTGGGAAAGAATCTGCCTGCCAATGCTGGAGACCTGGGTTCGGTCCCTGGGTCGGGAAGATCCCCTGGAGAAAGAAATGGCAACCGGCTCCAGTATTGCCTGGAGAAGCCCATGGACAGAGGAGCCTGGTAGGTTCTCAGTCCATGGGATCGCAAGGGTCGGACACGACTTAGCGACTAAACCAAACCAAGAAGTTTGGACGGAATCAGGAAATCTCTCCACTTGTTTAAAAGCTTTAAGTAGATTACTTAAGACCTTATTATTTTTACTGATGACGGCAGATGCATAAGAAGCCACGTGTAACAAGCTTGGGATTTAAACCATCTAATCAGGATGCAAAGCCAAGTTGACTCTGACACTGAGCAGACCATCCCCCATAACAGTGGCTCCATTTTTAACTTCAGAACTGGAAATCAGCATTGTCTGTACCCAAGTGAAAAGTAAATAAATAAAGGACCACTAGAAGCGCTTTCATCTCCAAAGTGACTCCTGAGTACGTAGCACTTCAAGCCTTAAAGAATTCGGGGTGGGGTGGAAGGGTGGGAGAAGGGTAGGAAGTGTTCAACAGGAACATTGTTCAGAAGAGATTCTGTGCTTTCAGACCTCAGCCCAAAGGAAAGAGGGGGAGACACACAGCAGCAGGACAGAGGACCGTGAACAGGCTTCCGAACACCCGGACACTGGGGGAAGGCTGGAGAAGCACAAAGACGCAATTCCTCATGTTTGTTTTAAGTAAGAAAGACTTTCAATCTGTCCTTGAGCCCCAGAATCAGCTCTAACAATAAATACACAGACACACAAAACTGAAGTTCAAACGCTCCAAGCTATATTCAGATTGGAAATATCCTGCCGTGCTTGTGGGAATACAAAGCTAGAAGTGGAGAACACCTTGTCACTCACGCAGAGTCAGACATCCTGGAGTGTGAAGTCAAGTGGGCCTGAGGAAGCATCGCTACGAACAAAGCTAGTGGAGGTGACGGAATTTCAGCTGAGCTGTTTCAGATCCTATAAGATGATGCTTTTCAAGTGCTGCACTCAACATGCCAGCCAATTGGAGTTTTCCAATTTGGAAAACTCAGCAGTGGCCACAGGACCGGAAAAGGTCCAGCCTCCTCCCAATTCCCAAGAAGGGTGGTACTCAAGTATGTGCTAACCATTGGACAATTGCACTCATGTCCCACGTCAATAGGATCACGCTTAAAATCTTGCATGCTAGGCTTTACTGTTATGTGAACCAAGAACTTCCAGATATGCAAGCTGCATTTAGAAAAGGCAGAGGAACTGCACACCAAACTGCCAACATTCACTGGATCGTGGAGAAAGCAAGGGAATTTTGGAAAAATATCTATTTCTGCTTCCTGCTTTACTGATTATACTAAAGCCTTTGACTAAAGCCTTTCCAAAAACTGGAAAATTCTTAAAGACATGGGAATACCAGACCATCTTACCTGTCTCTGGAGAAACCTGTATGCCGATCAAGAGGCAACAGTTAGAACCAGACATGGAACAAGTGACTGGTTCAAAATTAGTAAATTTTGAAAAGTAATTAGTAAATTAGTAATTTACTAATTGAAAAGTAAATCAGTAAATTTTAGTAAAGGAAAAGACAAGGCTGTAAACTGTCACCTTGCTCATTTAACTAATATGCAGAGTATATCATGCGAAATGCCAGGCCGGATGAATCCCAAGGTGGAATCAAGATTGTCAGAAGAAATATAAACGACCTCAGATCTGCAGATGATACCTGTCCAATGGTAGAAAGTGAAGAACTAAAGAGCCTCTTGATGAAAGTGAAAGAGGACAGTGAAAAAGCTGACATGAAACTCAACATTCAAAAAACTAAGATCATGGCATCCGGTCCCATCACTTCATGGCAAATAGATGGGCAAACAGGGGAAGCAGTGACAGATTTTATTTTCTTGGGCTGCAAAATCACTGTTGAAGCTGAAGCTTCAATACTTTGGCCTCCTGATGTGAAGAACCACCTCACTGGGAAAGACCCTGATGCTGGGAAAGATTGAGGGCAGGAGGAGAAGGGGGTGACAGAGGATGAGATGGTTGGATGGCATCACCAACTCAATGGACATGGGTTTGAGCATATTCTGCGAGGAAGGACAGTGGAGGAAGGAAGTGGAGGACAGAGGAGCCTGGCGTGCTGCAGTCCATGGGGTCACAAAGATAGGACACAACTTATCGACTGAACAACAACAGCAACCCCACAAAAGAATCCATCTTGGAGAAAAAAAAGCAAGGAGGTGAGGACCGAGAAACAGGTTAGCATAACCTGTCCTTAACTGAGTTAAGGACCTTCATTCACCTTTTCCTAGATTTTTAAAAAAAATGTTTTTCTTACTTGTTTTGATTTCTAGAGCAGGTGACTAAATGATAGGTATTGTTTACAAAGGCCTTGGCCAGCAACCAACTCCCCTCAGAGGAAATAAAAGTATGCAAACAGAAAGTGAAAATGTGTTGAAAATCTCTGGTTTGAGGAAACTGCATTTTGGTGGAGGAAAAAAAACACAAATGGATTAGATTAAAATGAACCTGACCTGGGTAATCTGCTTACCGTCATTATTTTTTAAAAGAACAAAACAGATTATATAATTATTTATTATATATGCACATTTATATATGTTTGTGAATGACGTGTATGTATGAATATGGATACACACACACACATGACTATACAAACACTGTCTAAAAAAGACAGGCTTGTATTAAGAAGGCCCCCACAGTGTAAAGTAACCACTATATTTGAGCAGACTCTGGCAGACAGTGGGGGGCAGAGGAACCTGGCACGCTGCTGTTCGTGGGGTTGCAAAGAGCTGGAGACGACTGAGCGACTGAACAACGACAAATATACTTTGATAAAAATTAATTAATTTTAAAAAAGAAGATCCCAGATATCTGGTTCTGTGCCTTATTGTCCTGGAGTTTTTTTTTTTTTTTTCCTTCTCTTCCCTCATTGTTTTGAATGTAGGTGCCAATTTCTGGAATAAGATAATACCTAGAAAGAGAGAGAAAGGACACCTTCCAAAATTACCACTCATACCCTCAGTAGAATATCTCACCAATAATGCAAAAAGTCACAGAGGTTTCATCAAAGGAAATAAAAAATATGTACCAAGTGCCATATAACTTAACTGAGAGCTCACTTGTTTTATTCAACTTAAGCAAAAGAAGGGCAATCTGGCTCGTTAATGTGCAAAGTGTTCTAACTTACCATGGGGCTAATGACTGCCGCTTAAGGGAACTGAAAATCTTTTTTCCAAGTTTTGTTCACTCTTGTTAGCTTATTCTGATTGGATAAATGAGTCGGGGAAACATACAGCTTATCAAGCGGCTTGATTAAATTTTCAGCGCTACTCGCTACTCCGCAACCGTAACCCCGGCAGCTCAGACGTTGTAAATACAGTCCATCTTTCTCCTGATTCATGGTCTAATGGACTGTACCACTCTCAACAACCAACCCCCTACACACACACAGCCCACCCCTCCCCCAGGCATGCTAATGTGAGCAAAATTTCTGGAAACAACAATAACATTACTAAGTGCAAATACCTTATATCTCATGTGCTATGGATAGATTAAAATTCTGCATGCCCTATGCATCTGGCCATGAATTCTCTGGCTGTTTGCAACATATTCCTCAAAAGCATTCCCACTTCGTGGGCAGCATTCCATAAGCTGCCATGACACCTGCTTCCGTGAAACCTAGGATTCCAAAATCTTGCCGATGGCTCTTCCCAGGAGAGTTTTGTCCTGAGTTTCTTTGTTTCAGATTACAGCACCTTCATTCATCAAAGGAAAGAGTAGGCCAAGTATGTTAAAAAGAAAATTATTCCAGGAGAAAAATGTGCTTCAAAAAGCAAACATGTGGGACCCAGTGGTGGTGCAGTGGCCAAGACTCTCCACTCCCAATGAAGGGGTCCCAGGTTTGCTCTCTGGTCAGGGAACCAGATACCACATGCCCAACTCAAAAAAAAAAAAAAAAATTCCATGTGCCACAACACAGGCCCAGTGCAGTCAAACTAAACATTTTTTAAAAAATTCTTGTAAATTAAAAAACATTTATAAATGTGTGCAGAGAGAAAGAGACAGAAGTCGCTCAGTCGTGTCCAACTCTTTGTGACCCCATAGACTGTAGCCCCCGGCTCCTCCGTCCAAGGGACTTTCCAGGCAAGAATACTGGAGTGGGTTGCTATTTCCTTCTCCAGGGGATCTTCTCCGGCACTAAAGGCAGACGCTTTACCATCTGAGCCGCCAGGGAATATTTAAATGTGTATAAATATTAATAAACAGTAAAAAAAAACGTCTGGCCCCTACAGGTTGCTGTCACTTGTCCTAACATCCTTTACCCGCATCTCTGAATCCTGGCCCCTAGAGTTGACTGTCCTTTGTCCTAACGCCCTTGACCCGCATCTCTGACCATGTTCTAACGTGCTCCACAGGAAGGTGAACTGTCTGAGTCCACAGAGTTGAAAAGAAACAACGCTTCTTCAGTAGAGAAGACGATCTCGTGCCCAGAGGTGGGGAGGGGGTCTGCTGCGGCTGTCCCTGGTGGGTTACAACGCTGGAGACCAGAGCCGAGGCCATGATTCTACCCAATGATAGGGAGAGACACCCGTCACAGCAAGCCTGGAAAGGCGGGCGTCTGCCAGCACTCCTCAAGCCGTGTCTCACTTGTGATGCGTTCCGGGTTCACACCAGGCTCGTGACCTCCAGCGGCTCAGGTCAGATAATTGAAGGCAAGACTGTAAAGCTCAAGGGTCTCCCTGTTACCAAAAGCGCTCACTTCTTCTTGCAGCAGGTCCTTTCAGAACACGCCCTGTGTGCCTGGATATACATTCCACACTGCGATAAGCTCATGCTGGAACCTCGAGGCAGGGCTGGACTTGCAAACAGTTTTGTCAGAAAAAGAAAGACAAATACCCTATGATGACATGTCTATGTGAAACATAAAATGTGGCACAAATGAACTTATCAACAAAAGAGAAACAGACTCACAGAGGACAGATCACGCCTGTCAAGGTGCAGGGGGAGAGGGAGGGAGTGGGGAAGGAATGGACTAGAAGCTTGGGGTTAGCAGATGCCAACCATTATATATAGGACGGATAAACAACAAGGTCCTGCTATATAGCACAGGCAACTGCATCCAGTCTCCTGGGTTAAACCATAATGGAAAAGAATATGGAAAAGAATGTCTATGTGTGTATAACTGAATCGCTGTCCTGTATCACAGAAACTGGCACAACAGTGTAAATCAACTATTCAGTTCAGTCGCTCAGCCGTGTCCGACTCCTTGTGACCCCATGGACTGCAGCACACCAGGCCTCCCTGTCCATCACCAACTCCCAGAGCCTACTCAAACTCAGGTCCATCAAGTTGCTGATGCCATGCAACCATCTCATCCTCTCTTGTCCCCTTCTCCTCCTGCCCTCAATCTTTCCCAGCATCAGGGTCTTTTCCACTGAGTCGGCTCTTTGCATCAGGTGGCCAAAGGATTGGAGTTTCAGCTTCAGCATCAGTTCCTCCAATGAATATTCAGGACTGATTTCCTTTAGGACGGACTGGTTGGATCTCCTTGCAGTCCGAGGGACTCTCAAGGGTCTTCTTCAACACCATGGTTCAAAAGCATCCATTCTTCGGTGCTCAGCTTTCCTTACAGTCCGACTCTCACATCCAAACATGACTACTGGCAAAACCATAGGTTTGACTAGATAGACCTTTGTTGGCAAAGTAATGTCTCTGCTTTTTAATATGTTGTGTAGGTTGGTCATGCCTGGAGAATCCCAGGGACAGAGGAGCCTGGTGGGCTGCCGTCTATGGGGTCGCACAGAGTCGGACACGACTGACGCGACTTAACAGTAGCAGGTTGGTCATAGCGTTTCTTCCAGGGATCAAGTGTCTTTTAATTTCAAGGCTGCAGCCACTATCTGTAGTGATTTTGGAACACAAAAAGATAAAAGTCTGTCACTGTTTCCACTGTTTCCCCATCTATTTGCCATGAAGTGATGGGACCGGATGCCATGTTGAGTTTTAAGCCAACTTTTTCACTCTCCTCTTTCAGTTTCATGAAGAGGCTCTTTAGTTGTTCAACTTCTGCCATAAGGGTGGTGTCATCTGCATATCTGATGTTATTGATATTTCTCCCAGTAAATCAACTATACATCAATTTAATAAAATAGAAGATATAAAAATACTTGTCACCCTAGTTGGAGAGTATGCTGGCAAAAAGGGTGGAGCGGGTCCACTCATTCCAAACTCACTGTTCTTTCTCAAACACTGTGAGATACAGTGAAGAACCTTGGTGGAGGCGGACAAGACCAGACTAGTTTCTACCAGACTGGGGAGAAGTGGACTAGAAGTAAAGGAATTCTGAAAGTTGACTCTGTAGTCACAAACAGACCTTATTTGCTGTCCCAACAGTCATGCTCAGAGAAGGTTCATGATTACTGAGCCTCAAAAAAAGCAGGGTGGGTGGGGAGAGAGAGGTGGAGGAGAGGGGAGAATAAGGGGAAGGGAGGGGAGAGAAGGGGAGGGGAGGGGAGGGGAGAGGGAGGGCGAGGGGAGGGGAGAGGAAGGGCGAGGGGAGGGGAGAGGAAGGGTGAGGGGAGGGGAGAGGAAGGGAGGGGAGTGGAGGGGAGAGGAAGGGAGGGGAGAGGAGGGGAGAGGAAGGGAGGGGAGGGAGAGGAGAGGAAGGGAGGGGAGAGGAGAGGAAGGGAGGGGAGGGGAGGGGAGAGGAAGGGAGGGGAGGGGAGAGGTGGGGAGGAGAGGAAAGTGGGGAGAAGGGGAGGGGAGAGGAAGGGAGGGGAGAGGAGGGGAGAGGAAGGGAGGGGAGAGGAGGGGAGAGGTGGGGAGGAGAGGAAAGTGGGGAGAAGGGGAGGGGAGAGGAAGGGAGGGGAGAGGAGAGGAGAGGAAGGGAGGGGAGGGGAGGGGAGAGGAGGGGAGAGGAGAGGAGAGGAAGGGAGGGGAGAGGAGAGGAGGGGAGGGGAGGGGAGAGGAGAGGAAGGAGAGGGGAGGGGAGAGCTGGGGAGGAGAGGAAAGTGGGGAGAAGGGGAGGGGAGAGGAAGGGAGGGGAGAGGAGGGGAGAGGAAGGGAGGGGAGAGGAGGGGAGAGGTGGGGAGGAGAGGAAAGTGGGGAGAAGGGGAGGGGAGAGGAAGGGAGGGGAGAGGAGGGGAGATGAAGGGAGGGGAGAGGAGAGGAGAGGAAGGGAGGGGAGAGGTGGGGAGGGAAGTTAGGAGGAGGGGAGGGGAGAGGAGAGAAGAATAGTGATAGCTTACTGTGAAGATATTGGATTCTTGATCTCTGAAGCAGAAGATTTAGCTTTCGGACCAGGGACCAGGCTTGATCCCTCAAGAGCTTTCGTGTAGCAGAATTTTATCAAAGTATACAAAGGGGCAGAGAATTCTTCTGACATAGACATCAGAGGGGGGATGGAGAGTGCCCCCTCACTAGTCTTATTAAGGCAGCTATATACTTTTTTAGTTTTTCCAATAAAGCACAAGAATGTCACAACGTTGTAAAAATTTTACCGGACCCACTCCCACAATTTACATTTTAAGATAACAGGATTAGAACTTGACAATAGAAACATTTTTACCAGACCCACTCCCATAAAATACACTCTAAGATATCAGGATCAGTCCCAAGGGTTTCAGAAGGAGACACTGTCTATGTCAGAAGAATTCTCTGCCCCTTTGTAAACCTGAGGTTTTATTTATCCCTTCAGTTCAGTTCAGTCGCTCAGTCGTGTCCAGCCCTTTGTGAGCCCATGGACTGCAGCACGCCAGGCCTCCCTGTCCATCACCAACTCCCAGAGTTTACTCAAACTCACGTCCATGGAGTCGGTGATGATATCATCCTTAGTAAGGAGTTTAAACTGAGTTTGTTGTGTAATAATCAGGCTTAAAGAAAAAAAGAAAAAACCCTTTTATGTGATGAAGACTAAGGAATGTGGAGGAAAAAAAAAAAAACGTTTGTCCTTTTCTCCTCCTTGAGAATTCCAGACCCCTTTCTGCTTCCCTGGTGTCTCAGATGGTAAAGAATCTGCCTGCAACTGGGGAGACTCGGTTTGATCCCTGGGTTGTGAAGATCCCCTGGAGGGGAGGAAATGGCAGCCTAATCCAGTACTCTTGCCTGGAGAATCCCATGGACAGAGGAGTCTGGTGGGCTATAGTCCCTGGGGTTTGCAGACAGTCAGACAGGAATAAGTCACTAATCCTTTCATACTTCCAAATCCCTTTATATGTATAAGTGCTTTCCTGGTGGTTCAGACACTAAAGACTCTGCCTGCAGTGTGGGAGACCCAGGTCCAATGGAGAAGGAAATGGCAACCCACTCCAGTATTCTTGCCTGGACAATCCCACGGACAGAGGAGCCTGGTGGGCTACAGTCCATGGGGTCACAAAGAGTCGGACAGTACTGAGCGACTTCACTTTAACTTCTTCTTTCTAAGGGCTCCAGACCCCTTTCTCCTCCTAGGGGATCCCGGACTTCTTATCAACCTGCGTAGGAACTGCCTCTTTCGATGGAGACAGCACGGATACAGGAGAAGATGAGGAGAGGAGGAGGAAGGGGAGAGGAGACAAGATGAAGGTCATTTCTACTAAATAACAATTTTTTTTAGTACATCACTGACTCGATTTTTTTCCATTTCTGATGGCTCCTCAAAAACGATGCAGCTAGATGACCGATTTTCAGGAAAAGCGTAAGATGTATTCAGCCGCTGGCCCAACTCTATCGGTGCTATGCAGAAAAATGTTCCCTGGAAGACTAACCTATTTTTTTGTTGTTGTTGTTGTGTTTTTTTTTTTTTTCAAAAATCAAATAAACAAGCAGAGAGTTTGAAAAGACGATGAAAAATGAGGACTTCTATTTCGGCATGGCTGTGAAGTGATAACCAGAGACCCATTAAGCCAAATCGAGCTGGTGGCCCAGCCAACCTCCACTGTTTGCTGTCAGTAATGGAGCCACACAGCCGTGTGAAATGCCTCAATTAGGAAGAATCAGAAAGCAAACAACTTCAATAAAAACTGTACAGAGACACACAGGGACAGAATTCCAGTCTCTGTCCCACGGATCTGTCAATAATGAAAAGATGAATAACCTACAACCCATGCAAAAGACTCAATGACTAGAATAGAGTTAAGTATTCTCTAACAACACAATGCTACAAGATCACTTGAAATCTAAATCAAACCAAAAACAAAAGCAAAACAAAAAACAACAAATAAAAACCTATAGCTCCTCTTGTGATCTCCACGTATCAGTTCCAGAGATTAAAATAGCAGAAGAGAGACTTCCCTGGTGGTCCAGTGGCTGAGATTCTGTGCTCCCAAAGCAGGGGACCCCAGTTTCATCCCTGGTCAGACAAGAAAGAGTTTGCATGCCAGAACTAACAGATCCCCACCACATGCAGCAACAGAGATACATCCCATATGCCCGACTAAGACCTGGTAAAGCCAGATAAATAATTTTTTCTTTTAAAAAAAAAATAACAGGGAGGGGACATATGTGTACCTATGGCTGATTCATGTTGATGTTTGACAGAAAAAAACAAAATTCTGTAAAGCAATTATCCTTCAATTAAAAAATAAATACATTAAAAAAAAGCAATAAAATAGTCACTTGGCAATACTAATGCTCTCTCTCAAAATGGGTTCGCAGGTGGCTCTAGTGGAAAACAAACACGGATTAGATAAGAGTCCCTGTTGAAAATCCTTATTCTTGTTCCACAGGGATGACCAGAACCTGTGAAAATGTTTCGTGCACATTCCCACAGCTTATTAAATCAGTGAAGGGAAATTCACTGATAAAAGCAATAAGATTACTTTCCATTTATATCCATTTTTTCAATTGTTAATGAGTATCTACTACAGTCCATGGAGTACCAATGAGTTGCACATGATTGAGCGACTGAACTGAACTGAACTGATATGCTATAAGTAGGAGGTGCTAAAATGGGGTCATTTGTAGAGACGTGGATAGACCTAGTCTGTCATACAGAGTGAAGTAAGTCAGAAAGAGGAAACACAAGTATCGTATAGTAACACATATAGGTGGAGTCTAGAAAAGTATATGTGGGATCTAGAAAGAGGGAACACAGGTATTGCACATTAACATATCTATGTGAAATCTAGAAAGGTATATGTGGAATCTAGGAAAAAAACTATTTTCTAGAAACAGTAAGTCAGAAAGAGGAAACACAGGTATTACACATTAACACATCTATGTGGAATCTAGAAAAATATACGTGGAATCTAGTCCATGAGGTCACAAAGAGTTGGACAAGAGTCAGTGACTCAACAACAAGAAGCTAACACGAGATTGTAAAGCAATTATATTCCGGTAAGAAAAACAGTTTGGCAAGATAAAGTCAGAGAAAGATACAACTTTTTTAAAAAAATAGGAAAACCAAGTAGTTTTCCAAGACAGCATACCACTTCAAACAACCAGTAGACACTTTAGGAAGGAATCGTACTGTTACTTGCTGCCCTTTAAATCAGTCTTCAGTTCAGTTCAATTCAGTCGCTCAGTCGTGTCCGACTCTTTGTGACCCCATGCACGCCAGGCCTCCCTGTCCATCACCAACTTCTGGAGTTTACTCAAACTCATGTCTGTCATGTCGGTGATGCCATCCAACCGTCTCATCCTCTGTTGTCCCCTTCTCCTCCTGCCCTCAATCTTTCCCAGCATCAGGGTCTTTTCAAATGAGTCAGCTCTTCACATAAGGTGGCCAAAGTATTGACGCTTCAGCTTTAGCATGAGTCCTTCCAATGAATATTCAGGACTGATTTCCTTTAGGACTGACTGGGTGGATCTCCTTGCAGTCCAAGGGACTCTCAAGAGTCTTCGCCAACACCACAGTTCAAAACCATCCATTCTTCGGCACTCAGCTTTCTTTATAGTCCAATTCTCACATCCATACATGAGAACTGGAAAAACCATAGCCTTAACTAGACAGACCTTTGTTGGCAAAGTAACATCTCTGCTTTTTAATATGCTGTATAGGTTGGTCATAGCTTTTCTTCCAAGGAGCAAGTGTCTTTTAATTTCGTGGCTGCAGTCACCATCTGCAGTGATTTTGGAGCCCCCAAAAATAAAGTCTTCCACTGTTTCCACTGTATCCCCATCTATTTGCCATGAAGTGATGGGACTGAACACCATGATCTTAGTTTTCTGAAATTAATGTTCAGTCTTATGAAAGTAGAAAACTTCTAAATGATTAATGAAAAACAACTTTTTAAAATAAAAGTATTGGGTCCACAAATAAGTGTGAGTAAAACCCAGTAGGTTCAACGGCTAACTCACCCCAGACGTGGACAAGAGTGGGCAGCACGGTGGACATGAGCAGAGTGTTGAGGACGCCCTCCCGAGGCCTGGACCACACAAGCCACGCCTGGGCCTCCCTCGGATCTGCCCCAAGCTGACCGATGCTCAGCACCTTCTGACCCCTGCTGCAACCCCCATCGCTTCAGAAAAATCACCGAGGCCAATCAGATCAAAACCTGACCTCCACAGAAAACGTCAAAACCCAGGGTGGGAGAAAGCAAGACACAGAGTTTTACGTCATCAGGACAAGGCTCAGGTCCACAGCAAAGCACTGCATTTAAGACATAGTTCACACTTCCCTGAAAACGGGGAGATTTGAGACAGTGGCCTGGCCTGGACACCATCTGCACCTGCGAGACGGGGAGGTGCTGATTGAGTCTGTGTTTTTCATTGTTCAATTGCTGAGTTGCGCTTGACTCTTTGCAACCCCGTGCACTCACCCCTTGCTCCTCATGTCTGAGACAACTATGGCAGTCTCCACTTGCCTCAGGCCACGAATGCGTGCTCAGACTTTTTTTAGATGGGTACGAGACAGATGTCTGTGTGCTCAGGCATCTCCGACTCTATGAGACCCCACGGACTGTAGCCCGTCAGGCTCCTCTGTCCATGGAGATTCTCCAGGGAAGAATACTGGAGTGGGTCGCCATGCCCTCCTCCAGGGGATCTTCCCGACCCAGGGATCGAACCCTTGTCTCCCGCAGTGCAGGAGGATTCTTTAGTGTCTGAGCCCCCAGGTAAGCCCACGAATACTGGCGTGGGGTGCCATTCCCTGCTCCGGGGGTCTTCCCGACTGAGTCCTTAGCAAGCGGCCAATGGCCAGCATGCGGCTGCAGACACAAGCAAGCACCCCAAGAAGCACCCTGCCCGTCAGCGTGTACGTGGGGTCCCCTCTTCCTAGGCTTTATTAGACAACCAAGGGAAGCCACGGTGGTCCAGGGATTAAGAATGCGCCTGCCAATGCAGGGGACGCAGGTTCGGTCCCCGGTCCAGGAAGATCCCACATGCCATGGGGCAACTAAGCCTGGGAGCCACAACTACCGAAGCCCTTGAACCACAACTACCGAAGCCCGCACGCCCTAGAGTCTGCGCTCCGGAAGAAGACAAGCCGCTGGAGACCTGGAGAGTGGCCTCGGCTTACTGCAACGAGAGGAAGCCTGAGCGCGGCAACAAAGGCTCCGTGCAACCGGAAACAAGGTGAGTCAGTGAACGGTTTCTAAAAACACACGGAGAAACAAGCCACTGTGACACTGCTACTGTGCTCAGAGGCCACCATCAGAGGGGCCTGCCTCGCCTCCCAGCGTCAAATATGGATCTATAATATACATATTTCTTGCTATATATAAATATAAATATATGTATCTTACTATATATAAATATAAATATATGTATCTTACTATATATAAATATAGATATATGTATTCTTACTATATATAAATATAAATATATATTTCTTACTATATAAATAGAGATATATGTATTCTCACTATATGTAAATATAAATATATATTTCTTACTATATAAATATAAATATATGTATTCTCACTATATATAAATATAAATATATGTATTCTCACTATATATAAATATAAATATATGTATTCTCACTATATATAAATATATATTTCTCACTATATATAAATATAAATATATGTATTCTTACTATATATAAATATAAATATATGTATTCTCACTATATATAAATATAAATATATATTTCTTACTATATATAAATATAAATATATGTATTCTTACTATATATAAATATAAATATATGTTTCTTACTATATATAAATATTAATATCTATTTCTTAATATATAAAAACATCTACTTAATTATATAAATATCTATTTCTTAATATATATAAATATATAGTTCTATATAAATATATATTTCTTTATATATAAATATAAAAACATATTTCTTAACATATATAAATATATATTTCTTAATGTACCTATTTCATAATATATATAAATATCTATTTCTTAATATATATAAATATATATATTTCTTAATATACCTATTTCTTAATATATGTAAATATCTATTTCTTAATACATAAATATAAATATATCTATTTCTTAATATATATAAATATAAATCTTTATATATAAATATAAATATACATATTTCTTAATATATATAAATATAAATCTATCTATTTTTAATATACCTATTAATATATATAAATATCTTTCTTAATGTATATAAATATATATTTCTTAGTATATATAAATATCTATTTCTTTATATAAATATATCTATTTCTTAATATATATAAATATAAATATTTCTTAATATATATAAATATAAACATATCTATTCTTTAATATATCTATTTCTTAACATATATAAATATCTATTTCTTAATGTATATAAATATATATTTCTTAGTATATATAAATTTCTATTTCTCAATATATATAAACATGCATTTCTTAATATATATAAATATACACAGTTCTTTATATGTATAAATATATATTTACTTATATATAAATATTTCTTAATATATATAAATATATATTTCTTGATATATATAAATATATAAATATATATTTCTTAATATATGCATTTATTTATACAAATATCTATTTCTTAATATATATAAACATCTATTTCTTAATATACATAAATATATAAAGTTCTTTATATATATAAATATACATATAAATACATATGGATTTCTTTACATACATAAATATATAGATTTCTTTATATATATAGATTTCTTTATGTATAGATTTCTTTATATATAGATTTCTTTATATATATAGATTTGCACATTTTAAGGAATGAACAAGTCTGAGTAGAGCAACAGGCCTGTGACTGGCGCCAACATTACAGGTCTTCCTGGGAACAGTGCCCCCTGACTCAGCTACATGTGTTCCGTGAAGAGAATGCATGTTTCTGCATTTCTATGTCCTCATCTGTAACGAATGCAGTGGTAATATTCCCTACAGCACATGGGCGTGGACTCTGATGCATCCGACAGAAAGCAATATCAACAGAAGTCTTACTTCTTTCCCCAGGAAAGCAACATAGAAGGTCCATTGGTGAGGTCCCCCTCCTCCAGTCATGCAGGCCCCAAGTCTCCCCAACTCATTATGTGTCTCTGTTTATGGAGCGACCTGTGACCTCATGATCCACAATAGCTGCCAGAGCTCTGGTCATCACGTCTAAGTTCCAGGCAGCAGGGAGGAAACAACATTCACAACCTCCCTTCCTGTAAGCCCCACAGTAACGTGGCCTGCCTCTCTCTGCCAGCACTTAAGGGCATGGCCACAGCTGGCAGCAAGGAACACTGGTGAACGTGCCCTTTCAGCTGCACGGCAGCAGGTCCACACGAGAACTGAAGTTCTGTTACTGAGGAAGAAGAAGAGGACATTTGTACGTTGGGGGTAAGGAGGAGCCACCATCACCTGCACCTAATTCATAAAACAGCTATCACTATTTAAACGCGGGGCATGCTCAGCACAGTCTGACAGGATATTGGGGTGTCCAGAAAGATCACTGAGGATCCCCCAGATTACAGAAAACCCAAGTGGGCCTTCTGGCCAATTCAACACTGGCCTTCTGGGTCTCTGTTCTCTAACCTTCTTTCCATCCTCCCTTTCCTTCCCTCCTTACTGTAGCTACATCCACCTTCTCCGGCAGCACCTCTTAATTTACCCATCCCATCAGCAATGCTGATGACTCCTGGATCCCAAATCCCCTTTTCATGATCATATATAATCTCGAAAGACACCTGAGTGCTTTGCATATACATATATTTTTTCCCGCCATTTAGCCATTTCTGTCATGATTATATATTATCAAGCAATAACTTGAAGTAAAATCATCACATTTCAGATCATCAAATTAAAGTTCATAACCGTCATATCAAGTTGATTTGGCTAGCATCTGTGTTGAAAATTTATAGGTAGAAATAAGTGTTGATTTTTACTGCTCTAACGGAAAAATGCTACTTAGCTTACTTTAAAATTGTTATGTCAAGCGGGGCACTTCTCACATTTTTAAATGACAACAAAAAATGGTGCTCCTTGGTAACTGAGGATCTGCTACCTCTGAGAGGCAGTATACGGAATAGGGGGGAGAAAAAACCGGCTTTGAGATTTCCCAGGTGGGCTAGTGTCTCAGACTCCTTGCTCCCAAAGCAGGGGGCGCTGGTTCAATCCCTGGTGAGGGAACTAGACCCCACGTGCCTCAACTAAGAGATCCTGCGTGACACAACCAAGACTGGGCAGACAAATGAATATTTAAAACAGCTTTCTGTGAGCTTTGTTGACGCTGCTTTAGAGAAAAAAAGAAAAAATCAGTGTATACGATGTTTCTGAGTGGTCACGGAGAGCGTTTTAGCCAACAGCGTGGGAGCCTATGCCTGCCAATAATGCTTGTGCACGTGGCTAATAAAGAGAGCTCAACTTGGACAAGACAGACCACTTAGAGGTTCTCCGTCTCTGCCTCTGCATGACCTCATCCAGTGACTCAGCCTCACTTTTCTCAACTGCCCCTTCTAGACAATCATCCCAGGGCACACTGGTTTGGCCAGGAAGCCTATGAGAAGCACAGAAAAGGGCTGGGATGGCCAGGAAAGCTCAGAGGAAGAAAATCATGAGGCCTCACAAGGTCCAAATACCGACAGATCCCCAAACACATTAGCCAAGAGATTTGTACAAATCGATTCCCTGGTTTTGAGACCATCTGCTCACTGAGCATAGGCCTTCTGCAGGCTCTTCAAAGTGAGTGAACCAATGACAGCTATTAAAACGCTTTTCATGTACACATTTAAAAATGAATTCATACATATCACATGTCTATAAAATAAACAGCATTACTCATCCATGAATATGTGCCTGATTTTGAGTAGGTGCTACACAGTGTATGGTAATGCAAAATATATATCTGTAGTGCGTGTTACATAGCTACTGTGTCTGGGACTTCCCTGGTGGCCCAGTGGCTGAGACTCCAAGCTCCTAATGCACGGGCCATCATGGTTTCAGTCCCTGGTTGGGACCTAGATCCCACAAACCCCTGCTAAGAGTTCCCATGCTGTAATTAAAAGATCCTGCGTGCTGCAACAAAGACACAGAGGAGTCAAATAATATTTAAGTAAATGGGGGCACTCGTGGTCAAGAACCTGCCTGCCAATGCAGGAGACTTAGAGAGTCGCAGGTTTCGAGTCCTGGGTCGGGAAGATCCCCTGGAGGAGGGCACGGCAATGCTCTCCAGTATTCCTGCCTGGGAAATCCCATGGACAGAGGAGCCTGGTGGGCTACGGTTCATGGGGTTGCAGAGTCAGACATGACTGAGCGACTCAGCACACACACAGATAAACAGCCACTGTGTTTGACCGTAAAACGCTTATCTCTGGTGTGCATTAAGTAGACGCTGTGTCTGGTTATCATTGTGTGCGCTGGTGTGCAGGCTATGGAAGAGCAGGTTCAGACAGGATGGTGAAATTTTATAGCACAAACATGTTTTGCAGGATGCAGAAGGAAGCTGGCAGAAGTGACTTCGGGCAGCGTGGACAGCAGAGAGCAGGCGGGAGTTCACTCAGTTCAGTTGCTCAGTCATGTCCGACTCTGTAGCCCACCGGGCTCCTCTGTCCATGGGATTCTTCAGGCAAGAACACTGGAGTGGGTTGCCATTTCCTTCTCCAAGAGGACGTTATTAAAGAAGTGTGTTGCCGAGGCTTGATTTGTGACCCAAGGTGTGATCTGAAATTGAAATCGTATCAAGCATCTCTTCTGATACCAATGGTATGAGATCAGAAATTAATTACAGGGGAAAAAAAAGTGTAAAGAAGACAAACACGTGGAGGCGAAAGAATATGCCACTAAATGAATAACCCATGGATCGGTGAAGAAATCAAAGAGGAAATCAAAAAGTATCCGGGAATACGTGACAACAAAAAGCAAGATGATCCAAAACCTACGGGATGCAGCAAAACCAGTCCTAGAAGCAAGTCTGTGGCTGCTGCTGCTGCTGCGCCTAAGTCGCTTCAGTCGTGTCTGACTCTGTGCGACCCCATAGACGGCAGCCCGCCTGGCTCCCCCGTCCGTGGGATTCTCCAGGCAAGAACACTGGAGTGGGTTGCCATTTCCTTCTCCAGTGCATGAAAGTGAAAACTGAAAGTGAAGCTGCTCAGTCGTGTCCGACTCTTAGCGACCCCATAGACCGCAGCCTACCAGGCTCCTCCGTCCGTGGGATTCTCCAGGCAAGAGTACTGGAGTGGGGTGCCATTGCCTTCTCCAGTGCATGAAAGTGAAAACTGAAAGTGAAGCTGCTCAGTCGTATCCGACTCTTAGCGACCCCATGGACTGCAGCCCACCAGGCTCCTCCGTCCGTGGGATTCTCCAGGCAAGAGTACTGCAGTGGGGTGCCATTGCCTTCTCCAAGTCTGTAGCAATACTATCCAACCTCAAGAAACAAGAAAAATAGAGAACAACCTAACTTTACACCTAAAGCAACTAAAGAAGGAACAACAACAAGAATCAAACTTAGGAGAAGGCAAGGAATCATAAAGATTAAATAAATAAAATAGAAATGAGGAAAACAATAGCAAAGGTCAATAAAACTACAGGCTGGTTCATTGAGAAGATAAAGAAAATTGATAAACCTTTAGCCAGACTTCTCAAAAAAAAAAAAAAAAGGCACAGGACCCAAATCAATAAAGTTACAAATGGAAAAGAAGAGTTACAACAATGCAGAAATACAAAGGATCATAAGAGACTACTACAAGCAACCATATGCCGATAAAATGGACAATCTGGAAGAAACTGACAAATTCTTAGAAAAGTACAATCTTTCAAGACTGAACCAGGAAGACACAGGGAATATGAACAGACCAATCAAAAGGAATGAAATTGAAACTGTGATTGAAAAATCTTCCAATAAAACAAAAGTCCAGGACCAGATGGCTTCATGAGCGAATTAAATCAAACATTTAGACAAGAACTAATATCTATCCTTCTCAAACCTTTCCAAAAAATTGCAGAGGAAGGAATACCCCCAAACTCATTTCATGAGGCCATCACCCTGATACTGAAACCAAAGATACTACACAAAAAAAGACAATAACAGGTCAACATCACTGATGAACATAGATGCAAAGGTCCTCAACAAAACACTAAAATCCAACAACACAGTAAAAGGATCAAACACCAGGATCAAGCAGGATCTTTCCCATGTATACAAGGACTCTTCAGCATATTCGAGTCAACCAATGTGATATAGAATATTAACAGACTGGCTTTTTTTTTTTCAATCCGGCACTGAGTGGTTCTTCGGATCATGTCTGGTGGCTCCGCGGATTATAACAGAGAACATGGCGGCCCAGAGGGAATGGACCCCGATGGTGTCATCGAGAGCAACTGGAATGAGATTGTTGATAACTTTGATGATATGAACTTAAAGGAGTCTCTTCTTCGGGGCATCTATGCTTATGGTTTTGAGAAGCCATCAGCTATTCAGCAGAGAGCTATTATTCCATGTATTAAAGGGTATGATGTGATTGCTCAAGCTCAGTCAGGTACTGGCAAGACAGCCACATTTGCTATTTCCATCCTGCAACAGTTGGAGATTGAGTTCAAGGAGACCCAAGCACTAGTATTGGCCCCCACCAGAGAACTGGCTCAACAGATCCAAAAGGTAATTCTGGCACTTGGAGATTATATGGGAGCAACTTGTCATGCCTGCATTGGTGGAACAAATGTTCGAAATGAAATGCAAAAACTGCAGGCTGAAGCATCACATATTGTTGTTGGAACACCAGGGAGAGTGTTTGATATGTTAAACAGAAGATATCTCTCTCCAAAATGGATCAAAATGTTCGTTTTGGATGAAGCAGATGAAATGCTGAGCCGAGGGTTTAAGGATCAAATCTATGAGATTTTCCAAAAATTAAATACTAGTATTCAGGTGGTGTTGCTTTCTGCCACAATGCCAACAGATGTGTTGGAAGTGACCAAAAAATTCACGAGAGATCCAATTCAAATTTTGGTGAAAAAGGAAGAATTGACCCTTGAAGGAATCAAACAGTTTTATATTAATGTTGAAAGAGAGGAATGGAAGTTGGATACACTTTGTGACTTGTACGAGACACTGACAATTACACAGGCTGTCATTTTTCTCAATACAAGGCGCAAGGTGAACTGGCTCACAGAGAAAATGCATGCCAGGGACTTCACAGTTTCTGCCCTGCATGGTGACATGGACCAGAAAGAAAGAGATGTTATTATGAGGGAATTTCGATCAGGGTCAAGCCATGTTTTGATCACTACTGACTTGTTGGCTCGTGGAATTGATGTGCAACAAGTGTCATTGGTTATAAACTATGATCTACCTACCAATCGTGAAAACTATATTCACAGAATTGGCAGAGGGGGTCGATTTGGGAGGAAAGGTGTGGCTATAAACTTTGTTACTGAAGAAGACAAGAGGATTCTTCGTGACATTGAGACTTTCTACAATACTACAGTGGAGGAAATGCCAATGAATGTGGCCGACCTTATTTAATTCCTGGGATGAGATAGTTTTGAATGCAGAGCTCGCTGTTGCTGAATAGGTGATCACAACCTGCATTGTGCTTCTTTCTTTGGGAATATTTGAATCTTGTCTCAATGCTCATAACGGATCAGAAATACAGATTTTGATAGCAAAGCGACATTAGTCGTGAGCTCTTGTGAGGAAAGTCATTGGCTTTATCCTCTTTAGAGTTAGACTGTTGGGGTGGGTATAAAAGATGGGGTCTGTAAAATCTTTCTTTCTTAGAAATTTATTTCCTAGTTCTGTAGAAATGGTTGTATTAGATGTTCTCTATCATTTAATAATATACTTGTGGACTAAAAGATATAAGTGCTGTATAAAATCAGCCAATTATGTTAAACTAGCGTATCTGCCTTTATTGTGTTTGTCATTAGCCTGAATAGAAAGGCCTTTAAAATTGATTTTTTTTTTTTTAGCATTTGAATGCATTTTGTTTGGTATTATATTTATTCAATAAAGTATTTAATTAGTGCTAAGTGTGAACTGGACCCTGTTGCTAAGCCCCAGCAAGCAATCATCCTAGGTAGGGTTAAACCCTCAGTAAAATTGCCATATTGCACATGTCTTAATGAAGTTTGAATGTTAAATAAATTGTATACTCACTTTTAAAAAAAAAAAGAATATTAACAGACTGAAGAATAAAATGTGTATGATCATCTCAATGGATGCAGAAAAAGCTTCTCACAAAATTCAACACCAATTTATGATTAAAAAAAAAAGCTCCAGAAAGTGGGCACAGAGGAGACCTATCTCAACATAATAAAGGCCATATACCACAAACCCACAGCAAACACCATTCTCAATGCTGAAAAGCTGAAAGCATCTCCTCTAAGATCAGGAAGAAGCTAATGGTGCCCACTGTTACCACTATTAATTCAACATAGTTTTGGAAGTCCTGGCCAGAGCAATCAGAGAAGAAAAAGAAATAAAAGGGATCCAGATTGGAAAAGAAATAAGTATCATGTCACTGTTTGCAGATGACATGATCGTATATATAGAAAAACCTCAGAGGCCATGAGAAAACTACTAGAACTCATCAATGAGTGTGGTAAAGCTGCCGGATACCAAATTAATACACAGACGCCTCTTGCATCCCTACACGCTAATAACCAAATATCAGAAAGAGGAATTAAGGAAAGAATTCCATTTACCATCACAACAAAAAGAATATCTAGGAAAATCTACCTCAGGAGACAAAAGACCTGGACTCAGAAAGCTGAATACACCGAAGGAAGAAATCATGGATGATACAAACAGATGGAGAGGCATACCGTGTTCTAGGCGTGGAAGCATCAACACTGTGAAACTGACTATATTACCCAAAGCAATCCACAGATTCAGGGCAATCCCTGTCAGAAGACCAATAGCATTTTTTTCAGAGAATTAGAGCAAAAACGTTTACAGTTTGTATGGAAACACAAAAGACTCCAAATAGGTTCTAGGTTCATCCACCTCATTACAACGGACTCAAACGCATTCCTTTTTATGGCTGAGTAATATTCCATTGTGTATACGTACCACAACTTCTTTATCCATTCATCTGTCGATGGACAAGAGTGAAGTGTGTCAGAAAGAGAAAGATAAAGACTGTATTCTAATGGATATATACGGAATCTAGAAAAATGGTACTGAAGAATTTATTCACAGGGTAACAGTGGAGAAACAGACATAGAGAACTGACTTATGGACATGGGGAGAGGGGAGGAGAGGGTGAGATGGGGGGAAAAAAAAAGACTCCAAATAGCGAAAGCAATCTTGAGAAAGAAAAACAGAGACCTGGGGGAATCAGGTTCCCGAACCTCATACTCCAAAGCTACAGTAATCCAGACAGCATGGTACTGGTACAAAAACAGATCAATGCTACACGGTAGAAAGCCAGAGATAAACCCACACATCTATGGTCACCTAATCTACGACAAATAGACGGGGAAACAGTGGCAACGGTGGCTGACTTTATTTTTCTGGGCTCCAAAATCACTGCAGATGGTGACTGCAGCCATGAAATTAAAAGATGCTTACTCCTTGGAAGGAAAGTCATGATCAACCTAGATAGCATGCTAAAAAGCAGAGACATTACTTTGCCACCGTCTAGCCAAGGCTATGGTTTTTCCAGTGGTCATGTATGGATGTGAGAGTTGGACTATAAAAAAGCTGAGCACCAAAGAATTGATGCTTTTGGTTTTTTTTCCATTTATTTTTATTAGTTGGAGGCTAATTACATCATTGCAGTGGTTTTTGTCATACATTGAAATGAATTAGCCATGGATTTACATGTATTCCCCATCCCGGTCCCCCCTCCCACCTCCCTCTCCACCCAATCCCTCTGGGTCTTCCCAGTGCACCAGGCCCGAGCACTTGTCTCACGCATCCCACCTGGGCTGGTGATCTGTTTCACCCTAGATAATATACATGTTTCGATGCTGTTCTCTTGAAACATCCCATCCTCGCCTTCTCCCAGAGTCCACAAGTCTGTTCTATACATCTGAGTCTCTTTTTCTGTTTTGCATATAGGGTTATCGTTACCATCTTTCTAAAGTCCATATATATGTGTTAGTATACTGTAATGGTCTTTATCTTTCTGGCTTACTTCGCTCTGTATAATGGGCTCCAGTTTCATCCATCTCAGAACTGATTCAAATGAATTCTTTTTAATGGCTGAGTAATATTCCATGGTGTATATGTACCACAGCTTCCTCATCCATTCGTCTGCTGATGGGCATCTGGGTTGCTTCCATGTCCTGGCTATTATAAACAGTGCTGTGATGAACATTGGGGTGCACGTGTCTCTTTCAGATCTGGTTTCCTTGGTGTGTATGCCCAAAAGTGGGATTGCTGGGTCATATGGCAGTTCTATTTCCAGCTTTTTAAGAAATCTCCACACTGTTTTCCATAGTGGCTGTACTAATTTGCATTCCCACCAACAGTGTAAGAGGGTCCACTTTTCTCCACACCCTCTCCAGCATTTATTGCTTGTAGACTTTTGGATAGCAGCCATCCTGACTGGCCTGTAATAGTACCTCATTGTGGTTTTGACTTGCATTTCTCTGATAATGAGTGATGTTGAGCATCTTTTCATGTGTTTTTTTGCCATCTGTATGTCTTCCTTGGAGAAATGTCTGTTTAGTTCTTTGGCCCATTTTTTGATTGGGTCATTTATTTTTCTGGAGTTGAGCTGGAGGAGTTGCTTGTATATTTTTGAGATTAATCCTTTGTCTGTTGCTTCATTTGCTATTATTTTCTCCCAATCTGAGGGCTGTCTTTTCACCTTGCTTATAGTTTCCTTTGTTGTGCAAAAGCTTTTAAGTTTCATTAGGTCCCATTTGTTTATTTTTGCTTTTGTTTCTAAAATTCTGGGATGTGGGTCATAGAGGATCCTGCTGTGATTTATGTCAGAGAGTGTTTTGCCTATGTTCTCCTCTAGGAGTTTTATAGTTTCTGGTCTTACATTTAGATCTTTAATCCATTTTGAGTTTATTTTTGTGTATGGTGTTAGAAAGTGTTCTAGTTTCATTCTTTTACAGGTGGTTGACCAGTTTTCCCAGCACCACTTGTTAAAGAGGTTGTCTTTTTTCCATTGTATATCCTTGCCTCCTTTGTCGAAGATAAGGTGACCATAGGTTCGTGGATTTATCTCTGGGCTTTCTATTCTGTTCCATTGATCTATATTTCTGTCTTTGTGCCAGTACCATACTGTCTTGATGACTGTGGCTTTGTAGTATAGTCTGAAGTCAGGCAGGTTGATTCCTCCAGTTCCATTCTTCTTTCTCAAGGTTACTTTGGCTATTCGAGGTTTTTTGTATTTCCATACAAATTGTGAAATTATTTGTTCTAGTTCTGTGAAAAATACCATTGGTAGTTTGATAGGGATTGCATTGAATCTATAGATTGCTTTGGGTAATATAGCCATTTTGACAATATTGATTCTTCCAATCCATGAACACGGTATATTTCTCCATCTGTTGTGTCCTCTTTGATTTCTTTCATCAGTGTTTTGTAGTTTTCTATGTATAGGTCTTTTGTTTCTTTAGGTAGATATACTCCTAAGTATTTTATTCTTTTTGTTGCAATGGTGAATAGTATTGTTTCCTTAATTTCTCTTTCTGTTTTCTCATTGTTAGTGTATAGGAATGCAAGAGATTTCTGCGTGTTAATTTTATATCCTGCAACTTTACTCTATTCGTTGATTAACTCTACTAATTTTCTGGCAGAGTCTTTAGGGTTTTCTATGTAGAGGATCATGTCATCTGCAAACAGAGAGAGTTTCACTTCTTCTTTTCCTATCTGGATTCCTTTTACTTCTTTTTCTGCCCTGAGTGCTGTGGCCAACACTTCCAAAACTATGTTGAATAGTAGTGGTAAGAGTGGGCACCCTTGTCTTGTTCCTGATTTCAGGGGAAATGCTTTCAATTTTTCACGATTGAGGGTGATGCTTGCTGTGGGTTTGTCATATATAGCTTTTATTATGTTGAGGTATGTTCCTTCTATTCCTGCTTTCTGGAGAGTTTTAATCATAAATGGATGTTGAATTTTGTCAAAGGCTTTTTCTGCATCTATTGAGATAATCATATGGTTTTTATCTTTCAATTTGTTAATGTGGTGTATTACATTGATTGATTTGCGGATATTAAAGAATCCTTGCATTCCTGAGATAAAGCCCACTTGGTCATGGTGTATGATTTTTTTTAATATGTTGTTGGATTCTGTTTGCTAGAATTTTGTTAAGGATTTTTGCATCTATGTTCATCAGTGATATTGGCCTGTAATTTTCTTTTTTTGTGGCATCTTTGTCTGGTTTTGGAATTAGGGTGATGGTGGCCTCATAGAATGAGTTTGGAAGTTTACCTTCTTCTGCAATTTTCTGGAAGAGTTTGAGTAAGATAGGTGTTAGCTCTTCCCTAAATTTTTGGTAGAATTCAGCTGTGAAGCCATCTGGTCCTGGGCTTTTGTTTGCTGGAAGATTTCTGATTACAGTTTCGATTTCCTTGCTTGTGATGGGTTTGTTAAGATCTTCTATCTCTTCCTGGTTCAGTTTTGGAAAGTTATACTTCTCTAAGAACTTGTCCATTTCTTCCAAGTTGTCCATTTTATTGGCATAGAGCTGCTGGTAGTAGTCTCTTATGATCCTTTGTATTTCAGTGTGGTCTGTTGTGATCTCTCCATTTTCGTTTCTAATTTTGTTAATTTGGTTCTTCTCCCTTCGTTTCTTAATGAGTCTTGCTAATGGTTTGTCAATTTTGTTTATTTTTTCAAAAAACCAGCTTTTAGCTTTGTTGATTTTTGCTATGGTCTCTTTAGTTTCTTTTGCATTTATTTCTGCCCTAGTTTTTAAGATTTCTTTCCTTCTACTAACCCTGGGGTTCTTCATTTCTTCCTTCTCTAGTTGCTTTAGGTGTAGAGTTAGGTTATTTATTTGACTTTTTTCTTGTTTCTTGAGGTAGGCCTGTAATGCTATGAATCTTCCCCTTAGCACTGCTTTTACAGTGTCCCATAGGTTTTGGGTTGTTGTGTTTTCATTTTCATTCATTTCTATGCATATTTTGATTTCTTTTTTGATTTATTCTATGATTTGTTGGTTATTCAGAAGCGTGTTGTTTAGCCTCCATATGTTTGAATTTTTAATAATTTTTTTCCTGTAATTGAGATCTAATCTTACTGCACTGTGGTCAGAAAAGATGACTGGAATGATTTCAGTGTTTTTTAATTTACCAAGACTAGATTTATGGCCCAGGATGTGATCTATTCTGGAGAAGGTTCCGTGTGTGCTTGAAAAAAAGGTGAAGTTGATTGTTTTGGGGTGAAACGTCCTATAGATATAAATTAGGTCTAGCTGGTCCATTGTGTCCTTTAAAGTTTGTGTTTCCTTGTTCATTTTCTGTTTAGTTGACCTATCCATAGTTGTGAGTGGGGTATTAAAGTCTCCTACTATTATTGTGTTACTATTAATTTCCTCTTTCATACTCAGTGTTTGCCTTACATATTGCGGTGCTCCTATGTTGGGTGTATATATATTTATAACTGTTATATCTTCTTCTTGGATTGATCCTTGAATTGATGCTTTTGAACTGTGGTGTTGGAAAAGACTTTTGAGAGTTCCTTGGACTGCAAGGAGATCCAACCAGTCCATCCTAAAGGAGATCAGTCCTGGGTGTTCACTGATGTTGAAGCTGAAACTCCAATACTTTGGGCACCTGATGCAAAGAGCTGACTCATTGGAAAAGACCCTGATACTGGGAAACGATTGGGGGCAGGAGGAGAAAGGGATGACAGAGGATGAGATGGTTGGATGGCATCACCGACTCAATGGACATAGGTTTGGGTGAACTCCAGGAGTTGGTGATGGACAGGGAGGCCTGGTGTGCTGCGGTCCACAGGGGTGCAAAGAGTCGGACATGACTGAGTGACTGAACTGAACTGAATTTATGACAAAGGAGGCAAGAACATATAATGGAGAAAAGACAGTCTGTTCAGTCAGTGATAGTGGGAAAACTGGACAGCCCCATGCAAAAGAAAAAGATTAGAACACTTCCTAACGTCAAACAGAAAAATAAACTCAAAATCGATCAAAGACATATATTTAAGGCTGGACACTATAAAACTCTTAAAAGAAAATACAGGCAGATCACGATTTGACATAAATCACATTAAGATCTTTCTGACCCACCTCCTAGAAGACAGAAAATAAACAAAAATAAGCTAATAGGACCCAGTTATACTCAAAAGCTTTTGCACAGCAAACAAATTCATAGATAAGACAAAAAAACGATCCTTATAATGGGAGAAAATATTTGCAAATGAAGCAACTGACAAGGCATTAATCTCTAAAATACACAAACAGCTCATGCAGCTCAATATAAAAAAAAATCTGCGAACAATAAATGCTGGAGAGGGTGTGGAGAAAATGGAACCCTTTTACACTGTTGTGGAGAATGTAAATTGATGCAGCCGCTATGGAGAACAGTATGGAGGTTCCTTGAAAAACTAAAAATAGAACTACCACGTGATGCAGTAACCGCACTCCTAGGCATATATCCCAACAAAACCATAATTCCAAAAGACGTATGCACCTCCATGCTCACTGCACCACTATCTACAAGAGCCAGGACGTGGAAGCAACCTAGATGTCCGTCAGCAGAGGGATGGATAAAGAAGATGAGGTACACAGAGACGATGGAATACTACTCAGCCGTGAAAAGGGATGAAACAGTGCCACTGGCAGGACACGGATGGACCTAGAGACTGTCCCATAGAGTGAAATACCTCAAGAAGAGAAAAACACATATAAGATCCCTTACACGTGGAATCTAGTAAAATGGTACCGAAGAACTTATGTGGCAAAGCAGAAGTAGAGAGACAGACTTAGAAAACAATAATGTATGCACGCCAAGAGGAGAGGCAGCAATGTGGGATGACCTGAGAGACTGGGATTGACAGATCTACATGCCTGATACTGTCTCTAACATAGATAAGTAATGAGTGACTACTGGTGCAGCATAGGGAACTCGACTCAGCCTTCTGTGGTGACCTATGTGGGAAGGAAATTCAAAAAAGAGGGAATATCTGTAAACACACAGCTGATTCCCTTTGCTGGATGGCAGAACTGACACAGGGCTTCCCTGATGTGGCTCAGAGGTTAAAGCGTCTGCCTCCAATGCGGGAGACCCGGGTTCGATCCCTGGGTTGGGAAGATCCCCTGGAGAAGGAGATGGTAACCCACTCCAGTATTCTTGCCTGGAGAATCCCATGGATGGAGGAGCCTGGTGGGCTACAGTCCACGGGGTCGCAAAGAGTCGGACACGACCGAGCAACTTCATTTTGACTTTCTTCCCCTGATGGCCCAGGGGTAAAGAATCCTCCTGCCAGTGCAAGAGATGCAAGAGACACGGGTTCGATCCCTGGGTGGGGGAAGATCCCCTGCAGAAGGAAATGGCCACCCACTCCAGTATTCTTGGCTGGAAACCCACTCCAGTATTCTGGGCTGGAGAGTCCCACGAACAGAGGATCCTGGCGGGTCACAAAGAGTCGGACACGACTGAGCACACACATGTATGCGTAGAGCTAACACAACACTGCAAAGCAGCTATACTTCCATAAATTTTTAAATAGTCTTTTGCTTCGTTGCATATTAAAAATAAGGGTCAAGTTTTTTTTTTTTTTAACCAGATGAAAAAAGGAGGGCCCTACTCAATCATTCTCAATCATGAAATCTCAACTCTAGGGTCCCATGGCCCCTGCACTGGACTTTCTTTCTTCTGTGAAACAGAAACAAACCTATGAGACAAGAGTCACAGGAACAGAGTTGGAGCCCCCAGAATAATAACAATAATAATGGATCTTCCAAGAGGAAATGGATAACCACAGGAACCACGGATCCTGTGTCAGCTATAAAACTCTTACCTGCCCTTTGTACTCCACTGGTTTCAGTCCTGCATAGATGGGCACGAAGCTGCTGGCTAACAGGACCTGGTGGACAAAATCAAGAAACAGCTCGTGAAATGAGACAGCAACAAGCCCTACCATCTATTTCACACATCACCTACTAGCAGCTTACAATCATTTAAACACAAAAGTCTACTATAAAAATGAAATACAGTCCATGTGTTTCATGGGCACAGTGAAAGCAAAAGCGTTAGTAGCTCAGACATGCCCAACTCTTTGCAACCTCGTGGACTGGGGTCTTCCCAGGCTCCTCTGTCCAAGGGATTTTCCAGGCAAGAATACTGGAGTGGGTTGCCATTCCCTTCTCCAGGGGATCTTCCCGCTCCAGGGATTGAACCTGGGTCTCCCGTGTTGCAGGCAGAATTCTTTACCAAGTGAGCCACCAGGATGTACTTAAAACAGAAGAAAAGATTTTTCATTTCAGAAAAGACATTAAAGACATCGGCACAATTCATGTTCCTCTGACTCTATCGACTTCACCCGAGAAACACTGACACTTTAATGGTAGACGGCTGAGTCACTGAATAATTAAAGTCCAGTTCAGTTCAGTTGCTCGCTCAGTCCTGTCCGACTCTTTGTGATCCCATGGACGACAGCACACCAGGCCTCCCTGACCACCACCAACTCCCAGAGTTTACTCAAACTCATGTCCATGGAGTCGGTGATGCCATCCAGCCATCTCATCCTCTGTCGTCCCCTTCTCCTCCCAACTTCAATCTTTCCCAGCATCAGAGTCTTTTCAATGAGTCATCTGTTCGCATCAGCTGGCCTGTCAGGGAGTGTTTGACGGGAGGATTCCTGCGTGCTGTCTCTCATGAGTCCTCTGTCCCTCTTCAAGCAGAACAGCACGCTGCTCCCAGGGACTGAGGTCATTGTGTGAGGCAGGCTTGGGTCTCCTTTAGCAAACATTCTCTTTAAGACAAAACTGCTTAGTCCCCTTCCCCTTTCTTGAGATATGGATTGTCTCCCGACCTTGTGACTAACATTACTCCTTGTTCCCTTGGTAACGGTTGCAGTACATTTGGTTTTCTGATCTCTATCATTCTGAAAGAAGTTTCTTGTATCACAGCCTATATATACTCATAGGAAAATCATTAAAGCACCTTTGCTCCATCAGAGCTTAGGTCCCTGGGTCTTTTTTTGTCTCTCTCTCTCTCTTTCTCTCTTTTACTTTCTTATTGTCGACTCCGTACCACCAGGTTCCGGTTCATTAAAGGACCCCAACAGTGGCCGAAGTATTGGAGTTTCAGCTTCAGCATCAGTCCTTCCAACAAACATTCAGGATTGATTTCCTTTAGGATGGACTGGTTGGATCTCCTTGCAGTCCACGGGACTCTCAAGAGCCTTCTCCAGCACCACAGTTCAAAAGCATCCATTCTTTGGTGTTCAGGTTTGTTTATAGTCCAACTCTCACATCCGTACGTGACTACTGGAAAAACCATAGCCTTGACTAGACGGATTAAAGTCCAGGTGTGTCTAAATTCCCGTGTGCGTACAGGCTGCAAGTCAGTTATTGTCGATGTTCCATCCCACATTGTGAGAATCATTTGGACGTTTCAATCTTCCAGAGGAACAAACCCCTGTGGTTGTCATGGCAGTGACTAGCTCGCAGCTGAGGGATGTTTGCATTTATGTCACCAGGCCGTCACCGAGAGAAGAAAACATGTTACATGCCAGGGACATGCCCTGGATATGTAATGAGACAGCGGCTACTAGGAGCACCAAGCATACTTTACCTTCCATTTAAAAACTCGAAAGAGACTGCCGTCGCAAATATTACCGTCTCCTCCCACAGAAAAAGCCGGGTTCTGGGGAGCTTTCCTGACATGCACAAGTCAGTTGTGCAATGCAGTTTGCAAGTCGCTGTGTTCTATCAGGAAAGATACAGCATGAGATACTGACTACTTAAGGTCCAATCCTTCAGTTGATAAGTCAAGACTCCATGGCTCTTTGCTGTGAAAGATTTCATCAAGCTTCTTTCCCCAGCAGGAGTTATTCAGAGATGGATTATGGCCTTTAAAATGACTGTGCAATATCCATTAGGGCTTCCCGGGTGGCACTAGTGGTAAAGAACCTGCTTACCAAGGCAGAAGACATACAAGATGTGGGTTCAATCCCTGGGTCGGGAAGATCCCCTGGCGGAGGAAATGGCAACCCGCTCCAGTATTCCTGCCTGGAGAATCCCAGGGACGGAGGAGCCTGGCGGGCTACAGTCTATGAGGTCGCAAAGAGTTGGACACAACTCAGCGACCGAGCAGATACGGTATGCATTAAGAGTTACTCAGAAATCAGAAGGGCATTTCCCTCAAAGGAAGAATGCTGTACCTGTGATTTGTGCGGCCAGCTCAAATAAGCTGATTCATTCTGAAGGGCAAATGATGAGAGGCCCAGTCACCAGCCTAACGACCGGGTGGGAAGAGCCGACTCATCGGAAAAGACCCCGATGCTGGGGAAAGACTGAGGGCGGGAGGGGACGGGGATGACAGAGGGCTGAATGGTTGGATGGCATCACCGACTCAAGCACTGATGCACATACACGACCCTGTCTAAAACAGAGAGCTAGTGGGAAGCTGCTGCATTAGCACAGGGAGGTCAGCTCGGCGCTCTTGTGATGACCTAGAGCGGTGGGATAGGGCGGGGGGAGGTTCAAGAGGGATGCCATGTGAGGGGAGGGATGGATGTATACATATGGCTGATGCATTTCATTGTAGAGCAGAGACCAACACAACACTGTAAAACAGCTACACTCCAATGTAAAAACAAAGCCCTATGATAAAGCACAACAGAAAATATTAAAAACAATGTGCGTGTATATGTGTGTATGTATATAACTGAATCACTGCCGTACAACAGAAAATAATAACAACTGTAAATCAGCTATACTTCAATAAAAATAAATAAGAAAAAAAGAAGAAATTGGGATGGGAGGTGGGAGGGAAGTTTAAGAGGGAGGCGATGTGTGTGTACCTAAGGCTGATGCATGTTGATTGGACGGCAGAGACCAACACACTATCATAAAGCAATGATCCTCCCATGAAACATAGAGAAATAAATAAAAGAAGAACCTTGAGGTGTCGAGAGCAAAGCACGGACCCGAGATATGACAACAACCCTGCAGGAGAGGTCGCAGCCTTCTAAGGAGGGTCGGTACTCACAAGCCCTCACTGAGCATTCATCTCCAAAATCTCAGCTTCAGTGTGGATGTGACAGGATAGGGTGCCATGCCTGCCGCTACCCGCACCCTTCCCAGAGAGGTGCGAGCCGGGGTGGGCATCCTCTCTGGTGGTCTGCAGATGATAACAGCCATCAGCGGGGTTGATAGGATGGAAACCAAGCAAACTCAGGCCCAGCCTGGTCAGCCCCCGAGTCTCCCTGACCTGGGCAGCTGGGGTCTTTCAGAACAAAACTGGACACAGTTATGGTCACGGCCTTCACCCTAATTAATCAGTTACCCACTCCTTTTAAAAAACGTAATTACAGGGGCTTCCCTGGTGGTTCAGTGGTAAAGAACGTGCCTGCCAATGCAGGAGACATGGGTTTGATCCCTGGGTCGGGAAGATCCCCTGGAGGAGGAAATGGCAACCCACTCCAGTATTCTTGCCTGGAGAATCCACATGGACAGAGGAGCCTGGTGGGCTACAGTCTGTGGGGTCGCAGAGAGTTGGACGCAACTGAGTGACTTAACACTTTCTAGCCGGTCCTCTGGGACCACCCAGCGGGATAGGGTAGGGAGGGAAATGGGAGGGGAATTCAGGACGTGGTGGTGGTGGGGGAACACATGTATGCTTTTGGCTGATTCACGCTGATGTAGGCAAAAACCATCACAAGACTGTAATTATCCTCCATAGGCTCTCAAAGAGTCAGAAAAGACTGAGCAACTTCACTTTCAATTATCCTCCAATTAAAATTAATTTAAAAAAAAGAAAGCTGTGAAAAAAAAAAGTACAAAGGATGCAGCGCTGGGGGGAAAAATGATTACAGGACTTCCCTGGTGGTCCAGTGGTTAAAAATCCACCTGCCAATGCAGGGGACTCATTTCCTACTGTCCATGGGGCCGTAAGAGTCGGACACGACTTACGTGACTAAACCACAGCCACAGGGGCCTTTAAATAACCAAAGATACTCTAGGACTCTAGTCATTTATCTCACTGTGTGTGCGGGCTCAATTGCTCTATCATGTCCGACTCTTTCCGACGCCATGGACTGTAGCCCACCAGGCTCCTCTGTCCGTGAGAATCTCCAGGCAAGAACTCTGGAGTGGGTGGCTATTTCCTCCTCCAGGGGATCTTCCTGACCCAGGGATCGAACCTGCGTCTCCTGCCTTGGCAGACGGAAACTTTACCACTGTTCTGCCTGGGAAGCAAGCCCCTAACTTTGCTATAACAGCTCATTTCACTATGCTATGCAGACATGTAGCTTGCAAAAACAAAGAAAATTTAAAAAAACAGCATTACCTTTAGAAGCTGAATTATGTGGGTTTCCCCCATCCCTCATGTCAAGATATAAAGTGAAGTGCACAAGTTAATGCCCGGATCTCTTTTTGAGGTATTGAGAGATGAAAAGTGCTATGCAATTACTTTGTCACAGATAGGAACAGTTAAGAATCCTCTGAACTGGTTTGAAGAGTGCAGTGAACTGGAAAATACCCATCATTTTCCCCCCAAATCAATGTATTTGTTCTGTCACAGTTTATTCAGGCTGCTCATTTGTGTATCAAACTGTGGTTGGTAGGAAAATTGGCTTTCGACAGACAGGAACTAAGCGGCTTCTCTTACTGACACTTTACTGCAAGCAAATAGGATTTTCTAAGGAGGGAGATGGTTAATGAGATATGAAACACTAAGGCTAAATATGCTCTTTTGCTGGTCTTAACCTCACCGGCGTCTCAGGCAGGGAAATTTTTCTTAATAAATGTCGATGCGTCTAGGGCCGGGGGTGGGGGTGGGGGTCTCAAGTAGGGGTGTCTGCGCCCTCTGGGGATATTTAGCCATGTCTTGGGGCTGCTTTTTGGTTGAGAGGACTGATACGGAAGACACGAACCTACTGCTCCTTCCCCATCACTTAGTCCAGCAGTGTAAGAATTAACACCTGCGTCGGGACTTCCCTGGTGGTCCAGGGGCTGAGATTCTTGTGTTCCCAAAACAGGGAGCATCCATCCCTGGTCAGGGAACCAGATTTCACACGCCGCAGCTTAGAATTCACAGGCCTCAACTAAAGACCTTGCATGTTGCAACAAAAAGCAAAGATCCCGTGTGCCACAAGTGAGACCTGATACAGCCAAAAGAAAAAGGGGAAAAAAAGGAAAGAATTCCATGTATGTTAAACCACTAATTTGGCTTTTGTTTCCCGGAGCTTCCCTGGTAACTCAGTGGTAAAGAATCCAGTTGCTATGTAGGAGACTCAGGAGACTCGGGTTCGATCCCTGGGTCCGGAAGATCCCCTGGAGGAGGGCATTGCAACCCACTCCAGGATTCTTGCCAGGATATTTCCCACAGACAGAGGAGCCTGGTGGGCTACAGTCCTTGGGATCGAACACAGTTGAACATGATTGACTGGCTGAGCACACTCGCATGCACCGCAAGGACACCATGATAAGAATAAAAGTTAGTGACTTCCTTTAGAACTGTATAAACCATGGTCAAGTGCATATTCCACACACGTTAGGACTAGCTCTTCTCATTTTTCATTGCACAGAAAAGAGGTGTTTAGAAAATGATGTAGCCTGGCTTCCTTGGAGAATAAATTCTCAACAAGTCTCATTTATGCCTAAAGTTGACTGTGGCGTTTAATGAGAATCTGGCTGTTTATTCAGAGCCTGCTGGCGTAGTTGAAATTCAAAGACAGGCTCAAATTTATCTTCCCCAGTCTTTCCAAGATAATGACCAATCTTAAATTTAGTCCTTATTTCACCTCCACAAGGCTAAATGTGAGATGTTCCTGAAAAAAAAAAAACAAAAAAAACAACATGCTCACTGTGTGCAGGGAAATTGAGGGCATCGTAGTGATGGAGATGGGGTTCTTCTTCCTGAGAGGGACACCATTCTGCATGGACGCCCTTCTGGGTGTCTGTATATCAGAGAGCATCCGTGGATGTTGAGAGACCATCTCGGAGCACACACCAGTGGGTCAGCTTTAAACACAGATTCCACGATTTGTACCAATTCAGACAGGTGCCAAAGCTCTATCCCTCTGCTGTTGTTGTTTAGTCGCTCAGTCACGTCTGACTCTTTGCGACCCCCTGGACAGTAGCCCACCAGGCTCCTCTGTCTGTGGGATGCTCCAGGCAAGAATACTGCAGTGGGTTGCCACTGCCTTCTCCAGGGGGATCTTCCCGACTTAGGGATCAAACCCGTGTCTCCTGTGTCTCCTGTAATTGCCGGCGGATTCTGAACCACCGGGGAAGCCCCATCCGTCTGTGGCATGGTTAATTTCAAAATCATTTCTGCTCAGCTGTGGGGGTGATAGACGACTTTTAAATTTTTTTTTCTCTTATTGAGATACAGCTGATTTACTATGCTTTTTTGTTTTGTTTTGTTTTGAATATAATTGCTTTGCATGGTTGTGTTAGCGTCTGCTATACAACAGCCAGTGAATCAGCCATAGGTATACATACACCTCCTTCTTCTTGAGTCTCCTGTCCATCTCCCCATCCAACCCCTTTAGGTCATCACAGAGCATGGAGCTGAGTTCCCTGTGCTGGGAAACCAGAAACAAGACAAAAAGACCACCCTCTGAACGGGAAAAAATATTTGCAAACTAAGTAACTGACAACCGAGGAATTTCTAAAACATACAAGCAGCTCACACAGCTCAATAAAACAAACAAACAAACAAAAAACCCAACCAAAAAATGGTTGGAAGATCTAAACAGACATTTCTCCAAAAAAAAAAACACATATGGATGGCCAACAAACACATGACTTGGTTTTAAATAAAGGATTTACTTCTCTACCTATCCTCTGCTAAAGGCTAATATTACAATATGTTTGGATTTCCTGACTGCATGTTTCCTTTTGAATAAAAATAGTCCAGAATAAACCCTGGAGCGTAAAAGGCATGGACGGAAGTGAATGCATTCAGACATTTGGGGGAACGTGACGCAAAGGAGCCCACAGATAAAGGAATTGCCCAGGACCCATGACGGCAGATCAAGCCAGTTAATCTTAAGGGAGATGAAGCCTGGATATTCCCCAGAAGGACCTTTGCTGGAGCTGAAGCTCCAGTGTTTTGGTTATCCGATGTGAACAGAAGACTCATTGGAAAAGTCCCTGATGCTGGGAAAGATTGATGCCAGAAGGAAAAGGGGGCATCAGAGGATGGGATGGTTAAACGGCATCACTGATGCAATGGACATGAACTTGGGCAAAGTCCAGGAGTTGGTGAGGGACAGGGAGGCCTGGCGTGCTGCAGTCCATGGGGTCGCCAAGAGTTGGACATGACTGGGTGACTGGACAAGCAACCAAACCAAGGGCCCGTGACAAGTATTTGCCTCTATGGCTGGGTCCCCTGGGGCTTCCCTAGTGGCTTGGGTGTTAAAGCATCTGCCTGCAATGCAGGAGACCCGGGTTTGACCCCTGGTTTGGGAAGATCCCCTGGAGAAGGGCATGGCAGCCCACTCCAGTATTCCTGCCTGGATAGGCCTGTGGACAGAGGAGCCTGGCGGGGCTACAGTCCACGGGGGTGGGGGGTCACAGAGAGTTGGACATGACTGGGCACTTGTGGGTCTCCTGGTGGAGTCTCCCCAGGGCTGGGGTCACGGGGTGGGATGGGGATCAGCCACACCCCCTGGCTCTGCAGGGCACTGCCTTCATGGGAGCGCCTTCTCTGCTTTGCCCAGTGTTGGCGAGGGCCTGGCACTCTCACACCTCTGATGGCAGCAGCCCCCAACGATGTCTGAAAGGACTTCTCCCACGCTCTGGCACCACAGGGCCTGACTTCAGTCTAGACGGCCAAGCTCACCTGACCCTGTCATCCCAAGGTTACCTGGGCAGATGGCCACACCCTTCCCGTTGTATCCTAAATAGGCAGTCTCCTTCTTTCCAGAATGCTCAGGCTGAGAACGTTTCAAACCTTTAAACCCTACATCCGTTTTGCAGAACAATCCCATCTTGAAGTCTCTTCCCTCTTCTCATCTCTCACTCTAAGTAGTCAAGAGAAACCAGGTTGCTCCTTCCACGCTGTGCTTGGAAACTGCCCCAAACATCCAACATGAGCACTAGCGAGTTCTAGCATCCACAAAACACGGGAGACGCGCACATGAGTCTTCTTGGTCAGTTCATGACAACGATGACCTTTCCTCCTTAAGCCGTCTGCTTAAGATTCCCTGGTTTCCAGGGACTCTGCTTGTGGTCCCAGTGGTTAAGGGTCTGCCTTGCAACACCAGGGACGTGGGTTCAATCCTTGGTAGGGGAATTAGGATCCTGTTCATGAAAGCTAGGCGCAGCGACTACTGAGACCACGTGCTCTGGACCAGACACAGCACAACTAGGGAGCCCGTGGACAGCAAAGAAACATCCCGCGTGATGCAACTCAAACTTCCCAAGGGCTGCAACTAAGACCAGATGCGGTCAAATAAGTAATTAACAACAACAAAGTGGCTCGCTTCCATCTGCGACCTCATCCACATGGCCTGCACGCTCCAGGTTTCTCTAAGAAGACGGAGGCTCTCTCCGCCGTTTACGGGTTTCTTTCCGAGTGCTCACTGGAACCCCCTACGGCAGTGCAGGCTTTTGCTAACCTGCGCCTCTAAACTCACTGAGGCTCTGCCTGGTTTCATTAGCTCAGTTCCAGAGCCACTTTCAGGTATTTGTTATAGCGGCTGCTTGCCTCTCAATGCCAGTCCCCTGTTCTAGTCCTTTCAGGCTGCTGCAACAAAATCCCACAGACTGGGAGGCTTAGGAAATGAAAGGAGTTTCCCTCACACAGTTCTAGAATCTCAGCAGCACAAGCCTCCATGTCTACTGAGAACCCACTGCTATGTCCTCACCTGCTGCAAGCGGTGAGGGGAGCTCTCAGGGGCCTCCTTCATAAGTGCACTCATCCCATTTATGTCAGCTCCACCCTCAGGAACTCATCACTTCCCAAAGACCCTCCACCTCCAAACACCATTGCACTGGGGGTCAAGACTTTGACGTGGCAATTTGGGAGGGATACATTCAGACCACGGCAGTAAGTCCCATTGCCATGGACACACGATGCCGGATACTGTGGAAATCCAATCCCAGATAAAATGAGTCTTTGGACCACACACGTTTCAAAAGAGGTTCTGAGAGGGGCGTCCCTGGCTGTCCAGTGGCTAACACTCTGCGCTCCCAATCCAGGGGGCCCAGGTTCGATCCCTGGTCAGGGAACTAGACGCCACACGCTGCAACTAAAGATCCTTCATGCAGTCAAGTATTTTTTTAAAAAGAGATTCTTAGAAAAGAATCAACTATCACTGTAGCTCAGACGAAACAAGAATTTTTCCATGGTGCCAAAAATGAAGTTAATTTAAGTGTGAATCATCACACAAAAGCACATGGGTGAATGTGCACCAGGCCAGTGGTGAGAGGTGTAAAACTCAGATGCCTAAAGCAGTAGTAATAATCCATTTCCCAAGATTTTATAGACGTAGGTGAGCCACCCACATGACATTAGTGGTAAAGAACTCACGTGCCGATGCAGGAGACATAAGAGACGCAGGTCCGATCCCCGGGTCAGGAAGATCCTCTGGAGGAGGAAATGGCAACCCACTCCAGCATTCTTGCCTGGAGAAGCCCATGGAGGGAGGAGCCTGGCGGGATACAGTCCATGGGCTCGCGAGTTGGACTCGTCTGAAGCAACTTAGCGTGCACGTGAGCACTTTGCTCATCAACAAAGACAGGAGTAAAAGAATGTTTAGGAAAGGGTGAATTCTATCAAGTCAGCGAAATAAAATAAAAGCTGTGGCTTTAATTTCATGACAGACTCACACAGGAGTGCAGAGCAGTGACAAGTGTGGCTTCTGTTACTATGTCTTCATTATTTATTAAAGATTAACTGGAATTAGGGCTTCCTTGGTGGCAGCTGGTGAAGAATCCACCTGCAATGTGGGACACCTGGGTTTCATCCCTGGGTTGGGAAGATCCCCTGGAGAAGGGAATGGCTACCCACTCCAGTATTCTGGCCTGGACAATTCCATGGACTGTATAGTCCACGGGGTCACAAAGAGTCAGACACAACTGAGCGACCTTCACTTTCACTTTTTGCTTTAGATTGAAAAAAAAGGAAAGAACAACTATCTCAGATAGCAGTTCCTACTGGTCTCTTTCATCAGAACACAGCATGACACCACCCAGAGGGGGAGGGTTTATTTATTTTTTTTCCCATCATGATGCTTTTTTCTTCTTCCCTCTTGTAGGTTTCACCAATCTTGCTCTTTGAACTACATACTCATGTGTATTCCAGGCATATATTTCATACATTATTATCACCAACATCTGCTGTCAAGGAACTAACCACCTTTTTTTTTTTTTTTTCAGTTTCTGCAAAAGGTTAGAACATTCTACTCAACAGTTAAAATGCATCTTGTATAACCTAGGATACATGTTAATTATTCAATTATTCTCCTTACAAGGTATTATGCAGTTGTGTCAACTTTCTCTTCCGTTCAATGAACTCAAGTAATTACGCTAGTTCTCTGAGTAGTTATTATCCAAAACAAAGCAAATCAGGAAAAAAAAAAAAGTCCAGTTTACGTACGGCCACAGTTTGCTATCCTGGAGAAGGAAATGGCAGCCCACTCCAGCATCTTGCCTTGGGAAGTCCCAGGGACAGAGAAGCCTGGCAGGGTATAGTCCTTGGGGTTGCAAAGGGTCGGACACGACTGAGCAACTAAATCACCACCACGGTTCGCTATCGCTGCTTTAACAAGGGACCGCAAAATGAGAGTCTAAAAACAAGACAAATGGACGATCCTAGGGGATGGAGATTGGGACCCACAATGGGCTGGATCCACCTGAGCGAAAGAATTAAGGCGATGGCGGGGCCTTCCTTTCCCGGGGCTCCTGGGGAGACTGGGTTTCCTGCTCATTTGGATCTTGGTAGAGGGCGCAGAGTACAGTATGGACATTTTAGTGGGGAGTGGGGGATGTTAGTCACACTCCCACATGAAAGGAATTAAGAGGGTGATTTTATCTAGCACCGGCAGAGCGGGGGCATGGCCACCAAGCAGAATGTTAGACACCTGGGCTGCTGTGGGGCCACTAAACTAGCTCCCTTATTTTGTCCAGATCACTGAACGTGAAGGATAACAGCTTCTTCGTACTTTTAGTAGGTGCCACCTCAGTTCATTGATTTATTAGTTCATATTCATTCATGGGACACACATTGATGGAGCTGGCACATTGTGAGGGCTGGGCACTCAGGCGACAGAAGGCAGCAGTCCCTGACCCTCCGTGGAGCTTACGCTCTAGTGAGGGAAAACAGACAAAAACTAGGTTAACTAGAGCAGTCACAAACATATGCTGAACAGTGGTCGGTGATTCACGGTGCAAGATACAGAAAATATCCAGACCACCTGACCTGCCGCTTTAGAAATCTGTATGCAGGTCAGGAAGCAACAGTTAGAACTGGACATGGAACAGCAGACTGGTTCCAAATAGGGAACGGAGTACGTCAAGGCTGCATATTGTCATCCTGCTTATTTAACTTATATGTGGAGTACATCATGCAAAATGCCGGCTTAGATGAACCACAAGCTGGAATCAAGATTGCCGGGAGAAATATCAATGACCTCAGATATGTAGATGATACCACCCTTATGGCAGAAAGCGAAGAAGAACTAAAGAGCCTCTTGATGAAAGTGAAAGAGGAGAGTGAAAAAGTTGGCTTAAAGCTCAACACTCAGAAAACTAAGATCATGGCATCTGGTCCCATCACTTCATGGCCAATAGATAGGGAAACAATGGAAACAGTGAGAGGCTTTATTTTTTTTGGGGGGGGGGCTCCAAAATCACTGCAGATGGTGAATGTAGCCATGAAATTAAAAGATGCTTGCTCCTTGGAAGAAAAGCTATGACCAACCTAGACAGCATATTAAAAAGCAGAGACATTACTTTGCCAACAAAGGTCCATCTAGTCAGGACTATGGTTTTTCCAGTAGTCATGTATGGATGTGAGAGTTGGACCATAAAGAAAGCTGAGTGCTGAAGAACTGACGCTTTTGAATTGTGTTGTTGGAGAAGACCCTTCGGAGTCCCTTGGACAGCAAGGAAATCCAATGAGACCATCCTAAAGGAAATCAGTCCTAAATATTCATTGGAAGGACTGATGTTGAAGCTGAAATTCCAATACTCTGGCCACCTGATGCAAACGGCTGACTCATTGGAAAAGACCCTGATGGTGGGAAAGATTGAAGGCTGGAGGAGAGGGGGACGACAGAGGGTGAGATGGTTGGATGGCATCACCCACGCGATGGACATGAGTTTGAGTAAGATCTGGGAGTTGGTGATGGACAGGGAGGCCTGGCATGCTGCAATCCAGGGGCCTGCAGAGAGTCGGACAGGACTGAGTGACTGAACCGAACTAACTGATAGGAAATATCAGGGGTTCTGTAGATAGAGTAGCCAGGCAAAGACTCAATGAAAAGGTAGAAACCATGGGCAGAATTCCTTTTTAGAAAAAAAAGACATATATATATATATATATATATATATATATTGGTGGCCCCACTGCACAGCATATGGAAATTAGTTCCCCACCCAGGGTTTGGAACCTGGGCCCCCTGAAGTACAAGCTCGGAGTCCTAACCGCTGGAGCAATAGGGAAGTCCCTCCCCTCCTGTTTTACGATGGGATGACAGTCCTTTGTTTACAATCTTGTCCCCTTACGCACAAGAGGAGGTGTTCTGACCCACTGCCAGCCTGATGTCTCTATGTTGGGGTTGACGATTTGTGACAACTCAGGCATGGATTTACCAGCTTCCCCCTTTCTAGTCTTTAAGCCTCCACAAGCTTAGCAATTATATTATAGAAAAATATTTTCTTAAGACAGGTTGAGTATCAGTATATGAGTGAGACAGGAGTGATTGGTACACAGAGGGAAGATATTCTAATCTCTTTAAGTCGCAGAGTAACTTGTCAGCTCAACACTTCATTAGGTATTTCAAATCATATCATTCAAAGGTAAAATTTAAACAGGGAGATTCAATAGTTAAAAAAAAAACACAATGCATTTATCATTTAATTCACGTGGAACTTTTAGCTCTCACGCTCAATCCATCACCGGCTGCTATCTGCACACACATGTTCTCTACCACCAGAGGCTTGCTATGTTTCCCACAGAAAGATAAAGTGTGAGTCCCTCAGTCGTGTCCGACTCTTTGTGACCCCATGGACTGCAGCACGCCAGGCTCCTCTGCCCGTGGGGATTCTCCACTCAAGAGTACTGGAGTGGGAAGCCATGCCCTTCTTAAGGGGATCTATGTGATCCAGGCATCCAACCCAGGTCTCCGGCATTGCAGGCAGATTCTTTATCATCAGTACCACGAGGGAAGCCCCACAATACCCAGAGAAGGAAAAGAAAAATCGGCGTTTCTAAGAGAAGTGCATTCTTGCACATCAGTCACTCAGTCCTTCTGACTCTGCAACCCCACGGCTGTAGCCCGCCAGGCTCCTCTGTCCATGGGGTTCTCCAGGCAAGAATACTGGAGCGGGTTGCCATTTCCTTCTCCAGGGGTCTTCCCGACCCAGGGATCGAACCCAGGTCTCCTGCACTGGCAGGCAGATTCTTTACCAGCTGAGCCTTCTGAGTTACTAGGGAAGCCCTCCTGTGTCCTTACCAATTTAAAATATGTCATGTATCCCCTTACCAGTACATTGCTATTTGCAAGTTGGCTGAAATACCTCTCAGAGATCATGAATTCTCAACCAGCTTCCATGTGTGTGTGGACAGAAAGGCGTCAGCGCCAAACGGAAGAAACGAAAGGGAACATTCTGTTGAAAAGGGCATGAGACCCGGATGCCCACTGGCAATCGGTACACCCTGGGGCGCGTCACATACAATCTTTCCGCCCCTTTCTTCTGTTAACGAAGCAACAGAAGAGGCGTCAATCACGCCTGTCCTGCCTGATTTACAGAAGGACCGAACACGGTAGTCCAGGCACAAAGTCTGGACTGCGGAGCATTAACGTACAACCACGTAAAGAACAGTTACTGGTACTCAAGCTCATTCACACAGTAAATGTGGCCACAGGGAACATCACGAGGAAACACACTGGGCTCGTTCACAGGCCTCTGGGAGCCGCCTGCTGCGCTGTGGCCTCAGGAGCGCTGAGATCCATCCATCGGGATCCACGCAGGCCTGATGGAGCACCCGTTATCTATGAGGCCTGAGAGGCAAAGTTGGATTTACAGCAGGGGTTCCAACGTCCAGGATCTAATGCCTGAGGACCTGAGGTGGAACTAACGCAATAATACAAATAAAGTGGGCAATAAATGTAACATGCTTGAATCACCCCCAAAACATCCTCCTGCACTTTTCCCCAGCCCATGGAAAAACTGTCCTCAGTGATACAAATGAACTTACAGAACAGAAAGAGACTCTCAGACTTACAGAGAATAAACTTACGGTTGGGTAACGTGGTGGGGGTGAAGGATGTAGAGGACGGATAGTTGCAGAGTTTGGGATGGACATGGACACACTGCTGTGTTTAACATGGAGAACCCACAAGGACCTGCTGGACAGCACAGGGAACTCTGCTCAATGTCACGTGGCAGCCTGGATGGGAGGGGAGTTTGGGGGAGAATGTGCTTCATGCTTAGTCACTTCAGTCGTGTCTGACTCTCTGTGACCCCACGGACTGTAGCCTACCAGGCTCCTCTGTCCTTGGGGATTCCCCAGGCAAGAATACTGGAGTGGGTTGCCATGCCCTCCTCCAGGGGATCTTCCTAATCCAGGGATCGGACCCAGGTCTCCGGCACTGGGGGCGGATTCTTTACCAGCTGAGCCACAAGGATACATGTACATGTATGGCTGAGTCCCTCTGCCGTCCACCTGCAACTATCCCAACATTGTTTATTAATTAGCTATACCCCAATACAAAATAAAAAATCTTTAAGGAAAAAAAAAAAAGTGTTTCATGAAACCCATCTCTGGCGCCCGAAACATTGGATACCTCTGATTTAAAGACCCTGCACGCTCACTGTGATCAGCACGCACACCGGCGCTGGCTGGCTTCCTGCAACGTGGGACGTGGCCGCCTTTACCTGGATGAGGTCCTCCCTGGAGGGAAAGCGGGAGACCAGGCAGTTCCGCCTGGTCCTGGCGTTGGTGATAGAGACGTGCAGGCGGTCGTGGGCCAGCTCGTGCGCGTTGGCGGGGAGAATCGACTCCACTCCACTCCTGGAGGAGAGAAAGGGAGCGGCCTGCAGGACTGCACCCCCTCGGGCCTGCGAGCCTCCTAGCAGCCCCCACCCGAATCCCACGAGAGAGAGCCCAGGCAGTGACAGGGACGCCAGAAGCTTAGCAGCTGCAGAATCTCACATGTCCAAAGCCATAAAAAAAAATATATAAAATAAAAGTGGTGGAGCAACACCCCACCCGTGTGTCGTGGATGGGACAAGACAGCCGAGACTGGCGGGAAGGGGAGGTCACCATTTATACGGGTAGGTGGGTTCCTTGGTTACAGCAGGGAGCAGCTCATAAGGTTGCAGGTTAACAACCATCGTGGAGGGCAGCCATTCGGCTTCATGAAACTAGCAGGTGGAGCCTCTCTGGCCTAAAGATGGGGAGGATCACGGGGCAGAGACAGGCAAGGAGACGAGTGTGGCTGCCCGTGTAGCCAGGACTGGTCCAGCCGGGGGATGTACCAGAGAGCAAGAGAACTGCCACCTTGAGCGGCCTGACCGTCCACCGCACGGTTCCTCTTTGATTACTGGCCTCCTCGTAAAAATCCAAGGAGCGACAATGTTGATTGAGCTTGCCACGGTCCATCCACAGCATCCCGGTTACACACCCTCTGCGGTGAAACGTACTGTGTACACGCTCTGCTGCTCCATCATTTCTGACTCTTTGGGACCCCATGGACTGTAGCCTGCCAGGCTTCTCTGTCCATGGGATTCCTCAGGCAAGAATACGGGAGTGGGTTGCCACGACCTCCTCCAGGGGAATCTTTGTGAATCCAACCCAAGTCTCCTGTGTGTCCTGCATTGGTAGATGGATTCTTTGCCACTGTGCCATCTGGGAATATATATATTCCCAGCTGGAATCAAGATTGCCGGGAGAAATATCAGTAACCTCAGGTATGCAGATGACACCACCCTTATGGCAGAAAGTGAAGAAGAACTAAAGAGCCTCTTGATGAAAGTGAAAGAGGAGAGTGAAAAAGTTGGCTTAAAGCTCAACATTCAGAAAGCTAACATCATAGCATCTGGTCTCATCACTTCCTGGCAAATAGATGGGGAAATAGTCACAAACTTAATTTTGGGGGGCTCCAAAATCACTGCAGATGGTGATTGCAGCCATGAAATTTAAAGACGCTTGCTCCTTGGAAGAAAAGCTATGACTAACCTAGACAGCATATTAAAATGCAGAGATATTACTTTGTCAACAAAGGTCCGTCTCGTCAAATCTATGGTTTTTCTTTCCAGTAGTCATGTTTGGATGTGAGAGCTGAACTATAAAGAAAGCTGAGCACTGAAGAATTGATGCTTTGGTGGTGTTGAACTGTGGTGTTGGCAAAGACTCTTGAGAGTCCTTTGGACTATGAAGAGATCCAACCAGTCCATCCTAAAGGAAATCAGTCCTGAATATTCAATGGAAGGATTGATGCTGAAGCTGAAGCTCTAATCCTTTGGCCACCTGATGCAAAGACCTGACTCACTGGAAAAGACCCTGATGCTGGGAAAGATTGAAGGCGGGAGGTGAAGGGCACGACAGAGGATGAGATGGTTGGATGGCATCACTGACTCAATGGACATGAGTCTGAGCAAACTCCGGGAGTGGGTGATGGACAGGGAGGCCTGGTGTGCCGTGGTCCACAGGGTCGCAAAGAGTCGGACACGACTGAGCGACACAACTGAACGGATTGATAAATATAAAAATACGTACCTCAATCGGGCCATGAAATCATAGCCAGGTGTCAGTGCCCCAAGAGACTGCCTTCGGATTTCTTCGGCAAAATCACAGGTAAACTTGTTACATTCCTGAAAGAGAAAAGTAACAGGTCACCCTATGTTTTGTCAGAAAAAGTCGTTCTGGTTCCAGAACTCTGTGCCCACCACACAAGGTAATTATATACATAAGTGATAGTTGCTCGGTCCTGTCGGACTCTTTGCAACTCCATGGACTGTAGCCCGCCAGGCTCCTCTGTCCATGGGATTTTCCAGGCAAGAACACCATGCCGTCTTCCAAGGGATCTTCCCAACCCAGGGATCGACCCCGGGTCTCCGGCACTGAAGGCAAATTCTTTACCATGTGAGCCACCAGGGAACCCTGCCAAACATCCTGGACCCTACAAAGCTAACCCCAGAATCTCTTCTGGGCCTGATCCTCCTTCTGGTTTTTACCCACCATTCCTGGTCCCCAGGCAAGCTATGTGTTCTCCCAATTACCATCTGTTCTTTTTCTTTTTTTTCAATCGCCTTTGGAAAATCCTTGCAGGTTGGATTCCAATGCTAACTGAGCACTTTCTTCCTACAGACCTCCCTAAGGCAACTCCTCTCTCCCACGACAATTCTGTGGCCTCAGAAACATTTCAGTTGCCGCTCTGCAACAGCGCTGACAATTAACACCAACCCTGACAACCGAGAGAGGAGCTGTGATGACTGTCTGCAAAGAGCAGATCACAGTCTCTGGAGATTAGTGCGGGGCAGAGGTGTTCAATAAAAGCCCCCTGCTCCCTAAGTGGGGTCTAACAGGCAAGCCAACGCTGGGTCCTCTGTCGGCACGTGCTCACGTAAGAATGCAAGGTGGGTTACCATAAGGAAGATACAGAGCCAGTGGGAATCTGCTGTATGGCTCAGGGAACTCAAACTGGGGCTCTGTGACAACCTAGAGGGGTGGGATGGGGAGGGAGGTGGGAGGGGGGCTCAAGCGGGAGGGGACAAGTTATACTTCTAACTGACTCACATTGCTGTAAAGTAAAAACTAACAGAACACTGGAAAACAACTGTGTGTGGTGCTAGTCGCTCAGTCCTGTCTGACTCTTTGCCACCCCATGGATTGCAGCCTGCCAGGCTCCTCTGTCCATGGGATCCTCCAGGCCAGAATACTGGAGTGCATTGCTTTGCCCTCCTCCAGGGGATCTTCCCAGCCCAGGGATCGAACCCAGGTCTCCTGCACTGCAGGCGGATTCTTCACCATCTATCTGAGCCACCAGGGGAGCCGGGAAAGCAACTATACACCAGTGGGAAAAAATATCCTATGACAAAGCATAATAGAAAAGAATATTAAAAATTAATGTATATATATATGTGTGTGTGTGTGTTTAACTAAGTCACTTTGTTGCACAACAGAAACGAATAACAACTGTAAATCAGCTATACTTCAATAAAAAGAAATAAGAAAAACAGAATGTGGGATGGGAGGTGCGACTTAAGTTTTAAAAGGAAGGGGATATATGTATACCTATCTGACTCATATGGATCTATGGCAGAAACCAACACAATATTGTAATTATCTTTCAATTAAAAATAAATAAAGGTTAAAAAAGGAAAAAAAAAAAAAAACAACAACAATGCCAGGTGGATACAATGGCCACACAGGACAGATAGGAAAACTGAAGTTTGTAGGGTTAAGCATCTTTCTTACTATGTCATGAAGAATGAGTGTCACAGCCAGGATTTGAACCCAGATCCATCTTTGATTTTTTTAGCTCATCCATCCAGCAAGCTACTTGGCCTCAGGCCTTGGGCTAGGCACTGGGATTCACGAGATACACAGAGCCCCTGTGTGAGGGGAGACACTGCCTGAAACCGCCCATCCTAACTCGGCCCGATACTATCCGTTTACGTGAGTTATTTTACGACAGGAGGTTCCTGGTAAGGAACATCCAGCTAACAAGCCTCCACCAACCGGAGGAGTTCGGGGAAGGTCAAAAGGAGGACACCACATGTCCTTCCACTTCCCAGAATCCTTCTTGCTTGGCATTCATCTTGGCTGAGCAATGCATGAACCACCAGGAAGGCTCATGGGTCAGACGGATTGCCCAGAGACAACCCGGAGACTAATCCCATCACCCTGAATCCCCAGACTGCGAGCCACATGTCAGAGCGGTCCTCCTGGGTTCCCTCACCCACCTGCTCTCCACCCGGGCACCCCTTCCCAATAAAGTCTCTTGTGTTTAAAATGTTGTGCTTTTGAACACTTAAGTGTGAACTGAAATGCATCCCCGGGCATGGAAGTGTTAATCATTATTCGACGACTATTGCAAGTGGTTAAGAGCATGCACGTAGTTAACAAATAGAATATTTTCCACCCGCTGAGGCCAGTTCTCAAAGTCAGAGTGCATCATGATGGTCTAGAAGCGGAAAATTGATTTTAAAAACACTGTTGTTGTTGTCCTTTAGCTGACTGTCCAGAAGCAGAGAACAGATTTTAAAAACAGTGTTTGTTGTTATTGTTTAGTTGCTAAGCTGTGTTGAAGTCTTTTGCGACCCCATGGACTATAACCTGCCAGGCTCCTCTGTCCATGGGATTCTCCAGGCAAGAATATTCGAGTGGGTTGCCATTTCTTTCTCCAGGGGATCTTCTGGGCCCGGGGATTGAACCGGAGTCTCCTGCACATCAGGCAGGTTCTTTACTACTGAGCCACCATGGAAGGCTTAGAAATATAGACTGCATTAAAAATGAAACACTTAATGAAAGCTTATTATTATTACTACTATATACACTACTTGAAATTCAGGGCTTCTTACTGTGGGAATGAAAAAGATATTAAGTTCCACTATCATTCCACTTAAATTACAGGGTCACGTTTGAGTTTATATGCCTGTCTGTAAGTAGAAGCAAGCAAAGACGTGATCAGCCGCGTGTTCCAGGCCTTGAGAACAGGCCCTGTGTTCTCACGATCAGTTAACGGAGAAGTAAACCTTGGCTTGAAAGCAACAAAGCTGGAGTCTTAAGAATAAAGAAACACTCACGAGCAAAATAAGGCACTTTATTTCCTTGTCTTATTGGCACCCCCCGAATAATCTTCTTCTCCAAACGGGGAGCACAGCTCTCTAACAGTTACATTTTAAAAGAAGTCTTAACCTTTTTGGTTTCCTAGGCAAAGGAGGACTTCTATGCAGTTAACTTAATAGAGTTAAACAATCATCTTCGCTGTTTGTTCTTAATTTATTGATGAGAAGCACAGCCTAGTTACCACTTAATTACCTCTATTTTCTGCGGCGCCGTGAGGAGAACTGAAGCAACCAAGGATCCCGCAGAAGCTCCGGCAAAGGCCTTGACAGCCTTCAGCAGCTTTCGGCCGTGTTTGCAAAGTGCCGATGCTGCCCCCAAGTGGTAGATGCCCAGAAACCCACACGCTGCAAACGACAGGTTGATGTGTGGCATCCTAGCTGCGAAACTGGGGAAACAAAACCCAAGAAAGAAACGTCCGTAAGGTGGCATAGTTTGTTCCACACGGATGATAGTCATCATTCCTTAGAAGTGATGATATAAATACAATTATGCATGTTTAATTATATAAATATATATATACACACACACACACACACAAATATATATGTACATGAGCTTCCCATATAGCTCAGTTGGTAAAGAATCTGCCTGCAATATGTGAAACCTCGGTTCGATTCCTGGGTTGGGAAGATCCGCTCGGTGGAGAAGGGAGAGGCTACCCACTCCAGTATTCTTGGGCTTCCCTTGTGGCTCAGCTGGTAAAGAATCTGCCTGCAATGCAGGAGACCTGGGTTGGGAAGATCCCCTGGAGAAGGGAAAGGCTACCCACTCCAGTATACTGGCCTGGAGAATCCCATGGACTGTATATATAGTCTGTGGGGTCACAAAGAGTATGTATATGTGTCTCAGCTCAGTCGCTCAGTCATGTCCAAGTCTTTGCGACCTCATGGACTACAGCCCGCCAGGCCTCCCTGTCCATCACCAAATCCCGGAGTCCACCCAAACCCATGTCCATAGAGTCAGTGATGCCATCCAACCATCTCATCCTCTGTCGTCCCCTTCTCCTCCTGCCCTCAATCTTTCCCAGCATCAGGGTCTTTTTAAATGAGTCAGGTCTTTGCATCAGGTGGCCACAGTACTGGAGTTTCAGCTTCAGCATCAGTCCTTCCAATGAACACCCAGGACTGATCTCCTTTAGGATGGACTGGTTGGATCTCCTTACAGTCCAAGGGACTCTCAAGAGTCTTCTCCAATACCACAGTTCAAAAGCAAATTTTCTGGCATAAGCATATTTTCAATCAAAATCTGACTGAACATACAAATCTTTCAAGGAAACACTTTCTTTTTCCTCGCTCACCTTAACCCAATATAATCATATTAATTTAAAAAATTAACAACAGTTTATATTTGTTCAGTACATAGACTATGCAGCCTACTTTCTAATTACTTGGCAAAAAGCAAATGGATTAATTTCAACTGGCAAGGCATCTGGCCTTGTTTATTAACCTTTTGAAACATTTGGGGGCCTGGGTGATTGGTAACATTAGTAACATCACTACAGCCTGTAGCAAACTCCAGATTAAAGACACATTTGCCCTTTGCAAGTGGCATCGGTAAATTTAAAATAGACAGCTTGGCTCCCTACCTGTTTCCCTTGTGAGTATTCCCTTGTTTTTTGTTTTGTTTTTAAACTGATGCACACAATTATTCCATAATGCAATACTGAATTGTTCAACAATGCAATGTATTTCATAGGGAAGTTTCTCAAGACAAACTGAGATGGCGACTGTCAAGGGCAACTGAAGGCCCAAAGAAATGCCACCTGCACCATCTGATGTTTGCAACAAATTTAACTGTAAAATATTTTCCCCCCTAAACCTCTGGGGGCACAATTTCACCATATGTATAAAACATTTACCCTTGCAATGCTCTTCACTCGGACGCTCTCCGAGTGAACAGGAAAGGGGTGTCACACTGGATTTCGGTACCTTCAGATTAGGTACTTGGCCTGGGCCTGGAATTTAGGAACCTAGGGCCCTGATCCATCCTAAAGGAAATCAGTCCTGAATGTTCATTGGAAAGACTGATGCTGAAGCTGAAACTCCAATACTTTGGCCATCTGATGCCAAGAATTGATGCTTTTGAACTGTGGTGTCAGAGAAGACTCTTGAGAGTCCCTTGGACTGCAAGGAGATCCAACCAGTCCATCCTAAAGGAGATCAGTCCTGGGTGTTCATTGGAAGGACTGATGCTGAAGCTGAAGCTCCAATACTTTGGCCACCTTATGCTAAGAATTGACTCATTTGAAAAGACCCTGATGCTGGGAAAGATTGATGGGAGGGGAAGGGGACGACAGAGGATGAGATGGTTGGATGGCATCACCGACTCCATGGACATGAGTTTGAGCAAGCTCCGGGGAGATGGTGATGGACAGGGAGGCCTGGCGTGCTGCGGTCCACGGGGTCGCAGAGAGTCAGACGCGACTGAGGGACTGAACTGAAGGCCCTGATGCCTGGAGCCAGGCCTTGCACCTTTAGCCATTGAAGCCGAGCCCTGGTTTGGATTTAATTTCTTAAGGATAGAGCGGGGAGAAGGGTTTGGGCGCTCAGCCTCCAACGAACCGGTCCAGCGGTCGCAAGCCCAAGCCCAGCCTCCCACCCATGAGGTCTGGGTGCGGCGGGAATAAGGACGCCTCCTACCCAGACCCGCTTGCCTCTGGAGACACGTGGGCTGGCCGGAACCTGCGGCTCGCCTCCGGCCCCCGCCCTCCGGCCCCCGCCCCCCGGCCCCCGCCCCGCCCCCCGCCCCCGCCCCGCCCCCCGGCCCCCGCCCCGCCCTCCGGCCCCCGCCCCGCCCCCCGGCCCCCGCCCCGCCCTCCGGCCCCCGCCCCGCCCTCGCTCTCCCCCCTACCAACGCAGGTCTGAGGCACTTCCGCTCAGAGCAGCAGCCTCCCGCCCTCAACCGGAACCGGAAGGCGGGGCCGGGCTGTCATTCAACTTGCCCCCGCCGATTACGGCGGGGCGACGCGCGCCTTGGGCCCGCCCAGGAAGGTTCCGCGGACGGAAGGCAGGCGCCCGGTCTAGGACGTCATCGCGCTGACGCCGGCGTCCGCTCGGCCCCGCCTGCTCCGTTGAAAATGCCGGACTCAACATGGCGGCGCGCGCTCCGCCCGCTTCACCCCGGTGTTTCCTCTCGCGCGGGTAAGGGAGACGACATTCTGGGCTCGTACCGTCTCCGGATAGGTAGGGTCGGCCCTTACCTGCGAGTCCGTTAACCACCGAACGACCTGCCTGTGCCTTGCACCGGAAGTGCTTGGCTCTGTGGCCGGCCGTTTCCCGGAAGTGGTTTCCCGTCTCCGCCTCCAGGCGGGTCCGACTGTCCGTGTTAGGGCGGGCTCTAGGGGCCACCTTGGGGTTGGCCGTCCCTCGGCTTTTGCGAGGCAACCTGTGATTTGTTGTCCCTCAGCATTATTGGAGAGGCCGAACTACGGCTTTGGGCAGCGTTCGGTTCCTCAGGCCGCCTTAGGCTGTGTGGACGCGGGTTGTGTTAACCTTTCTGAGCTTCCCAGCTGAGTTCTCTGCAAAACGGGGTGGCAGAATGCGAGCTGGCGCTCACTCGTGGAAGTTGGTGCTTCAGAGCCGGCCTGCAGGGGACCAGCCTCTTGTTTTCGTCAGTGGGCACCGCTGCCCCTCGATAGACCTCAGCCTGGCGGCCCGCACTCGGCTGGCATTTCCATCCAGAGGCAAAGGAGCGGCGGCTCCTTCTGTCCCCGAACAGTGTCGTCCCTGTCTAATCCTAACAACCAAGCCTGGAGGAATTGGCGGGCTTTGTGGTGGAAGGTGGCACAGATCCCCTTGTTGGAGGACAGGTTTCTTCCCACCGAAGCTACAGAAGAGAATCTGAAAAATGCCAAGAGTGTCTCTAAGCAGGAGAGGGAGTGGGCGGGAGCTCCCCTAAATGGCCTTTCCCCTACGCCTCTTCTTTCTCCCCCATTTGAGGTGCCAGGGCCCTGAACTCTGCCCGAGGACACTTTCTGTAAGCAAGAACCCCGGATGTGATGACTAAGGAGGCGGGTTTTTTTTTTTCTCTCCTTGTAAACAGCCGATCCCAAAGACATCCTAACAACTATGCATAGTACAACTGCATTATGCTGAATTCTTGACTCCATTAGGATTTAGTGAAGGGTAGGGGGAGTGTGTATCAGGAATTGTAGAAGGACGTGCTGTTCAATATTTTCATCCTTCCGCTGCCTTCTAACTCTCTGGTAGGGTGTGGTCTTCCCAAGAGAGCATCCTCCAGGGCATTTACCGGAAAGGAGGAAGCCCAGTCCTCAAATCTCCTGAAGCACAGTCTGCGTTTTAGCAGAATCCCCAGATGTTGCTCTGCATGCTAAAGTTGGCAAAGCCCTGGCCTAAGGCCTGGGATGGTCTGGCTTAAAGTGATGTGGGGGCATCACAATTGTAAGAAGAGATAAGGTCCGCAGGGCCAAAATATGTGGTGGCAGGGCCAGCTGCTTCCTGCATTTGGGCACTGCCAGCAGGTTGAGAAGAGGGCGACAGAGGCTGAGATGGTTGGATGGCGTCCTCGACCCAATGGGCACGAGTTTGAGCAAACTCCAGGAGATAGGGAAGGACAGGGAAGCCTGGTGTGCTGCAGTCCGTGGCGTCGCAGAGTCGGACATGGCTGAGCAACAGCGACAAAAACAAGCACGTTGATTCTCAGAAGACAGATGAGAAATGTGTCCCTGGGCCAGCAAGGATGAACACCACGACTCTGAGATCCTTTGTTAAAAGGGAAAAGGAGATCACCTGCCGGTGAGTGCAATCCCACCACATTTAAGGGTCACGGAAAAGTGTTCACAGGCTCCATAATATAACTCTTAACAATTTAAACTCTAAAAAATAAAGAAACATCCCTCTTCTCTCCTTTTTAGCCCTTGTTATACCTACATGCAACTAATTAAAAAGTTCATTTTCATGCAACTAATTAAAAAGGTTCAGTTACCTTTCGTTTCCTTAAGGAAGAATATCAGATTTAAGCAAGTTTGTTTTCATGATCTTAGCTCCGAGCATAGTGCTTGTCATATAGTGCATGATTAATAAATATTTGTTGTGATTGTTGGATTTAAATAAATTACTCTTGTGAGTAAATAGTACTTTAATTGCCCTTTGAGATTTTTATTTTTTTTAGTAGATCTTTCCTGTTGTTGCCTGTTTTCCCTAGTGACTTAGTTTTGAACTGGCTTACTTAGTAGCCATTTATCCAACATTTAATAAGGATCCCTTTGTTTAACAGACACAGTGCAGGTACCGGGCACACCCAGTTAACCAGAATTCATTCTTGCTCACTTAGAGCCTAGCGGGCGGGGAGGCAGTCAGTGTGTAATTGTAGAGGCGTGATCGTGCGCTGGTACACGGACACGCCGAGATGCTGTGCGTGTCCACACTGAACTGGGGCGTAGTGAACCCTCAGCTCTGGGAAGCACGCACGAGAGCAGCTGGCACAGAAGCAAAGTGCCCAAGGCTTTCCCTGTCCTCAGCTTGAGTGCCAGTCACTCAGTGGTGTCTGACTCTTTGCAACCCCATGGACTGTACAGTCCATGGGATTCTCCAGGCTAGGATACTGGAGTGGGCAGCCTTTCCCTTCTCAAGCGGATTTCCCGAGCTAGGAATCAAACTGGGGTCTCCTCCGTTGCAGGCGGGTTCTTTACTAGCTGAGCTATCAGGGAAGCCCGTCCTTCAACTTCCTCCTACAAAATTTGATCACATGTTTTCATCAAGGAGAAAGATGCCGGCAAGGGATGCTTGCCACCCCTCTGCCCCGAGGACAGGGCCTTATCCGAGAGTCTCTCCTGTTCCAGTCTGCTGCCCATGTGGTGGGATTTGTGTTCCAGCCTTGGCATATTAGCACAGGTGAAGAGGTCTGGGGGACATGCCATCACACCCTTGTGGTCCCTCCATGTGGCGGGTCCTCACCGTGTCACCTCCTCCCGGAGCTCTGCATGCTGAGCCTGATGGAGTTGAAAGAGGAAATACACAGGCCTCAGTTCCTGGGGGTTGTGGCCAGAGCGTTGGCCCACCAGCAGCCCTCGCCCCAGGACATCACGGTGGTACCGCAGGTCGCCGTGGCCTGGTGAAAGCATCCCTTGTGTCGAGACCACCATGGAGTCCTGAGGAAGGCACTTCTGCAGTCCCGGAGTAGACCATGCGCTGGGAACCCACAGAGACGGAGGCTGCGTTCCTTCCCACGGGTTGTCGTCCCTCGGGAGGACGGGCAGGCGGTGAGTGATTCCACAGGGAGGGAGCCAGCCTGGGAGGAAAGGCCGCTTAGAGGGAGTCAGCGCAGAGCGGAGGCTTCCCCGGGGCTCACCGGTAAAGAGTTCACCTGCGATGCGGGACGCCCAGGTTCCATCCCTGGGTGGGGAAGATCCCCTGGAGAACGGAAAGGCTGCCCACTCCAGTATTCTGGCCTGGAGAATCCCATAGACAGAGTATCCTGGGGGGCCATTGGGTCGCAGAGAGGCAGACGTGACAGAGCGAGTGAGCATAGCTCAGCGCAGCACCGCGCTGGGAGACACAGACAGGGAAGCTGGCCTAGGAGGTGTGATGGCATTTGTTGGGCCTGGGGAGGCTCCTCCCCATACCACACCCACCCTTTTCTCTTTGTTTTCTTAAAGGAGTTGAAACTGAATTTCTAAATCTCGCAAGCAGAACTGTTCTTCATAGTATAAGTGCCTTTTCCCTTACACCTGTTTTCTGTCTGTTAGAAATAAGCTAGAAGAACTGACCACTTGAAGTAAAACTTGGTGACTCTAATCTAAATGGAAAAAAAAATTTTTTCAAACCATGTATGAATTCTACATGTAATATATTTTTGTTATATATGTATGTATATGTATGTATATACATATATATGTATGTGTATATATATATAAATAGCCTTCCCAGGTGGTGCCAGTGGTAAAGAATGGTAAAGAATCTGCCTGGCAATGCAGGAGACATAAGAGATGCAGGTTTGATCTCTGGGTCAGGAAGATCCCCTGAAGGAGGGCATGGAAACCCACTCCGTTATTCTTGTCTAGAGAATCTCCTTGAACAGAGGAGCCTTATGGGCTAAGGTCCATAGGGTCACCAAGTGGGATACGACTGAACCGATGTAGCACGCAGGCGTGCACGCATATATGCAAATGTATGTATTTAATGTGTGTGTATATATATGTGAAACAGAAGACGATAGTAACATCTCAAAACAGTTTAAAACTAGGGGTCCTTAAGAAGTGTCAGTTACTTGATACATCTGAAAATATACAGTACAGATCTTAACATAGCCTAGAAACTAAATATCAGACTTTTTCCATTAGAGAAGCATTTTTTAAAGTCCAATAAAAGAAAATCTGTGTTCTTTGCCCTGTTTTCTAAAAAAATTTTTGCATTGTTGTTGTTGCCAAACAACGCTGCCCTTGACGTGACTGTTTGAGATCCACAATTTGTAAAGATGTTGCAAATAGGCCTTCTTGTTATGCTTCACGTAGTTATCTTCCAGGGGAGGGAATTATTGGGGAAATTAGATCAGTGTCGGAAAAGTGATGCTGCGGAGGAATACACAGAATGTCATCTTTGGTGAGTTGTGCTTCATCAGAGTCACCAGAATACCACTCTGTTTTAACTTGGACCGCAGGGCCTGACCATTACTGACACTGTCATCAAAATAGATACCGTAATTGCCAAAACATCCCCTTACCTAATCACCTCATTTCAAACGGAGAAAATAAGAGTTCTGATCCCTTTCGTTTTAGCCTGTACTCCTATTTGCTGGAATTCTATTGCTAATAATTATTATACCTACTGACTGTCTATCCCATGTCAGTCCTTTGTACCCAAGGCCTCTTGTAACTTTTACAACAGTGATGACAAGTGGGTATATACGATAAAGGAGAACTTAGAGCTAAAATGGTTTTCCCACATCCACACGGAGGCAGAGATTATCAGCCCCAGTCTCCCTAATTCCAAAGCCTGTACACAGACCTTCCTTCCCTACATTGGCTCAAAGATGAGAAATAATCTCAATAATGAGATGTGTAAATATGTGTGTCTCTCATCATGTGTCCAGGATTGCACTGCTTGGCCATTATGAGTATCAGAACCTTGTTATCCATTCAGTCCTTGCCTTGGTCAGAATTTGTACATGGTCTTCAGAATTTGCCGGGAGCCAACACACGAGACCCTACCCATGACAAGGCCGTGAGGGGGAAAGCCTGACAGGCAAGGCGGATCAGGTTTTCAGGGGTTTCGAGAAGGCCAGCTCACGAGATCCCACCCATGACAAGGTCACGAGGGGAAAGCCTGACAGGCAAGGCGGATCAGGTTTTCAGGGGTTTCGAAAAGGCCAGCTCACGAGATCCCACCCATGACAAGGTCACGAGGGGAAAGCCTGACAGGCAAGGCGGATCAGGTTTTCAGGGATTCCGAAAAGGCCAGCTCACGAGATCCCACCCATGACAAGGTCACGAGGGGAGAGCCTGACAGGCAAGGCGGATCAGGTTTTCAGGGGTTTCGAAAAGGCCAGCTCACGAGATCCCACCCATGACAAGGTCACGAGGGGAAAGCCTGACAGGCAAGGCGGATCAGGTTTTCAGGGGTTTCGAAAAGCTGCCCCCGCCTCACCGAAAGATGACTTTAATCTTCTGATGCTGTCAATGGATTCTGAACAAGGCAGCTTCCCTGATCTCTTCCCAATAAGAGGTTACTAGGGGTCAGCCTCCGCTGGCCAGGGACCCTTGGATGAGGGTCGGCGAAGCGCACACACACACACCACACACACACACACAGTTGCAGTGGAAAAACTTCTTCTTTTTTTTCTCTAACAATATATCTTTTTTTACGGGCCAAGGTACGATATTGTTTTCAGATGTTCGAAAGGCCCTTATGCTCACGAGATCATCCCAGACGAATTCACGAGGGGAAAGATCTTCGTGACTAGTGCGGCGGATAAAGGATGTTTTGGGAGTCTTAGCCCACTCTGTTAACAGGCCAGCTCACTGATCCACTGCCATGAATAGACCGTAGCAAAAGAAACCTAGTACAGGAAAAAGATTCTAGTTTTCAGTTTCATACTTAACCCACCCATGACAAGGTCACGAGGGAAAACCTGCCGGGCAAGGCGGATCAGGTTTTCAGGGGTTTCGAAAAGGCCAGCTCACGAGATCCCACCCATGACAAGGTCACGAGGGGAAAGCCTGACAGGCAAGGCGGATCAGGTTTTCAGGGGTTTCGAAAAGGCCAGCTCACGAGATCCCACCCATGACAAGGTCACGAGGGGAAAGCCTGACAGGCAAGGCGGATCAGGTTTTCAGGGCTTCCGAAAAGCTGCCCCCGGCGCTCACCTTAAAGATGACATTTATCTTTCTGATGCCTGCCTCAATGGATTCTGACACAGGCAGGAAGGCCTTCCCTGATCTCTTCCCCAATAAGAATCGATTTAGAACCTTAATCATTAAGTTTCCCAGGTGGTGGTATTTTATGAGATTATCCAGCGTGAAAGGAGTGTTTTAATTTAAACTCCTTTGCTGGTAGTTTGTTAGCCAAATGCATTTATGCCGTTGGTACTAATATGCATGATTGCTTATAATATCCTAATCATAAAATAGCATAAAGAACCTGATTATATAAAAGCTCTAATAGACATAGAGCCTTTTTAAGGGGTAAAGGAGTCCTATTAGAAAACATAAGAAAAATTATTCTATAGGTGGTTATTGGGTTGACGTTTGCTTGCTGTGTTTTTCTTGCTGTGTTTTTGCTTTTAATGTGCTAAGGCTGTGTTATAGAAACCATTGTTAATATAGTTAAAGATCTAGAGACATAAGAACTTAGCCCTAGCGTGGTAACAATGAGATGGTTGTTAATTGTCAGCCAGGAGTGCTAGGCAGAAGCTGCCTCACCAAAGTCGCAGAGTCAGTGTGGGGTAAACTTCTTAGATAAACGCAACTGACAACTTCTGCAGAAGGATTAATTTTTGTATTAACAAGGTTATATTTCTACTCTGTACTGTTGCCCTATGAGACTGCTACCTTTCAGTTAAGGTCACCATAGAAACGGAAAATAGGTTTACAATTACCTGACCTGCATAAAATGTTAATAAGCCCCAAGGCCAGAAGATCCTGTGCTAAGAATTACTAGAATTAGAAAGCAAAAAACATCCTGCTTTTCCTAAAAAACAAAATGATGTAATACTAATCCTGTGTAAGCGTGAGTAAGCATCTTGTACCTTGAAAACGTTCTGAGTAAGGGTATGAAACCTATTGTCAAAAAGTAAAACACAGACTTGGCCCTATCAAGGCTGGTCTCACGTGTCTTCTCTCTCTCTCTCTTGCCGACGCCCTTTCATCCCGAGGGTACCCCCTGGATCCTGCCGAGGCTGGACCCCGGCAACAATTAGTTGTTTATAATTTTACAAAAAAAGTGGTAAAGTTACCCAAATGTTAGTCACTCAGTCATGTCCAACTCTTTGCAACCCCATGGACTGTAGGCCACCAGGCTCCTCTGTCCCTGGGATTTCCCAGGCAAGAATACTGGAGTGGGTTGCCGTTTCCTGCTCCAGGGGATCTTCCCAACCCAGGGATCGAACCCACGTCTCCTGCATTACAAGTGATTTCTTTACTGTCTGAGCTATCAGGGAAGCCCTCCAAAATAGTAAAAGGGTTTAATAAATGGGATGCATGGATTTATTTATAACGTGTGGGAAACGTGCTTACATCTGGAAAAGGAAAAAAAAAGTCAAGAGTAGTAGTTAACTAAAGCAACCCTTCCTGCATTTATCAATTATGGCGGTAACTCTGATGACTGCTTTTCTTGGAAGTTGTGTCGTAAAGTTGGTTATTGTAATGAGAACAAAATTTGCATTAGGAACAGTGTTAATAAAAGCAGGTCACGTCATTGGCCAAGGCCCTACCTCCAGATATACCATATATTTAATCAGTTGTCTTTATTGCCTTTCATCACTCTTTAAATAAACTTTATGTAGTGTCTAATATACGACAAAGACTGGAGTAGGCATTAAAAAATTAAAAAAAAAATCTTGATGGATAAACTCTCCATTTTTAGCTCACTGTCTTTGCTTGCTGGAATGTACTTTCACATTTGTCTGTTCTATTAAGTTCTGCTTATCCTTCAAGGCCTAAACAAACCCTTCTGTCTCAGGGGGCCCTTTTGGATTAAATTCAGACAACTTCTATCAATATTAATCCCACTCTTTGCTACCATGCATGGGGCATTGTGACAGCATTTATCACCTCTTGTTTTGCTGAGAGATGTGTTTTGCCTCCGCCTTCTGTGTTCAGAGTTGATTTGGAGCAGGGACTGTCTCGTACGGACTGGTTGCTGCCAGCATCTAGGAGGTAGTTAACACATAATAACTGTGTAGAAGAGTTACGAATCTTTAGGTTGTGTGTTTCATCCAGTCTTTAGTTGGTATATCTAACTGGCTGAGGCAAAGAGAAAATTCTGCTGCAAGTATCTTCACGTTTCAACTCTGCTTGATGTTTATTCATACTTCAAGACAGTTTAAATAGAAGAATGGTACCAATGAACCTGTGTGCAGGGCAGAAATAGAGACACGGACGTAGAGAACGGATGTGTGGACCCAGTGGAGAAGGAGAGGGTGAGATGAACTGAGAGAATAGCACTGACATATATACACTGATGTGTGTAGCAGACAGCTTGTGGGAAGCTGGCATTTAGCACAGGGAACTCAGCTCGGTCCTCTGATGATGTAGAGGGGTGGGATGTGGGGAGGAGAGGGAGGCTTAAGAGGGAGGGGGCATAAGTATGCATATGGCAGATTCCCTTGTAGCTCAGCTGGTAAAGAATCTGCCTGCAGTGTGGGAGATCTGGGTTCGATCCCCGGGTTGGAAGATCCCCTGGAGAAGGGAAAGGCTACCCTCTCCAGTGTTCTGGCCCGGAGCATCCCATGGGTTATGTAGTCCATGGGGATGCAAGGATACGACTGAGTGACTTTCACTTTTGGAGAAGGAAATGGCAACCCACTCCAGTACTCTTGGCTGGAGAATCCCATGGACAGTGGAGCCTGGTGGACTACAGTCCATGGGGTCTCAGAGTCGGACACGACTGAGCGACTTCATCCACTCACTCACTCACGACTGATTCACGTTGTACCGCGGTAACTCACAACACCGGAAAGCAGTCATCCTCCAATGAAAAGACAAGCATCAGAAGGTTTAGCGGTTGGACCAAGCGTAGAGGTGGCGGGATCAGGCATCCAGTCGGTACCGCAAAGCCACCGTTGGGCCATTTCTGGTATCTCTTCTCGTCTGGGTTTCCACCTGCAGTCAGGACTTCTCCCAGGAGGCTGCGGCAGCCTCTCAGCACGTCAGGGGAAAAGTTCTTTCACTGCCCACCTCTCAGGTTTAGGAAGGGACTCCTGCTGGTTCTGTTTCCTTCACATGCATGTCTCTGAAGAGTCCTGACACAGTGACATGGACCTGTGATGGGGTGAGCGAGTACCCCGGAAGATGGATATGCAGTGATGGAAAGCATCGCCAAGTCCAGATGGACTTAGTCGGTCAGGCCTTCCCGGGGAGGAGATCGGGCAGTCTCAGCCATGATTGCCTCTGCAGTACCTGAGGAGTATTTGTTGAGTTAAAGAAGCCAACCTGTAGGTGTCATCTCTATATAACAGCTTCCTCGGTGGTGCTGATGGTGAAGACCCTGCCTGCCAGTGTAAGAGATAGAAGAGACGCAGGTTCCATCCGTGGGTCGGGATGATGCCCTGGAGAAGTAAATGGCAGCCCACTCCAGTGTTCTTGCCTGCGGAATCCCGTGGACAGAGGAGCCTGGCGGGCTACAGTCCATGAGGTCGCGGAGATCCGTACGCACCTGAGCGGCTGGACAGCAATAGCGGCCATCTCTGAGCTGGGACTTCCTCTCCTGTGAACGTAGCATGCTGGCTCATGAATCAGATCACACACATTTGACCCCAGTCCCACTCAGTATTGGCCCCTCACACATCTCCGTGGAGCCCAGGCTCTATGGAGAGTCCCACTGGAGAAAATAATGGTCTAAATTAGAAGGGAACGACTGAGGATGATCGGCACGTTTGGATGTCATCACCGACTCAGTGGACATGAGTTTGAGTAAACTCCGGGAGTTGGTGATGGCCAGGGAGGCCTGGTGTGCTATAGTGCATGGAGTCGCAAACAGTCAGACACGATGAGCGACAGAACTGAACTGAGAAGAAATGAGCTCAGTGCTTTGCTGGAAGAAAGTAAAAATTCTCACACTCATCAGGGGTACCCAGGATACACAGACACACACTCAAGTTCAATGCAGTCGCTCAATTGTGTCCGACTCTGTGACCCCATGGACTGCAACATGCCAGGCTTCCCTGTCCATCACCAGCTCGTGGAGCTTACTCAAACTCATGTCCGTTGAGTCGGTGATGCCATCCAACCATCTCATCCTCTGTCGTCCCTTTCTCCTCCTGTCCTCAATCTTTCCCAGCATCAGGGTCTTTGCAGTGAGTCAGTTCTTCGCATCAGGTGGCCAAAGGATTAGAGCTTCAGCTTCAACATCAGTCTTTCCAATGAATATTGAGGCCTGATTTCCTTTAGGATTGTCTGGTTTGATGTCCTTGCCGTCCAAGGGACTCTCAGAAGTCCTCTCCAACCCCACAGTTCAAAACCATCAATTCTAAAGCACTCAGCTTCCTCAAGAGGACATCATTATTTCACAAGAGAAGTTAGTTATTTCTACTCCTATTAAGAGTTTACATTTTAAGAAATGAAATATTTTTGTTATTTCTAAAAAAACACAGGTTCTTCGAGTATTTAGAGAATACAGATACAAATTTAAAGAAAATATTGACTACCTATGTAAAATTAATACATGTGATATATATACTATACACTCATACATAAATCAGAGAAGGCAGTGGCAACCCACTCCAGTACTCTTGCCTGGAAAATCCCATGGACAGAGGAGCCTGGTAGGCTGCAGTCCATGGGGTCGTGAAGAGTCGGACACGACTGAGCGACTTCACTTTCACTTTTCACTTTCATGCATTGGAGAAGGAAATGGCAACCCACTCCAGTGTTCTTGCCTGGAGAATCCCAGGGACGGGGGAGCCTGGTGGGCTGCTGTCTACGGGGTAGCACGGAGTCGGACACGACTGAAGCGACTTAGCAGCAGCAGCATAGGTAAATGGAATGTATAATTTACTTTATAGAGATTTCTATCTCAAACTTGGTACAAAGCATTATATAAAAAGCCTTCAATATGAGATCACCTAACCTAATGACTTCTTGGTGGCTCAGTGGTAAAGAATCAGCCTGGCAAAGCAGGAGATGTAGATTCAGCCGCTGGGTCAGGAAGATCCCCTGGAGAAGGACATGGCAACCCACTCCAGTATTTTTGGCTGGAGAATCCCATGGACAGACGGAGAAGCCTGTTGGGCTACAGTTCATGTGGTCTCAAAGCATTGACACAGCTAAGCAACTAACACTTGCAACCTAATAGCTGCCAGTAACTTGATTGATTCTATAGTCGATGACCTAATATTAAGTGTATATAAGACTCCTTTTTGCATATCTCGCTTCCAGACATCTTATTCCAGACATCAATAATCTAGACTCATGAACGTCGTATCAACACGTAGTAGTGTGCACTTGTGAATGATGTGAAGAGGAGAAAACATTATATTAGATTTGGATGTTTAATTATTTGCTAGGCTTTTTCCACCACCTAAATGAGGTCTTCCCACTGGCTTTTACAACCATGCTGTCTGAATTTGTGTCTTAATAAACTTATAAATTACGACTTGCATGGGTGTCAGTGCTAGAAGGACTGAATATATGAAGATCAAGGCTGTCTACTAAGTAATACGATAACGTTTTTTAACACACCCATCAGAGCTCCTACTTTCAAGTCAGTGTTTTGTTCAACACAGTCCTCTTAAGAGCTGATTAACTGTCTCCTTCATCTTTGAATGTATTTATTCAGCAGTGTCGCCTGTGAGTGTTCTGTGGTTGACATTTTCCCAGGCTCGTGGGTGTAGTAATGAATGAGGCAGGTAGGCTAGCCTCACGAGGAAGAAAGATGCCGCCCAGCCATTGCAAGACAGGGGTGTGTAAGCCTTCTGTTAAGCTGGCGCTGATGATGTGAAATCCTACCCAACCTAGTCCCTGGTGTCAGGTCGCTTGTTGAAACAACATGACTCCTCAGAGAAAGAAATGGCATCCCACTCCAGTATTCTTGCCTGGAAAAGTCCATGGACAGAGGAGCCAGGCAGGCTCTGGTCCTTGGGGTTTCATACATGAGGGTGGAGGGAGATGGGCTGGTAGCAATAAAGTGGTAGAACTTTAAAAAAAAGACTCCTAAGCTGAATCCTGGCCAGTGGAATTCCAGAGTATGAGTAAAGAGTTTAAAAGTTCATTCATTATCAGTAGTTCCATTTGCAACAGCATAGGTAGACCTAGAGATTGTCTTTCTGAGTGAAGTCAGCCAGACAGAGAAAGAGAAATAGCATGTGATATTGCTTATACGTGGAATCTAAAAAGAAATGATACAGATGAACTTATTTACAAAACAGAAACAGACTCACACACTTAGAGAATGTATGTATGGTCGCATGTGTGCAGCGGGGGCTTGGGGGAAGGGAAAAGTTAGGGAGTTTGGGGTGGACATGGACACACTGCTGGGTTTCACATGGAGAACCAGCAAGGACCTGCTGGACAGCCCAGGGAACTCTGCTTAATATTACATAACAACCTAAATGGGAAAAGGATTTGAAACGCAGTAGATACAAACACATGCAAAACTCAATTAGTTTGCCATGCTCCTGAAACTAACACAACGTTGTTAATCAACTCTGTGGTCATTTCATGGTGTATATAAGTCAAATTATTATGTTCTGCATCTTAAACTTACACAGTGCTGTACGCTAATCATATCTCAATAAAACTGGGGAAAAAAGTACTTTATGAGAACTGGATCATAGTCACTGTAAAAGTGGGGCGCTCTTTTCTTGGAATCATCTTCAGAAGTTTAGGGTATTTTATTGACTGTTCCTTAGAGGGACAGATGATAAATATTTAATGTAAATCGGATTCTTTTCATATGAGTTACTGCTAGTGCAGAACCGTATTAGAGTCATACTTAAACCTTTTGTTTTTTAATTTATTATTTTTGACTGCGCTGGGTCTTGGCTGGCTTCTGCGTGGGCCCTCTCTGGTTGTGGCGAGCAGGGGCCCCTCTTTGTTCGCAGGCTCCTCATTGCAGTGGCTTCTCTTGGTGCGAAGCATGGGCTTCAGGCGCAAAGGCTTCAGCAGTTATGACTCATGGGCTTAGCTGCCTCCGTGGCACGTGGAATCTTCCTAGACCAGGAATCGAGCCCGTGTTGCCTGCGTTGACAGGCAGCGTCCCAATCACTGGGCCGCCAGGAAGTCCCCATAGGTAGCCTTTTAAAAGCTCTGGGATTTAGTACAGGGAATGGTATACAGTAGGTGCTCAGTGACTGTTTACTGGTAATTGACTATGCGAGAGGTCTGGCAAAATGATTGACGCACACCTGGAAAGTTCTGTTTCTGGCCTGAAAGCAGACAGGCCTGAGCGCTGAGCCGGCTTTGCCAGTGGCGTTTCTCATTCATTGTATCCTTTACAGGCACTCTTCAGAGAGGAGAGACTCCCTTGCACAAGAGAGGCAGGCTGCCAAAGCCCACTGAACGCGCTTCCGATATTCAGGGTGAGTACTCAGCAAGGACCATACATATTCAGATGTTAAAATTCAGGTGCATTTAAGTCGCATCAGTGTGATGTAGGATAACTCAGTTTGCATGTGCATTGATAACGTTTACACACAGACACACACTTACAGAGTGAAAGTTTAGTGGGTGTGGCTTAAGGTCAGTCAGCATTTTGTTTTTCCTCATTCATGCGGACTGTTTTCATTCAAATCCAGGAAAGTGCCACATATAGCTGTGTGACCTTGGGAAGGTTACTTAACCTCTCTGTTTTTCAGTTCCTTAAATTTTACGTTATGGATAACACAATGTAATTAACACCTAAATTATAGAATGTGTGTGAGGCTAACTGACTTAACATGTATAAGGAGCCTAGAATTCTGTTTGTCACATAGTAAGAACCATTTCACTATTGCATTGTTATTATTTTCCACCATAACAATATTAACATTAGAAATATCTAATTTACCAGAGAAATAATCGATAAGTTGTTAATATGTATAAGAAGATATTATTATGCTTAAAATTTTAAATATTTCTGAATCCTGATAAGTTAATATATACAAAGAGTGCAGAATACCTTTTGTCACATAACTATTTTATTGTTATTATCCTTAACTATAATAATGTTATTATATAATAATACTAGCATTAAGAACACTTAGAATACTGGATCCAAGTACCATTTTAATGTTTTTGATTATTTTTAACGTTTTCACTATGTTGAAAAGCATGAATTACCAAAATGAGAATGAAATTAAATGGTTACTTTGGAAATGCAGTAATTTAGAATACCTTTCCTCTCTAGATGAAAAATGTGTCCTCAAGAAATCCATTTCCTTGAAACTGAGTATATTTTAAAATTCTAACTCATTCTCCTTGCAATTTATAGATCTAGCATTATTAAAATATTCATATCTTTGAGCTAATGTGGCATAACAAATTTAATTTGCACAACAAAGATGACATGAATAGAACATGATGTACAATCAGTTTTTTTTAAGCCTCACGCTGTAGGCACTTCATCAGAAAGAGAGACAAGTGAGACATATTTTATAACTCTGTAAAACCTTCCAGATAAACTCTGAGAAAGTGATGCAGTAATACAGTTTTGGAAGAAAACATTTTGTATGGTTTTCGCGGTGTCTCAGTTGAGTAAGGTAACCACGGTGCTGTCCTTGCGAGGGCGGTTTGACACGCATGGGGGTGCTTTCTGTTATTGTTTAGAGGCGTCTGCAGTCAGCAGTGTCATCTGATACTGTGAAGGAGGGATGGAGGAGAAATGGGGGGAAGAACCACAGGCTGCAGTGTTGTTCCAAGGGCAGCTCCAGGGCAGACGTGCCCAGACCCTTGTGCTGATGAGCCTGGTCTTCCTCTGGCTGGGGACTTTGCTCAGAGCGTGGGGCCCCCCGACACCCGGGAGCAGACAGGCCCAGCCCAGGACTTAGGTTCTTTCTCGAAGGCAGACGTGAGCAGCGCATCTCCAAGGCCGCTGTCCGCTGGGTTCTGAATCCAGCTGTGCATCTGTCTAGAGCCTGATCGTTTGCTCTTCGTACCAAAGACGTCCCGGGTTCAACACAGACACACATCTGGGGTGTCTGGTTTCACAGAGTGTCTTCTCTGAGGATGACTCACGTGGCCTTCTGGTTTTTTGGGAGTGTGTGTGAGAGGCGGCAAAGATTAGCTCAAGAGGTTTTACAGTGATTAATCTTGTCTCTCTGAAGGGCCATGGACTCTACCTATAGCACTGAATGTTATTACTAGTTCTACAAGGGGAAGGAGGGGGAGGAGGGGAGGAGGAGGAGGGGAAATTATAGCAGTCAAAGCAGGCAGGAAGGGAAAAGGAGGAGTAACAGTAACCATAGGAACAATAATAACATTGTTACTATTTTGGGGACCTGCTGCAGAGGCTTACCAGGTGAAATGTCATGCAATACCTAGACCGCCACCACAGAGCAAGTATCGGTGTTATTTTCATTTTAGAGATGATACAGGCAGAGGTTAAGTAACTTGCCCCAGCTTATCAAGCCAGTGAATGGCAGATGTGAAATCCAGACCCATGTGGTAGGGACCCCCAGTTGTGTGCTCCTAAATGCTACCGTTTCTAATCAAGACGTGGGCGTGATTAATCCATATGCACCTTGTGTTGGATGCCTGGTGCCTGTGTGTGTCATCTCTGAAACCTCAATATCTTCACTTGTAGAAAGTCAATAATAGTAATAATAATAATAATAACCAATCTGACTTTCTCATAGAGTTAATGCGAAGAAAAAAAAGATAATGTTGAGAAAGTGTTTTTGTAAAAGAGGAAATGTTGTGGTAAAGTGTAAACTCTTTGTAAATACACGTTGGTTATTATCGTACTGGTATGAAATATGTTGTGTTCTAGAAAGGAGAGTAGTTTGCAGTTGACCATAGGCAGGTGAGAGTTTCACGCTCAGGAATGAGGATCCCAGAGTTTTGAGAGCTGGATGGTCTCTGGAGGGTGTCGAGGTCAGTGATTCTCTGTCCCACTGCCTTTTTATATCGCCTGGGGGACCTTTTAGAAATCGATGCTCAAGGCTCATTCCATTTTCAGAAATCTCGTCTAACTGGTCTGGAGTAGGGCTCAGCCGTCTCAGTATAAGCATACGCGTGTGTGTTTGTACATGTAAATGTGTGTGTGCCGACGTAGGTATAGGCATATGCTTGTGTGTGTGTGCACGGGCACACTTGGGTGTGTTCTCCCATGATGATTCTAGTGTGTAGCTGGGGGCAAGAATGGCTGAACAGAACTCACAACCTTCCTTCTAATAATCATGGTTCAGTTCAGTCACTCAGTCGTGTCCAACTCTGCAACCCCGTGGACTTCACGTCAGGCTTCCCAGTCCATCACCAACTCCCGGAGTTTACCCAAACTCATGTCCGTTGAGTCGGTGATGCCATCCAGTCGGTGATGCCATCTCAGGAATAATCACGGTAGCCTCTTGTTTACCCAGAATGGTTACAGCCAACACCCCCTGCCCAGGTCCCAGCTGATAAGCCCACCACCTTCTCCGCTCAAGTGTCCTGGTTTGGGTGATAAATCATGCTGTCCGCTGGTGTCTCAGATGGTAAAGAATCCGCCTGCCAATCCAGGAGATGTGGGTTCCATTCCTGTGTTGGGAAGAGCCCCTGGAGAAGGGCATGGCAACCCACTCCAGTGTTCTTGCCTGGAGAATCCCATGGACAGAGGAGCCTGGCGGGCTACAGTCCACGGGGTCGCAAAGAGTCAGATATGACTGACACTGCTGACAAGGAGTTGAGACTGTGGGGGCCTGTTTTCCTTCCAAAGGGAGTTGAGTAGAATGCCCTCCTTGGGCTTTCAAGGGTTGCTTTGCAGTCGTGTTCAACAGCATATGAGTAATCATGATGCTTCTTGAGAGTCTTAAGATAAGAGGATTTGTTTTTTGTTAAAGTCTTCTTATTTTTTGGCTGCACCATGCAGGGCGTGTGGGATCTTAGTTCCTTGACCAGGGATTGAACCCATATCCCCTGCATTGACGATCTTACCCAGTGGACCCCTAGGGAAGTCCCCAAACTGAGAAGATTTCTTCCTTTTGCTGTGATAGTCAAACTTCTTTAAAATAGAACTATACTGTGTTTCCATGTGGCCCACCTAAGTTTTGCCGCACTGAAGTCTCTCTTCTCCTCTAATTCATGTAGGCAGGGAACATGTCATCACTGTTTCAGTTCCTGAAAGCGCCTTCTCGTGAATGCTACCAATTGTTACTTAGGGAATTAAATTTTGAAAACAGGCCAACAGCTTTACCAACTGTCTCTGTTCTACTTCTGTGAGTATCTTGCAGGGCAGTGTGGCCCCTGCTGGGTATGACATGCCTGATGACAACATTTATGAGACCTCTGTCCAAAAGAAAATTTGACGTTGACTAAGAAATCTGAGTGCTGAAGAACTGATACTTTTGAACTGTGGTGTTGGAGAAGACTCTTGAGAGTCCCTTGGACTGCAAGGAGATCCAACCAGTCCATGCTAAAGGAAATCAGTCCTGAATATTCACTGAAAGGACTGATGCTGAAACTGAAGCTCTAATACTTTGGCCACATGATATGAAGAGCTGACGCCTTAGAAAAGACCCTGATGCTGGGAAAGATTGAAAGCTGGAGGAGAAGGGGATGACAGAGGATGAGATGGTTGGATGGTGTCACCGATTCAGTGGACATGAGCTTGAGCAAGCTCCGGGAGTTGGTGATGGACAGGGACGCCTGGTGTGCTGCAGTCCATGGGGTTGCAAAGAGTCAGACGTGACTGAGTGACTGAACAACAAAAAAGAAATCTGACCTGTAGTTGAGTCTGACAGGTCTTGGTGGCATCTTCTTGGCTGAGACTTTCTCAGCCAAGGTCAAATCTGATTTTGTCATTAAGGTCTGCATAGCCCAGACTACACACACGCCAGAATAACTCAGATACTTCTCAGCCAGTAGGCTGGCTTTTAGGGGATACACAGGAAATCTGTGTTCAGTACAACTGTGCATCCAAGAATGTGGGCACTTTTTTGGGGGGAGGGGGCTGTATTGGGCTTATTTACCACTCGTGGGATCTTATTTTTTATCTGCTGCACACGAAATTTTAGTTGTGGTGTGTGTGTGGGACCTGGTTTCCTAACCAGGGACCTAACCCCGGCCCCCTGCATTAGGAATGCGGAGTCTTAGCCACTGGACGACCAGGGAAGTCCTCGCATATTTCTGTAATAACAGTAATCAAGCATTTCTCCTCAGCGTTGGGTGTATCCTCCCGGAATGAGCCGGTCACTAGTGCAGCTCTCGGAAAGTGAAATGTTTCTCTTGGAATTGGTCAGAGTGCAATCAAAGACGGAAGAGGTTCCTCTCAACCAGCATTAACGGCTTTGCCTCCTTGAAGTTAGAGCCAACACCTCCTCATCTGTGACAGCTGAGTCGTCACCCCCAAGATAAGAGAACGTTGAGCCTTCCCGAGTCCATTTGACTTCCACTGTGTCTTTGTTACATACAGGTATCCATTTCTGAGCATTGCATCATCTACATGGTCAAAAAAAAAAAGAGCTGTGTATGGAATTGAACTCCCAAGCAGGTGGTGTTTTTCTTAATACCATACAGCCCCTGATTTTCCTGTGTGCCTTCAAGGGAACCATAAACCACCTGTCTGAGCTGAGTGGTGCCTATCCATAAAGCACCAGGCGGCCCCAGGACGCCAGCTCTGCTTGCTAATCAAAAGCGATATTGTCGACGTGCCGGCTTAATGCAGAGATTGATAAAGGTGTGCAGTTGCCGTGGGACTAGGCAGTTTTATAGCCACGCCAGCTTTTATGCCTCTGCAGTTCGCTATGTTTGCAGACCGCTTTGGGGATTTTTCCCTGCAAGGATAAATCACTGCCTTTAATCTCGTTATCATCTGTACTTCACTGAGGTGGTTTCCTCTGTTTACAAGATGAATGACACTCTTCCTTTTGGAACTAAAACTGGCATATGATTCAAGACCCACCTGGCAACTTTCGACTTGAGGAAACCCCACACACACCAACTCCACACGCACCTAGCTCGCTGACTTCCAGACCATCAGCATTAAAAAAAAAAGAAATGACTGAGAGGGATTTGGAACTGGGTTGCAGTCCCCTAACCAGACTGTAGAGGGAGCTCTCCCTGGAATTAGCCCCGGGCACTACCTAAGGCAGGGTTGACCACCAAACCTAGCCTTTTTTTTTCTTCCACAGTTCTTTTCTCTGCTTTTCTGCTTAAAGGAGTGGGCTTCATATCCATTGTCCTCCCCTGTCCCCTATAAAGGAAATCTTGCAAATAACCCATTTCGTAGCTTACCAAAAGCAGTGACTTTTTCATGTGACTTGCATCATGATGATTATGTATTTCTGGTTTTCGAAAAACAAGAGCGACTTGAACACATTAATAACCTTGGACGAGCAGTATGAGTTTTTAACAAGAATATATTGTGCGTGAGCTGCAGTGAAGCAGTTGTTAATTGTCTAGGACGTTTCATCTGAATATTGTTTGTTGCATTCAGTTCAGTTCAGTTGCTCAGTCGTGCCTGACTCTTTACAACCCCAAGGGCTGCAGCACGCCAGGCCTCTCTGTCCATCACCGTCTGCCGGAGTTAACCCAAACTCATATCCATCGAGTCGGTGATGCCATCCAACCATCTCATCCTCTGTCATCCCCTTCTCCTCCTGCCTTCAATCTTTCCCAGCATCAGGGTCTTTTCCAATGAGTCAGTTCTTCGCATCAGTTGCATTATTTCTATATTTTGATTCTTTATTTTTTTTAATCTTAAAAAAAAAACAAAAAAAGATGTATTTTTGGAGTAAGTGGTTCTGACTGTTGCCTGCCAGGCTCCTCTGCCCATGGGATTTTCCCAGCAAGAATACTGAACTGGGTTGCCATTTCCTTTTCCGGGGGATCTTCCCGCCTCAGGGATCGAACTCGGGTCTCCCGCACTGCAGGCAGACTCTTTACCGTCTGAACCACCAGGGAGTTCCCAACGACGACAACCAAAAAGGATGCATTTGGGGAGTAGGTGGTTCTGTTGTGCAGTTCTAACCTGCCCAGGGGGCCGGTTGTGGCATGCGAGTTCTGGTTCCCTGAGCAGGGGCTGAACCTGGGCCGCCTGCGCTGGGGGTGCAGAGTCTTAGCCACTGGACCTCAGGGAATGCCCATGCTGGTTCTCATGTTCTTACTTCTTCTGTTCGTCTCCTTTCCATACCCAGCGCTCCCTCCTCAGTTTCCTCTTCCTTCTACTGCTCGTCGTTTTCAGGTGGTGCCCTTCTCATGACCTGTGCTCACCTGGACATGAGGTTTTGGCCCTGTCGTTCATTAACATGCTCCCTACAATAGGGAGCTTTAGAAGCTGTAGTTGAATATCTTTTTCTTCGGGCACTAGTGGTAAAGAACCCGCCTGCCAATGCAGGAGACTTAAGAAACGCAGCTTCCATCCCTGGGTCAGGAAGATCCCCTGGAGGAGGGCACGGCAACCCACTCCAGCATTCTTGCCTGGAGGGTCCCATGGACGGAGGAGCCTGGTGGGGCTACGGTCCACGGGATTGCAAAGAACCGGACATGACTGAGCGACTCAGCACGCACGCACCTTTTTCTTGAGAGAAGGAAACTCAGAGGTGGAATGAGAGGCCGCTCCTGTTTGCAGAGCCCCTCCCCGCCTCAGAGAGTGCCTCAGCTGCTTTCTGCTCTGTAGGGCACAGGGTCTCCTCTCAGCCCCCAGGAGGACAGAGCCGGCCTCCCTTTGCAGGAAGCATCGTTCCTAGCACGCCACACTACGCTCATCAGGCCTGAAGCCTGTGCAGGAGACTTTAAGGTGTGCCTAAGATACAGTTCTCCATTTAGTAGAGACTGGGAGAGTAGTCCTGGGGCCTGGTTGAAGAAATAGAAGCCAAACGTAATCTTCATGGGTGCACATCTCCCCCGAAATCTTGTCATGGGGTTCCTACCGACATGTGACCCGCTTCGTCCCCGACTCTGTTGTGAACTGTTGTGTGGTCAGTCACTCAGTCGTGTCCAGCTCTTTGCGAGCCCATGGACTGTAGCCCGCCAGGCTCCTCTGTCCAAGGGATTTTCCCAGCAAGAAAGATGGAGTGGGTTGTTGCCACGTCCTTCTCCGGGGGATCTTGGCGATCCAGGGTCAAACCCTCGTCTCTGTACTGGCAGTGGATTCTTTACCCCTGGCACCACCTGGGGTCAGGTCATTTATTCCTCGCCTCCTTATCCTGTTACTGTTGACACGCTGAGTACTTAATACAAATGACAACAAAAAAAATCCTTCAGAGAGACAAACGCTGCTGACAGCCGTGCAGTGTAACTCACCTTCGTTTCTTTTTCATATCTGTTTGCTTTGGAACTGACACTTCTGTATGAAATACTCTTCTGTCTCAAAGCCCAATACCTCTGTTTTGTTTCCAAGACGGTGACTTCTTTCCAAGGAAGTGCTGTTTTCCGTGGGGCCTTATTTCCACGTCGCCCGCTGCTTTGTAGTTTACCGACGGTTCTCTTGTTGGGTGAGAACACGGGTCGGCTGTGTGTCTCCAACTCTTGTCTTTCCCGCGAATGGCTTCTCCTCCCCGCCCCCCACCTTCTTTAATTTCTCTGCAACCAGCGTGCTCTATATGTTTTCACATGCGTCTCTTGGTTCTCCGGTTCCCCGCGTGAACCGTGCTCATTGTGAGACGAACATTTGTAAATCTGCTTCTCACTTAACGCCCAGACAGGCACAGGGTGATTCTGTGGAATGTCTGACACCGGTGAGCTTGGCTGACACCTCAACACTGCTTTCCACTTTTTTCCTGAGTGTTTCTGAAAACTCAAAACACATACAACTTGTGTCCTTGTGAGGCAGTTTTTTTTGTTTAGCTGTTTTGTTACATTTGCTTTGAAAATAAAATGGACGGACTTTTAGAAATGTTTAGTTGGAAAATAAAGCCCTTCATTTCATAGTCATCTTGCCCAAACAGGGGCATTTGAAATGTCGATAGCTGGCTGCAAAAAACAGTACTTCTCGAGGTCACCAGTTCACTGATGACATTTTTTTGTGTGTGATTTCAAACCATATCTGCTAATCGAATCCTTTTCTGAGGACACTGAATAGTGTACACACCTTTTTTTTTTAATGGGTGCCAAGGGCATTGTTTATTATTTATTTATTGGAGTATAATTGCTTTACCGAGTTGTGTTCCTTCCCACTGTACAACACCCCGAATCAGCTGTCTGTATACAACACCCCCTCCCTGTTGAGCCTCCCACCCACCCTTCCGTCCTACCCTCTAGGTCGTCACAGGGCACCGCGCTGGTCTCCCTGTATTTTATTAGAGTAGGTTCCCGCTAGCTGGCTCTTTTACGCATTCCTTGTTTTTCATTCACTTAGTCGTGTCCGACCACGACCCCATGGACTGAACACACCGGGCTTCCCTGTCCTTCACCATCTCCCGGAGTGTGTGCAAACTCATGTCCTTTGAGTCGGTGAAGCCATCCAACCCTCTCGTCCATTTTACGCATGGCAGTGTATATGTGTTAATCCTAGTCTCCCAGTTCTTCCCATCCTCCGCTTCCCTCCTTGTGTCCATGTGTGCGTGCATGCTAAGTCGCTTCAGTCGTGTCCCACTCTGTGTGACCCCACGGACTGTAGCCCACCAGGCTCCTCTGTCCTTGGGGATTCTTCAGGCAAGCACGCTGGAGTGGGTTGCCATGCCCTCCTCCAGGGGATATTCCAGCCTCAGGGATCAAACCCATGTCTCTTACATCTCCTGCATTGGCAGGCGGGTTCTTTACCACTAGCGCCACCTGAGAAGTCCACCTGTAGACAATGTAAGCATATTATTTGCTTCCCAGCGAGGAGGTGGGAAGTATACACACACACACACACACACACACACACACACAAATATATTCACAGCTACCTTTGTGTGCACATATATGCACACACATGCATACACATCCATCATACCTACATGTGTGCAAAGATACAGGCGTGTGTAACAGTAATGCCTAGTTAGGCTGTGGTGTCACCAAGCTGGCTGACCGTGGGGTCCGTGTGCAGGTGAGGAAGAACTGAAGGGCAGTGGTCAGAGGCGTGCCCGTCATCACACCCGTTTCTAGTTAATTCTAGGACAGGACAGAGTGTAAACCCAGGACGAGGACTTTTCGGTAGCTTCAGGGGTAGAAGTTGCCGTCAAAGATTCAGGAAACCCATAAGGTTCAGGCAAGAGAAAGCAGAAATTGAGTCCGTCTGGGAGACAGGGAGAAACATGGCCGAAAATCCCCGCAGGTCATTGTCCAAACCAGCCACCCTGGGATTTGGGCGCGTGGCCTTTTCCCCGTAGGGAGCTGAGTTGGAAAGTGGAAGAGAAAGGTCAGGTCGACAGGGGGGCTTAGCTCTAAGTGGGCCCTGTGGCTCAGCAGTTTCTGAAACTTCTTTGTTATTGAAAAAAACAAACAAAAAAGAATGTTTGTCTTCTTTAAAGAGAGCACTTTTCAAAATGCGGATGGGATGATCTGGATGGAAGCAAAGAGAAAGGAAAGACAGCGTGCTCTCAGTAGGGAGCGGACATCCCCTGGCGTTCGATGGGGGCTGGCGGCCGAGGAGGGACACACAGGGAGAGAAGTGGGGTTCCGTGTCCCTGTTGCCGCCCTGAGGGACCCCGTTCAGACTCCGTGCATGCCGGTTTAGCTGCGGGGCCGGCATGGACATCGGTGTCTCGCCTTCAGCTGCAAGGCAGAGAGCTGGGGACAGACTGGGCTGGGCTGAGGATCTAGCTTCATTTTCAAAACGGCCCCATGGAGGGTCACCCAGAGCCTGAATTCCCGTTGTCCATGAAGGTACCACGGCTTCAATTCTTCATCACCTTTGTGACCGGAGGAGATCAGGGCCCATGTCAAAGGAATGCTCTGATGTGTTTTCATGACTCTTTTGTGGATTCTTTGCCATCTTTTTGGGGGTTCAAGATTCTTAAGTGCAGGCCTTCCCTGGCAGTCCAGTGGTTCAGCAAATGCCTGCTGGCGCAGGGGACACAGATTTGATCCCCAGTCTGGGAAGAGCTCACAGGCTGTGGAGCAAAAAAAAAGCCGTGCACCACCACTGGTGAGGCCTGTGTGCTGAGAATCCACGCTCAGCCACAAGAGCAGCCTCTGCCGTGAGAAGCCTGTGTCCCGGAACCAGAGAGTAGCCCCCTCTAGTAGCTCTCTTCAACTTGAGAAAGGCCATGCACAGCCAGAAAGACCCAGTGCAGTCAAAAATAGAAGTGAATAAAGTCAATGCATCATTGTATTTAAAAAAAAAAAAGTTTTAGTGTTGTGTCCAAAAGTCCAAGGTGGGTTATCCCAGCTCACCCATGGAAGCTTGCGTTGCAAATACACTCCAGTCCAAGAGAGACGTGCTGGCCGCAGGCTGTCACAAGAGCCGGCCAGGAGACGTCGCGAGGCCGAGATCGGTTGCTTAAATGCAGCATGAGGCTTCACCGCGTGAGGCGCTTCAGACAGACGGCGGGAATAAGGTGCAGGCTGACGGAACTGGGCTGCGGTCACTTCCGGCGCTGGGTATAGACTCCACGACATGATGACAAGCCATCGTCTCTGTCGGCAAGCCCGATGCTAGAATGGAGTTTGAACCAAGCTCCTCTGTCCCGTTCCTTTGCCTTCAGGCCCCGGCGCTTCCGTTCAGACAGCACTTTCAAAGAAGGACCCCCAGTCTGCTTTGTCACTCATGCTGTGGTCTGTCCACCCATCCTGCTGGGAGAACGTACAACACGCGGTGGATCCTGAGAGAAGAAAAAGGCAGGCACCGTCAGCCGGGTGTTTGATGCTCAGACGACACACGCTGGGATCCTGATAACCAACCCCACCTCAACTTTCTCTCTTACCTCACGTGTGAACCTTTAGTTACTCAGGCATGGTGACATCAGCCTAGATTTTAAAGACCGACTTAGCAAAGGTGTCTGAATAGCCATGGCTGTGGCCTTTCCAGTAGGCATGTACGGATCTGAGAGCTGGACCATAAAGAAGGCAGAGCGCCGAAGAATCGATGCAGAACTTCAAAGACTCAAACCGTGGCACTGGAGAAGACTCTTGAGAGTCCCTTGGACAGCCTGGTCAATCCTAAAGGAAATCAACCCTGAATATTCATTGGAAGGAATTGATGCTAAAGCTGAAGCTCTGATACTTTGGCCACGTTATGCAAAGAGTTGATTCATTTGAAAAGACCCTGATGCTGGGAAAGATTGAAGGCAGAAGGAGAAGAGGGCAAGAGAGGATGAGATGGTTGGATGGCGTCTCTGACTCAATGGACATGAGCGTGAGCAGACTCTACGAGCTAGTGAAGGACAGGGAAGCCTAGCGTGCTACGGTCTGGGGGCTCACAAAGAGTTGGACACGACCTGGCGACTGAAGAGCAACATAGCAAGCATGGAGAAATCGGTGAAAGAAAAGCAAAAGTGTCGGTCACTCAGTCGTCTCCAGCTCTTGCCATGGGATTCTCCAGGCAAGAACACGGGAGCGGGTTGCCATGCCCTTCTCTGGGGGAATCTTCCCGACCCAGGGATCAAACAAGGGTCGCCTGCTTGGCAGGGAGGTTGTTTACCATCTGAACCACCAGGCAAGCCCAGAGAAACTGGTAATCGGCTATAAAGCAGATTGGAAGTAAAATCAAGTGCAGAATCATTACGTTCAATCTCTGAACTTTTCACGCAGTGTAAGTGAAGTAGCCGTCACTTTTAATACTTCAAATAGACTATTTATGGGCTCCCCTGGTGGTTCAGTGGTAAAGGATCCGTCCGCTACTGCAGGTGACGTGGGTGCGATCCCTGACCCAGGAAGATCCCGCCTGCCATGGGGCATCTAAGCCCGTGTGCCACACCTGTTGAACCTGTGCTCCTCGACAGGAGAGGCCACCGCAAAGAAAAGCGCACGCAGCGTGATGATGAGTAGCCCCTGGCTGTCCCCAACTAGAGAAAAACCCACCCAGCGAAGAAGACCCGGCACAGCCAAAAATAAATGACATAAGTGAATAGCTCTTTTCAAGTGGACTTCTTACCAGCCCGAAAGTTACACTTCGGTGCTTTGAACGACAGAGGTGGTTTGGCTCCACGTGTATCTTGCACAAGAGAAATTCTTTACAAATTAAGTTAAAAAAAAAAATAGCAGTGTGAAAGGGCATGTGACTTGGAAATGGATGTCTTGAACGTGGGTGCTAGGTTGACCTTTGAACTGGATCCTTGCTGGATCCTCAGCAAGTTCACTGTGACACGTGACTTTCAGCCAAACCATCCGTGAAGAGGTAGCGGGAAAAATGACACTTCCATGGTGTTACTTGGGGACCCTCACAGAGAGCTGGTGTGTGTGTGTGTGTGTGTGTGTGTGTGTGTGTGTGTGTAAGAACATAGCCAGCTACAGAGGTCCATGTGAATTTAGAGCTGTCATAAAAGTATATAGCCCTTGCTTTAAGTCGCAATGCATACACATTTCTCTTTTAGAACTTTATTCATGAGGCATTAATATGAATAGTAATAGCGATTCTGTGACTCCAGTAGTAATTCTCATTCCTTGAGTAGTAAAACTGAGTGTAGTTTCTTTCTCCGTGTATCCCATTTGATGGCAAGACAATAATGTGTAAGGCTTTCGTGGGTTTTATAGATGACGGAGATTAGAACTCTTTTAAAAAATGATTACGTTTGTCCTTGAATAATAAAAAGGCAGTGCAGTCAGATTAGTATTCAGTTGAATTTTATTTTTTTAAATCCCAATTTGCTGAGCTGTTTCCTAAAGAATCATTGAATATTTGCCTCCTCTTTTGAAACCCACAAAGTGATACTTAGGGAAGGATTCTGTTTCAGAAGGACACGCCAGGTAAGTACCAATGAATGTGTCTATAGAGTGCACAGTGTCTAGAAAGTGTAATACAACTGGCGTTTTGATGGAGCTCAGATTGAGAATACAGTGGAACTTGCTGGAGAAGCTAGGTGAAGTTGAGACTTTGCCTTCCAACGCAGGGGGTTTGGGTTCAATCCCTGGTCAGGGTGTTAAGATCCCAGATGCCTCGTGGCCAGGAAACCAAAACATACAACAGAAGCAGTATTGTAACAAATTCAATAAACGCTTTAAAAATAGTCCACATCAAAAAAAGATAATAATAATACACGCAAGCAGTCTTTATTCCTTGAGGATAGTTTGTGTGCATGCTGAGTCCCTTCAGCCGTGTCTGACTCAGTGTGACCTCGTGGACTGTAGCCCACCAGGCTTCCTCTGTCCATGGGATTCTCCAGGCAAGAATATACTGCAATGGGTTGCCAGGCCCTGCTCCAGAGGATCTTCCCGAGCCAGGGATCGAACCTGCATCTCCCGTGACTCCTGCATTGGCAGGCAGTTTTTCTTTGCTTGCCGAGACACCAGGGAAGCCTAACCTGAACCTTGATTAATTAATGATCCACATGCAGAGAGAATCCACCCCATTCAGTGTAACACTCTAGGTTGCCAGGGGAACCTCAAGCCCATGAGCAGACCTGGTGTCTGCAAGCAGGAAGCTTAAAGGCAGAATAAAGTAGAGACGTCACCTTGTCAGACCTGAAGCCTGTGCAGGAGACTTTAAGGTGTGCCTAAGATACAGTTCTCCATTTAATAGAAACTGGGAGAGTAGTCTGGGAGCCAGGTTGAAGAAATAGAAGCCAAATGTTTTTCAAACGTAACCTTTTCATGGGGTTCCTACCAACATGTGACCCGCTTCGCCCTCGGCTCTGTTGTGAACTGTCCTGTGGTCAGTCAGTCAGTCATGTCCGACTCTGCGAGCCCATGGACTGTAGCCCGCCAGGCTCCTCTGTCCAAGGGATTTTCCCAGCAAGGAAGCTGGAGTGGGTTGTTGCCATGTCCTTCTCCGGGGGATCTTCTTCCCAAGGACTGCAGCACGCCAGGCCTGCCTGTCCACCACCAACTCCCAGATCTTGCTCAAACCCATGTCCATCGAGTCGGTGATGTCATCCAACCATCTCACCCTCTGTCGTCCCCTTCTCCTCCCGCCTTCAACCTTTCCCAGCATCAGGGTCTTTTCAAAAGAGTCAGCTCTCCACATCACGTGGCCAAAGGATTGGAGCTTCATCTTCAGCATCAGTCCTTCCAGTGAACACCCAGAACTGATTTCCTTTAGGATGGACTGGTTAGATCTCCTTGCAGTGCAAGGGACTCTCAAGAGTCTTCTCCCACACCCACATCTGCCCTATAAATTAAGATAAACTAGACTCCCCTTGATTTCCTGTTTTATTTGGTCACAATCATGACCACTTATGGGCTCATTTTCATTCCTTTGCGATTCCTTATTGGGAATTGCGCATCTTTTTACGCAGTGTCCGTGGGCTTCTCACTGCAGGGGCTTCTCTTGTGGCTTCTGAGCGCGGGCTGGGTAGTTGTGGTATGTGGGGCTTAGTTGCTCCGAGGCATGTGGTATCTTCCCAGGCCAGGGATTGAACCTGTGTCCTAGCATTGGCAGGCAGATTTCTTAACCCCTGAGCCACCAGGGAAGTCCCTGGGAATTGCGTATCTGGGAGTGTTCATTGCAGTGCTGTCTACCAAAAGTGTACGTGCGTGCTCAGCTGCTTCAGTCGTGTCCGACTCTCTGAGACCCCGTGGGCTGTTGCTCACCAGGCCTCTCTGCCCATGGGATTTCCCAGGCAGAAATTCTGGAAGGGGCTGCCATGCCCTTCCTCCAGGGGATCTTCCCGACCCCAGGGATCCAGCCCAGGTCTCCTGCATTGCAGGTGGATTCTTTACCAGCCGACCCACCAGGGAAGCCCAGGAATACTGGAGTGGGTAGCCTGTCCCTTCTCCAGGGGATCTTCCCAACGCAGGAATCAAACCACGGGTCTCCTGCAGTGCAGGCGGATTCTTTACCAGCTGAGCTACCCTTGGTGGGAATTAGAGGGGGCTGCCAAAAAAAAATAAAACCCTCAAAAAGCAGAACTGTTAAAGACACAAGGCTTCACAGAGCATCTGCAAGAGCAGAGTGTGAAGCTTGTGGGGAAGACGAGACAGGACGAGGCTGCCCCGATGCTCGGGTTGCCCCTTCCTTGAGCTCTGTCTTCCTGGTCCTTCTCATTTGTGTTTTCCCTTGTCTTCATGAGACAGGCTGTCCTTAAGGTGTATAGGATGTGATTCAGTTGCATATGTTTCCTGGGTTTCTCTCACAAGCCGCCTGCAGGCAGTGAAATCTGAGCACCTTGGTTGCAACACCTGTATCACATCCCCTTTAGCACTGGGACAGAATGTATCTGGAGTGATTGCAACATTGGTTCATCTGCTTCAGAACGTGGGGGAAGAGTAACCACTTGTCTTTAAAAAAAAATTTTTAAACAGGTGCAAAAATTTTACACTGGCCATAAACTGTAACAGCTGGGGAGGACAGTAGTTGCTATCAACCTTTACCACTAAAGAGTTCACCTAGGTTCTGTGAATTTGCAATGATTTTTTTTTTTTTTCACCGCTTGCCTTTTAAGGGGTCGCTGTGTTTCCGCCCTTTGCAGGATCTTCTAGTCTGCATACAGCGTCCGGCTCCTGGGGGAACAATATGAGCTTCACTCCTCAACCCTGCCTCTCGGTTCTGAGACTTTTGCTTCCATTATTTTGTTTGCTGGGGGGAGGGCTACGCCCTTCCCTCCTCTCTCCCCTCCCCGCCTTCCCCCTTCAGCCCCTCAGTTATTCCCGTTTCCTTAAGCCCCACGGCCCCCTGCTCTGTTGACCCTGTTATGTTCCTCTCCGCCGTCCACGGTATCATTTGTGTTTGCACCGAAGGTGATAGTTTATTTTGTGTTTGCTCTGAAGGTGGTAGTTGATGAAAAATAGTCCTGTTGCTCTTGCTTGTCCTTGGGCTCAGCCTCCCCCCACCCCCACCGCCTCCAGGGAGCCGGAGTCATCCATTATCTAAAATGCCCGATAAGGATTTCTAAAGCAGGAGTGGAAAGAAGAAATAATGAGGTCATCGTTCACCTTCACCCCCAAAGCCCACTGTCTTTTTGAGAGCGTGAGGTGAAGCTGGTGATCCTGCAAGGTGGGCTTTCTGGGGGAGAAAGGGGATTTTGTTCATCTCCACTCCCAAAGCCCACTGTCTTTTTGAGAGCCTGCGGTGAAGCTGGTGATCCTGAAAAGCAGGCTTTCTTGGGCAGAAAGGGTATTTGCGCCCAGCTTCGCATATCAAAAGGAAAGCTGGGCGACCAGCCCGTCAAGTCTTACTTAAGTCACAGCTTAGAGTAGAGGGTTACCTTTGAGGCCGGGATATGCAGGCTTTTCCTATTATGTGTCCGACAGTAAATACTTTATTTAGTCTTTGCAACCACTCACCTCAGCATTGTGGTGCAGAAGCTTCCACCAACAGTGCCTGAACCCGTGAAGGGTGTCCGTGTGCTTGTTAAAAGGTTGTTGAGGACTGAAATTTCAATGTACATAATTTGCATGTGTCACTAAGTCTGCTGTTGATTTTCTTCAACGATTGAAAAAAAAAGATTAAAAAAAATATTCTTTACCTCTTGGGCCATAAAAAAAAAAAAAAAATAGCAGAGCCTGGCCTGGATTTGGTTCTCCTTTTTAAGGCTAGTTTGCAGATCCTGTGATTTCAGTGAAGATTCTCGCTATCGTAAAAACTTCAGGCAGGCACAGGAGGCAAGAAAGGAAATGGCTGTTTATTGTATTTTTATTTATTTTTGTTTGTTTCAGAACATGTTATTGCATTGTTTTCTATGGTTTTATTTCTTTATTGATGGCCGTGCTGCGTCTGCATCACTGCTGAGGCTTGACTCTGGTTGTGGCAAGCGGTGGCTTGTTTCTAGTCGTGTGGGCAGGCTTCTCATCGTGGAGGCTTCTCTGGTTGTGGAGCACGGGCTGTAGGACTCCTGGGCTTCGGTAGTTGCAGTTGCCAGGCTCCAGAGACAGGCTCCCAAGTTGGGGCACGCAGACTTAGTTGCTTTGTTGCAGGTGGGATCTTCCCCGGACCAGGAATCGGCCCCACGTCTCCTGCTTTGGCAGGCAGAGTCTTTACCACCAAGCCAGCAGAGAAGCCCGTAGCTCATTTTGTTTCAGGTTGGCGTGTAATTGGAAGGACTGATGCTGAAGCTCCAGTCCTTTGGCCACCTGATGCAAAGAGCTGACTCACTGGAAGAGACCCTGATGCTGGGAAAGATTGAGGGCAGGAGGAGAAGGGGGCGACAGAGGATGAGACGGCTGGATGGCATCACCGGCTCGATGGGCGTGAGTCTGAGTAAACTGGGAGTTGGTGATGGACAGGGAGGCCTGGTGTGCTGCAGTTCATGGGGTTGCAGAGAGTGGGACACGACTGTGCGGCTCAACAGCAATAACTGCTTTATAATGTTGTGTTAGTCTCTGCTGTCACCCGCTAGCTCTGTTTACACATTTGTTGTTCTTGTTCACTTGCTCAGTCGTGTCCGACTCTTTGCGACCCCGTGGACTGCAGCACGCCAGGCCTCCCTGTCTATCGCTGACTCCCAGAGTTTACTCCAACTTATGTCCAGTGAGTCAGTGAGGCCATCCACCCATCTCATCCTCTGTCGTCCCCTTCTCCACCTGCCTTCAATCCCTCCCAGCATCAGGGTCTTTTCAAATGAGCCTGCTCTTCTCATCAGGTGGCCAGAGTATTGGAGTTTCAGCTTCAGCATCAGTCCTTCCAGTGAATATTCAGGACTGATCATTTTTAGGATGGACTGGTTGGATCTCCTTGCAGTCCAATGGCCTCTCAAGAGTCTTCTCCAGCACCACAGTTCAAAACCATCGATGCTTCAGTGCTCCGCTTTCTTTGTGGTCCAGCTCTCACATCCATACATGACCACTGGAAGCTGTTAATGTGATGCAGAGCCTGAGCCTCCTTGGAAGTGGCCTGTGGTGGGAAACGGTGCAAGAAGGTTGATAGGAAGGGAAGCCAAAGGCGGAGGGGCGCTTGCCCTTCCTGCGGTGGAGATCTTGGAGCAGGGCATTGCTAGAGGTCGGCCTCTGTGAACAGGAGGAAGGGGGAATGCCCGGCTGAGTTGAAGTGCTGGAGAGGAGGCGGGCTGCCCTTTCCCCCTCCAGCGCCTCCGTCAGGAGCCACCTTGGCACAGCTGAGACCCAGTTCATTGTAGGGCTTCTCTGTGGGGGACGGTGGGGCTTCCCTGGTGCCTCTGTGCCAACGCAGGAGGTGTGGGTTCGATCCCTGAGTTGGGAAGATCCCCTGGAGGAGGGAGTGGCAACCCACTCCAGCATTCTTGCCTGCAGAATCCCACGGACAGAGCAGCCTGGCGGGGCTGCAGTCTGTGGGGTCGCAAAGAGTCGGACATGACTGAGCGACTCAGCACACAGACGCATGGGGGACGCAGAAACTGCCTGCTGGGGGTGACTCCGTGTGGCACGGGGCAAGGTGAGGTCTCAGCAGAGGCGGTGGGGTGGAGGTGAGGTCTCAGCAGAGGCGGTGGGGTGGAGGTGAGGTCTCAGCAGAGGCGGTGGGGTGGACGTGAGGTCTCAGCAGAGGCGGTGGGGTGGACGTGAGGTCTCAGCAGAGGCGGTGGGGTGGAGGTGAGCTCTCAGCAGAGGCGGTGGGGTGGAGGTGAGGTCTCAGCAGAGGCGGTGGGGTGGAGGTGAGCTCTCAGCAGAGGCGGTGGGGTGGACGTGAGGTCTCAGCAGAGGCGGTGGGGTGGAGGTGAGCTCTCAGCAGAGGCGGTGGGGTGGAGGTGAGCTCTCAGCAGAGGCGGTGGGGTGGAGGTGAGGTCTCAGCAGAGGCGGTGGGGTGGAGGTGAGCTCTCAGCAGAGGCGGTGGGGTGGAGCTGAGGTCTCAGCAGAGGCGGTGGGGTGGAGGTGAGGTCTCAGCAGAGGCGGTGGGGTGGAGGTGAGGTCTCAGCAGAGGCGGTGGGGTGGAGGTGAGGTCTCAGCAGAGGCGGTGGGGTGGAGGTGAGCTCTCAGCAGAGGCGGTGGGGTGGAGGTGAGCTCTCAGCAGAGGCGGTGGGGTGGAGGTGAGCTCTCAGCAGAGGCGGTGGGGTGGAGGTGAGCTCTCAGCAGAGGCGGTGGGGTGGAGGTGAGCTCTCAGCAGAGGCGGTGGGGTGGAGGTGAGGTCTCAGCAGAGGCGGTGGGGTGGAGGTGAGGTCTCAGCAGAGGCGGTGGGGTGGAGGTGAGCTCTCAGCAGAGGCGGTGGGGTGGAGGTGAGCTCTCAGCAGAGGCGGTGGGGTGGAGCTGAGGTCTCAGCAGAGGCGGTGGGGTGGAGGTGAGCTCTCAGCAGAGGCGGTGGGGTGGAGGTGAGGTCTCAGCAGAGGCAGTGGGGTGGACGTGAGGTCTCAGCAGAGGCAGTGGGGTGGACAGGAGGTCTCAGCAGAGGCAGTGGGGTGGACGTGAGGTCTCAGCAGAGGCAGTGGGGTGGAGGTGAGCTCTCAGCAGAGGCGGTGGGGTGGACAGGAGGTCTCAGCAGAGGCGGTGGGGTGGAGGTGAGCTCTCAGCAGAGGCAGTGGGGTGGAGCTGAGCTCTCAGCAGAGGCAGTGGGGTGGAGCTGAGCTCTCAGCAGAGGCAGTGGGGTGGACGTGAGGTCTCAGCAGAAGCAGTGGGGTGGACGTGAGGTCTCAGCAGAGGCAGTGGGGTGGACGTGAGGTCTCAGCAGAGGCAGTGGGGTGGACGTGAGGTCTCAGCAGAGGCAGTGGGGTGGACGTGAGGTCTCAGCAGAGGCAGTGGGGTGGACGTGAGGTCTCAGCAGAGGCAGTGGGGTGGAGGTGAGCTCTCAGCAGAGGCAGTGGGGTGGAGGTGAGCTCTCAGCAGAGGCAGTGGGGTGGAGGTGAGCTCTCAGCAGAGGCAGTGGGGTGGACGTGAGGTCTCAGCAGAGGCAGTGGGGTGGAGGTGAGGTCTCAGCAGAGGCACTGGGGTGGAGGTGAGCTCTCAGCAGAGGCAGTGGGGTGGAGGTGAGCTCTCAGCAGAGGCAGCGGGGTGGTGGTGATGTCTCAGCAGAGGCAGTGGGGTGGAGGTGAGCTCTCAGCAGAGGCAGTGGGGTGGACGTGAGGTTTCAGCAGAGGCAGTGGGGTGGACGTGAGGTCTCAGCAGAGGCAGTGGGGTGGAGGTGAGGTCTCAGCAGAGGCAGTGGGGTGGACGTGAGGTCTCAGCAGAGGCAGTGGGGTGGAGGTGAGCTCTCAGCAGAGGCAGTGGGGTGGACGTGAGGTTTCAGCAGAGGCAGTGGGGTGGACGTGAGGTCTCAGCAGAGGCAGTGGGGTGGAGGTGAGGTCTCAGCAGAGGCACTGGGGTGGAGGTGAGCTCTCAGCAGAGGCAGTGGGGTGGAGGTGAGCTCTCAGCAGAGGCAGCGGGGTGGTGGTGATGTCTCAGCAGAGGCAGTGGGGTGGAGGTGAGCTCTCAGCAGAGGCAGTGGGGTGGACGTGAGGTTTCAGCAGAGGCAGTGGGGTGGAGGTGAGGTCTCAGCAGAGGCACTGGGGTGGAGGTGAGCTCTCAGCAGAGGCAGTGGGGTGGAGGTGAGCTCTCAGCAGAGGCAGTGGGGTGGACGTGAGGTTTCAGCAGAGGCAGTGGGGTGGACAGGAGGTCTCAGCAGAGGCAGTGGGGTGGAGGTGAGGTCTCAGCAGAGGCAGTGGGGTGGAGGTGAGCTCTCAGCAGAGGCGGTGGGGTGGACAGGAGGTCTCAGCAGAGGCAGTGGGGTGGAGGTGAGCTCTCAGCAGAGGCAGTGGGGTGGACGTGAGGTCTCAGCAGAGGCAGTGGGGTGGACGTGCGGGGACATTCGGCACAGGAGGAACAGGAGGGGAGAAATTAGTCCTTCTAGAAGCTGACTTGTAGAAGAGACAGGGGTATATTTCATGCAGTTTCTCCCGAATTACCTCAGTATGGATATTCCTTATTTTTAATCTCCTCTCACTCACAACTGGGAGTTATTTGCAAATATAGTTCTTTTTTTATTTTTTATTTTTCCTGGCTGCAAAACCAACTGGTGTCATTGCAAGGGGGCTCCGAGGAGCTCTGGCAACCCCGATCCTTCATATCAGAGCAGAGGAGAATTCAGCGAGAGCAAAGTGGGAGGTAAGAATGATTTAATGGAACAGGATGCTTCTGAGGCTTCCAAGCGTGTGAGGCGAGAAATGCCTCCCCGAGAACTCACTGCGCTGCAGTTCGATGCTCAGAGGAAAGGGTCAGGGGAGAAGCTCTTTGTCTCCCTTGAATATATGTTGTTTCCAACATCAGTTCCTTCCCCAGGTAGGCCAGGGAAATTTGTCCCCACATGGTCAGGCTGGGACTGTCATAAAGCACTGTGGAAAAAATATTTTCAGGTCCGAATACAATGAGGGTCTTTCCTTTTGCAAAGTCACCTTCCCGTAAGCAGTTTTTTCTCATGTGCACCAGAGCCTGTTTTTGAGAGTCGTTAACTTACTGAGTTGGTGATGGACAGGGAGGCCTGGCGTGCTGCCGTCCATGGGGTCGCCAAGAGTCGGACACGACTGAGCGACTGAACTGAACTGAACTGAACCTACTGAGCTCCCTGGACAGGATGTGGGGCTCCTGCCGCCGTTGTTTCATAGTTTGGGGGTGTGTCCCGCGCTTCTGTAGCATGCTTTTGTTGCTAAGCAAGCCAGCTTGGTTTTGTGGTTAATCCAATGTGCTTTCTCAAGGAACCATTAATGTGCAACAGTTTCCCATAGTTTTCTACCTATAATCCCCTAGTGGGATTAACCATTTATTCACTTATCTTGTTCCTTCATTCTGTTCCTATCATCTGTGTTGCATGGCTTATGAGACCTTAGTTCCCTGACCAGGCCTATGAGATCTTTGTTCCCTGACCAAGCTTATGAGTTCTTAGTTCCCTGACCAGGGATGGAACCTGGGTCCTTGGCAGTGAAAGCGCCAAGTCTTAGCCACTGGACCACCAGGGAAGTCCAAGCAATGTAGCCCATTTCTTAACCTCCTTTTATCACCCCACATCTAGTCTCCTAGCCAAATAACAGGTGGTTGATGATTCTTTATTGAGGTATAATGTTATGGTATATTATTTATGCTTCAGTTATATTATAAAGGAGGTAAAGACCCAAACTGCCATGTTCTTAAGTGAGCCTCCGAATGCTAAGTTGCTTCAGTTGTGTTTGACTCTTTGCAACCCCATGGACTGTAGCCCACCACGCTCCTCTGTCCATGGGATTTTTCCTGGACTAGAATACTAGAGTGGGTTGCCATGCCCTCCTCCAGGGGATCTTCCAGACCCAGGGATGGAACATGGGTGTCCTCTATTGCAGGCCGATTCTTTACCATCTGAGCGACTAGGGAAGCCCTGAAATATATATATATATCTATGTGTGTGTATATATATATATATTTATTTATTATTTCTTTTTCTGAGAAGCTGCTCTAGACTGAATGGTGTCATCCCCAGAATTCATATGTTGAGATCCTGACACGTAGGGCCTCAGAAGGTGACAGTAATTGGAGGAGGAAGGAATGAAGGTAAGATGAGGTCATTAGGTTGGGCCCTAATTCCTTCTGACCCACAGCCTCATAAGAAGAGATGAGGGCACAGACACACCCAGAGGGATGACCGTGTGAGGGCCCAGTGAGGAGACGGCCATCTCCACGCCTAGGAGAGGGGAATTACGATTAGCCAACCCTACCTGCACGTTGATCTCGGGCTGACAGCCTCCAGAGCCGTGAAGTCCATTTGTGTTGTGGCAGCAAACTCATACAGAAAAGCATTTTGGGATTCGTAGGCCCCCAGAAGATTTGGCCAGGCGTTATTACAGCATCCTTTCTCTTTATAACATGATCTTTCTTTATATTCTCAGAACTGGATTAGAAGTTTCAAGTCCAATTCAAAAAAATTTTTTAATCAGTAAGGTAATAAACTTTCTAAACTTTCAGCAGTGATGTGAATGTGCTCAGTCACTTCAGCCGTGTTCAACTCTTTGTGACCCCATGGACTGGGTGACCTGTTGGGCCCCTCTGTCCATGGGATTCTCCAGACAAGGATACCGGAGCGGGTTGCCATTTTCTTCACTAGGGGATCTTCCCAACCCAGGGACTGAACCCGCATCTCCTGCATTGCAGGCAGATTCTTTACCACGGAGCCACCGGGGAAAGCCCTTTAGCAGTAATATTAGATACCAAAACACATGGAACTATATCAGAGTTTTGAGTGAATATAAATTAGAAATCTAGCATTCGATTCATACTAAGTTAAACAAGTCGAATCAAAATGTCATCAATTTTTTAGATAGGCAAAATTTTTTTTAAGTCTTCTAAAACATATAGATTATATTGTACATACTATTTATATGTGTGTGTGTGGTGGTTTAGTTATTAAATTGCATCTGACTCTTGGGACCCGATAGACTGTAGCTCTGTAGGCTCCTCTGTCCAGGCAAGAATACTGGAGTTGGTTGTCATTTGCTTCTCCAAGGGATCTTCCTGACCCAGAGATCAAACCCAGGTCTTCTGCATTGCAGGTGGATTCTTTATGAAATAGAAAAGGCGGAAGAAACAAGATAAAAGTAAAAGATCATCATGTAGTCCAGTTGCTTTTAAGCACGGATACTCAATACAAATGCCCGGTGTGGAGGCAGTCCGAGCACCCGGACAAGAATTCCCAGACACAGGGCATTTCAGAAGGGGGTGAAAAGTTTATTCAGAACAAAGAGCAGAGATAAAGTGGGCAGTGTGAGTGCTTCAGGCCGACCTCCCGACAGACAGTTTTCATGGGTTAACAGCCAGTCTTTATAGTCTCAAGACAAAGAAAATTCCTGCTGGAAGGCTGGCGTTAGGTGACTGGTTTGGGGGGGTGTTTGCTGGAGTGGGCATCTCTGCCTGATTGGGAGCAAGGAAGCTTCTGAGTAATGATCGGGGGGCTCTTGGCAGTGGTTACAATCGGGCTCGGTCAGCTTTGGAGGCATCCTTGGTGCAAGGCCTCGCATCTGTGGCCTGGGGCAGGACTCAACACCCAAGAATTGCCTTTCTTTCCCCCTAAAGCTCCAGAGGTGTTTCTAATCAGTACTCATCCTTCGTCTTGCTGGGCGTCTCTGAGCTCTTGCTTACGTGGGCACACAGCTGGTGACCCTCCAGGCACACAGATCAGCACGCGTCAGGCGGGCTGGCTTGGACGATACTTGGGTGTCAGGCATCACCGGGGTGGAGGTGTCCAGCACGTAGGTCCCCCCAGAGGCCTCTGGATTACAGCTGACTTCGCTGAGTCCCGGAAGTCAAGGGTTTCCTCCTCTGCTTGGAAGTCCCAGCACGCGTCAGGCGGGCTGGCTTGGACGATACTTGGGTGTCAGGCATCACCGGGGTGGAGGTGTCCAGCACTAGGTCCCCCCAGAGACCTCTGGAGTGCAGCTGACTTCGCTGAGTCCCGGAAGTCAAGGGTTTCCTCCTCTGCTTGGAAGTCCCAGCAACCGATCCCGTCGGAGGCCAACGGGGTGTGGGGGGGGGGGGGCTGGGTTCACTTTAGGTTTGACCCCGCCGTCCATCCATGAGATGAGTGAAACGGTCAGTCAGACTTCAGCCCTCTCATCTGCCTTGAAGCATCCTTCTTCTTTCTTTACTGACTTAGGCAGGCTGCGGTGGGCCTTCCTCGCTCTGTGTGGGCTTTCTCCAGTTGCGGCAAGTCGGGGCTATTCTCTGGCTGCGTGCGCAGGTTCCTGCTCGCAGTGACTTCTCTGGGCGTGGGCTCTAGGCGCTCAGGCTTCAGGAGCTCTGGTGCACAGGCCTCGTGGCTCTGCGGCATCTAGGATCTTCCTGGACCGGGGGTTGAACCTGTGTCTCCTGCACCGGCAGGCGGATTCTTAACCCCTCGGTCACCAGGGAAGCCCTGAACATCATTATTCTAAACATGATGTTCAACATTCAGCAGACTTTGGCCACCTGATGCAAAGAGTGGACTCATTGGAAAAGACCCTGATGCTGCAAAAAGATTGAAGGTGGGAGGAGAAGGGGACGATGGAGGGTGAGATGGTTGGATGGCATCACCGACTCGATGGACAAGAGTTTGAGCAAGCTCCGAGAGTTGGTGATGGACAGGGAGGCCTGGTGTGCTGCAGTCCATGGGGTCACAAAGAGTCAGACACGACTGAACGACTGACCAACAAAACACACTCAAGTCCTTTAACAGACACCCTCACAAGGGTGTATTCCTGCCCTGAGACTGCTATGCATGCGTATTAGTCAATAATAGTTATTATCACTTAGGTGCTGTTCTTGATGATGTTATGGAGGCAGACACGGCTCGAGTTACCTGCCTATCTCCTCAAGGCCAGCTGCTCAGCACGATGCTTGGCAAATTCTTCTGTGGCTGCTGTTTTTCCTTCTTTCTCTTCTCCTCTTCCTCCTCACCTTTCTCCCTCCCTCCTCTCCTCCTCCTTTGCTGGAAAAATACTGTAAATAAAAGAAAGTTAATGAAAGTCTGTTTACAAAGAAGTTGTATCCCGATAGTCTACTTAATTTGTAGTTGTGTGGTTCTTTTGAACCCAAATTATAAGTGGAAGTCGTGTTCCTGGTCCGTTTGCAAGCATCTGTGGTAAGCCACAGTCAACTTGAAACTAGTAAGTAACTCAGCTGCATTTGTTCGATTTCATTATTGTGTATTTGGAAGTCAAGCTATGATGTATAATTGTGAAGTTTTTATAACATGCAGTAAAAGTGTGTGCTTTGCACACTGACCAAGGAGCAAGTCAGCACGCACGTCACCCTTTTTCACTCACGCAGTATCACCCGCAAAGCCACTTTTCGCTGGCTTCGCTGCTTGGCTGCCTAGACTCAGATGACAGCCGGTCGTTTAGTTGTGTGAGGACGGAGAGTGCTCAGTGCTTCTAGAAACATTTTGAAAGTTGGGGTGAACCGCGTTGTTGTTACTCAGAAGAAAATCTCACAGTTTCAGCTTTACCTATTTTTGTTTTTTTAATTGGTTATTATGTATGTCTGTGCTGGGTCCTTGTCACTGTGTTATAGCCACGCTTTCCGGGAAGCAAACTCACTCAGAAGGACAGTGCAGATCGTGGAGTGCAGTTGATTACACTGGCGGGCCCTAGGCAGAGTCTGCTCTTAGCCGAGGACCCCGACCAGTTTTTGTGAAAACCTGATATACCCTAAGTGTACGTGCTCAAACCCATCTCCCCAAATTCCTTGAAACGTAGTCTGAACAAGGTAAAAGAGAGATGTGATCAAAGTTAACCCATGATTCATGTGTCATAAGCCTAGGTAGTTAAACAGTGGACATTTATCAATAGGCCTGCAGTCATATCCGGATAAACACAACGGGATTTACGACTGTGTTCTGTTACAGAGATAATTAGCACATTCTTTTAGGCGGTGGAGAGTCCAAGTCCTGAGGCTCTTTCATCCCGGGGGTCTGATTTCCCACTGGTAGGCCATTTCTATAGCCCCCGGCACAAGGTTCAGAGTCCATTGGGATGGTGACCAGGCGTGTAGCCTAACGTTTGCAGCCTGGCCTAAGACGGAGTCCACCTCTGTCCATTTCCTCCTCCAGCGCCGTGGACTGCAGCCCGCCAGGCCCCTCTGTCCATGGGAGTCTCCAGGCAAGAATCCTGGAGCGGGTTGCCATGCCCTCCTCCAGGGCATCTTCCCGACGCAGGGATCGAACCTGTGCTTACAGAGATGACAGGGCACACCCTTTCCTCCCATTTCCTGTCTTCCTTGTCGGTCCATAAAGGAAGCAGCAGCACTCCTTTCTTTCTTAAGGTCCTTCCTTTGATTCAGCCCCGAGGTGATCCTTTTACCCGCTGGGGAAATGCCTGCGCGAGTTAGGAAAGAACCTGAGGACCAACTCCTGTGTGTCTTGGCTTCCTCAGGGCCAGGGGGAGCTTATTCCCCAGGTTCCCGGGGCGGGAGGGGCGTCCCTGAGCTGGTGTGGTCCTCTTGCCCTGGAATTCCCCCGGGCGCCTCTGAGGGAGAAGGGTGTGCAGAAATGGAGTCCTGGAAGGGGCTTATGAGGCCAGGGCTCCAGGCTGGAGAGTGGGGCGGTGGGCTGGGAAAGGCTGGTGAGTCCCGGCTCACTAGGGCCCCGCCGGGGAGCTGTTAGCAAGAAAGGGAAGGGTGTGGGACCCACCCAGCACTGCGGGGTAGGAAGAGGCGCCCGGAGCAAAGCGATTCCCTCAAATAAGCCCCGTGAGAGTGTGTGAAGGCAGGTTGCCCACACCGCAAAGCAGGCACTTGAGAATATCCTTGGCTCCAATCCTTCAGCCACCTGATGCGGAGAGCCGACTCCTGGGAAAAGACCCTGACGTTCCCACCAAACAAAACAAAAACCTCTCCACTCCCAGGTTGTGACTCATTTTTTAGTCAACACCATTTAAGTGAAAATAAGTCAGTCATGGGAAAAGACCCTGATGCTGGGAAAGATTGAGGGCAGGAGGAGAAGGGGACGACAGAGGATGAGATGGCTGGATGGCATCACCGACTCGATGGACATGGGTTTGGGTGAACTCCGGGAGTTGGTGATGGACAGGGAGGCCTGGCGTGCTGCAGTCCATGGGGTCGCACAGAGTCGGACACGAGGGAGCCGCTGAGCAGGCGCTTTACGTAAGACGTCAGGGCGTGCTGTGACAGTTCAGCATGTCAGGGATTGCACACATAAATACTGAGGGTTATGATTAGGGTGTGCAGTAACGCGCAAGGTGAAGAGTCCGGGGGCAGGGGAGGGACTTCCCGGCTGGTCCACTAGTAAAGACTTTACCTTCCAATGCAGGAGATGCAGCTTCCATCCCTGACGGGGGAGCTAGGATCCCACATGCCGCGGGGCCAAAAATCCAAACCAGAAAACAGAAGCAGTATTGTCACAGATTCATAAAGACTTTAAAAGTGGTCCACAACAACAACAAAAAAGTCTTAAAAGAGCTGGGAGGAAAGAATGGCAGTCGGTTTTATTGGGATTCCAGTAGTTGTCAGTCACAAGAACCATGGATTTGTGGAGATTGCACTCACAGGAAGATCTGTAGCTCACGTTTAGGTATGAGGGTGAGAGAGGGGTGAGGGCACCCCCACCTGGAGAGAGAGACAGAGGGGCGGGGGGACCCCCACCCGGAGGGGGAGACAGAGGGGTGGGGACCCCCACCCGGAGGGGGAGACAGAGGGGCGGGGAGTACCCCACCCGAAGGGGGAGACAGGTGGGGAGTACCCCACCCGGAGGGGGAGAGAGGGGCGGGGGGACCCCCACCCGGAGGGGGAGACAGAGGGGTGGGGAGTACCGCACCCGGAGGGGGAGAGAGGGGGGGTACCCCACCCGGAGGGGGAGACAGAGGGGCGGGGAGTACCCCACCCGGAGGGGGAGACAGAGGGGCGGGGAGAACCTCACCCGGAGAGAATGACAGGGGCGTGGGGACCCCCACCTGGAGGGAGAGAGACAGAGGGGCGGGGGACCCCCACCTGGAGCTCCCACACTCCCCATCACGTGTGTGGGAAGAAGAATTTCAGAGCAAACAGGTGAGCTCCCATCAGAAAGTGCTGTGTTCCCAGAGGAACTTCATAGTGCCCAAAACGATGACTCCATGGCCAAGAGGGACGGGGTCTCCCCTGTCAGGTCCAGGTGCATTAAAGCATCCTGCAGTGTGGGAGACTCGGGTTCAATCCCTGGGGCAGGGAAGATCCCCTGCAGGAGGGCATGGCCGCCCACTCCGGCGTCTTGCCTGGAGAATCGCAGGGACAGAGGAACCTGGCGGCCTCCAGTCCACGGGGTGGCAGAGTCAGGCACGACTGAAGGACTCACCCTTTTGCTGGCTTTGCAGAGCTTTCCTGTGGCTTGGGGCCCCTCTGGGGAGCTTTCAGGAGGTGGCCCACGGCCAGTTTCCCGGGGAACACACAGAGATGTGGGGACCTCTTGTTCTCAGCAGTGTCCTCACTCTCCCAGACTTCTAGTGCCGCCTGGCAGGTGTCTGCCCTGGACACCTGCAGAGCGTCCTGTTCCTTTGCTGGGACGGAGCTGGAGAGGACGGGCCTCAGTCACTGCTGTCCTGCCCTGAGTTACCTGGGGCGCGGGTCGTTGTTAGTTGCTCAGTCGTGTCCAACTCTTTTGCAGCCGCACGGGCTGTAGGCCGCCGGGAGCTTCAGCCCACGGGAGTTCCCCCAGAGAACAATACTGCAGTGGGTTGCCGTTTCCTCCTCCAGGGGATCTTCCCGACCCAGGGATGGAACCCATGTCTCCTGCATTGGCGTGTGGATTCTTTACCACTGAGCTGCCTGGGAGGCCCTACTTGGTTAAATACACATAATTAAACATTTTCCTCCCCCAGACCTTGACTGGGAGCGATGTGTTATGGGGAAGAAAATGGAGTTGATGTTGCTACCTCTTAAATAAGACGTCTGTTTTTAGAGACAGTATTCTGGGCTTGCAGCTCATTGTTCACAGCCAAGGAAGAAGCAACGCGTGTCCAATTTTTCATTCCCAGGTACCAACTCGCTTGTTAGGGATGTTGAAATCATTCCTGGGTAGACTTCCCTGATAGCTCAGATGGTAAAGAATCTGCCTGCAGTGTAGGAGACCTGGGTTCGATCCCTGGGTCCAGGAAGATCCCCTGGAGAAGGTAACAGCAACCCACTCAAGTATTCTTGTCTGGAGAATCCCGAGGACAGAGGAGCCTGGCGAGCTACAGTCCATGGGGTCGCAAAGAGTTGGGCACGACTGACTGACTTAACAGTTTCACTTTTTCCCTGTAAGCAACACACTTAGACTTTTCAAAAACTATTCTAGAGCTAGCAAAGCTCTGAGCTGGTGGACATCATCTGTTTGTAACTGAGAAGGGATGAACCACACTTGCCTGAATCTTCGGGGACTTGCAGCTTAGGAACCATTGATTAGAAGGTGTTTTAAGAGATAGACACGCACACCAAAAAAAAAAAGAGAGAGAGAGAAAGAGATGACTACATGCAAGGACTTTTTGCAAACATCCTTTAAATGTAGAGAATGTAGATGCTCCATTGGGGAGGTGACAAATAGACTCACATTATAGTGAAGCGAAATAAATATGTGAAATTGGCTGTGGCAAGATCTTCCTTTCAGGGTTCTTCTTAACCTTTTCTATTATGTTCAAGTTTTTTTAAACTTAAGATCAGGAGAAAAAAGATCCCACACCCTCTAACCCATCTTTGTCTTTGCTCCGCACATCCTCTCCCACACCCTCTCAAAAGTCCTGGTGCCCCAGAGAATCTTCATTAAAATGGTGGTCTGCTACCCCTGACCTTCGCTTGGGACTCTTCCCCAAAAGCAGTGGTCGACGGTGACAGAGTGACAGTGATCCAAAGCTGAAAACAGACATCTGGAGCTTGGAACGCCTTCTCTGCCGTGCAGGTCACTTTTCTCCCTGTGATAGGAGCCTCCTCTGACTTCAGGGCCTGAGACGTCAGGGATGCCAAGCCTAGCTTCTCAAGTCATCTCTTAAATCATCAAACGCAGCTGGGGGACTTGAGTATAGATGACCTCTCTCAGCAGAGCGAGCTTTGGCAAACAAGGAAACGCTCAAGAGTCAGTAACTGCTCAAGTGCCTTCTCCTGAGTCAGGAGGCTCTCAGATCCTGGCGTTAATGTGAAACCGCTCTGTCTCTCTCTCTCTCTCTTGCCCTAATACCGTGTTATGTTTTTTTTCACATGATCTCTCCGTCTCTCTCTCTCACTCTTATATTGCATGTAGATTGACAAAGTTCTCTAAACGCCCGCATATCCTATTTCATTAATCGTATTTCCATCACTCCAACAGAATAAAGCATGCAAACGCATCTTATGTTCATCGAGGTTAGAGACAGTCCAGAGAGGTTTCAGAGTGAGATTGTGGTAATTTGGCAAGGGCGTGATGGAACACACCCGGGGTTGACGTCCTCAGCCTTCTGCAGGACAATCCTGCTGTTCCCGCTGTCAAAAACACAGCAAGACAAGGGGAGGGGCGTGAGAGGTCCAGCATACTGTGTATAAAATAATAAGCCACAAGGAGATATTGTCCAGCACAAGGAATATAGCACAAGAAGTTTTTAATACCTATAAATGGAGTATGGGTTTCCATGCTGGCTCAGATGGTAAAGAATCTGCCTGCAATGCAGGAGACCTAGGTTCAATCCCTAGGTCAGGAAGATTCCCTGGAGGGGAGGGTATGACTACCCTCTCCAATATTCTTGCCTGGAAAATCCCATGGACAGAGGAGCCTGGCAGGCTACAGTCCATGGGGTCACAAAGAGTCGGGCACGACAGAAGTGACTTAGCACACACATAGCCCGGACATGGCCCATCAAGGCTACGCAGTCAAATTTTTTGGCATTTTTCGGCACACAAGTGCCTAAATACCATGTGAATGGTTTATTAAGAGTTTTTAAACCAAATTTTAACTTGGGGGAACATCTTTCGGGCAAACACTTGACTCATTTTGTGAGAAAGGAATAAGTAACAGTTTTGGGAATTGATTGATCCAGTCAAGAAACATAGAAGAGTTGAAGAAAGGCATCAATCTGTAGAAAGTCATAGTGATCAGTGTAATATAAACAACATTCTTGTTAGTTTGAGTCTTTTTTTTTTTTTTTTTAAAGTAGGCCAGCTCTGAGCAGAAGTTTCCCTTCTTGGTGTTAGCGTGTGATGCTCATAAACCCTGTGTAAAGTGTAATTACATAAAATAATTATGTTCCTGCTAGAGCTGACAACGTGTCCCTGAGGGTGCGGATTTGCACAAAGCTTTGGCAGTAGTAAGTAGTCAACGCCCAGACCTTGAACCCAGACTTCATGCCTGTTCTGCTTCACCCTGGCTACCAAATTCTAAAACCCACGGAAATCTTCCCGAATCTATGCGTGGTCTTTAGGGAGGCTGTGAGCACCTGTAAACTGCACATGCCTGTCCCATAGCTGCATTTTTCTCAGGGAAGACGCCTCAATGTTTCAAACGTCTCAAAGGTTGTAATAAGCCGTATGAACCACCTAAGTGAAAAAGCAGAGGAAATGGAAAACTTGTAAAACTCAGCAGAGAGGCCGTTTCCCGTCTTTCCTGTTTAAAAAATACGCTCTCAGAGAATCACCTTCAGACAGCTTCCTTTTTTTTTCACATTAGTAGCCTATTGATTTTTTTTTTTTAAATGATGGCTGTGAAGATAACGGTAATTACATGTGGTGGTGTTTCTTTATCATATGAATGATTTCTTTATCTTGCGCCATCATTTCTTCTATCATTTCTTTATCTTGCACAATCATGTGAGTGATTTATAAGTTGTATAGCATTTCCAGCAGTCGAATATTAGATAACAATTTGTCCTAATGGAGATCACTGGTGACATTCCTTTCTTTCCTCTCCAGTGCCAACCCTCCATACAAAGGAGCGTCTCTGAGCCTCTGTGATGGACTTAGCGTGTGAGCACATGTCTGAGTTTCTGTAACCACAGAGACTGTAGCCCACAAGGCTCCTCTGTCCATGGGAGTCTCCAGGCAAGGATGCTGGAGTGGGCTTCTGTGACCTCCTCCAGGGGATCTTCCCCACCCAGGGATCGAACCCCGAGTCTCTTACATCTCCTGCATTGACAGGGCGGGTTCTTCACTATTACTGCCCCCTGGGAAGCCCGTGACGGACTTGGAGATGTTCTTTTTATTCAGGAGAGGTGCTCCTGGGCTGTGTTCTGAAAAAACTGCACCAGCAGCTCACAGGGATAATCCTTCACAGAGTGCGCCCCCTGGTGCTGGACACCGTGGAATTGCACGTGTTTCTGCCGTGGCCCCGCTTCTGTGAGCAAAATTGGAAAACGGTGTCAGGGCCGGAATCTAAGAATAGACGGACTCGGGAATCAGAAGCTCAAGCCTGGCCCCGTATCAGGTGGAAGCCGGACGATACACTGGTGTCAGAGAAGAAGATAAATTAATGACTGAGAATTAAGGAGCAGTGAGGCTGGGAAGATGGGCTGCTCTCCTTCAGGGTATGGCTTGTCATTTGGTCGCTCAGTCGTGCCCGACTCTTTGTGACCCCATGAACTGCAGCATGCCAAGCCTCCCTGTCCATCACCAACTCCCAGAGTCCACCCAAACTCAGGTCCATCGAGTCAGTGATGCCATCCAACCATCTCATCCTCTGTGGTCCCCTTCTCCTCCTGCCCCCAATCTTTCCCAGCATCAGGGTCTTTTCCAGTGAGTCAGCTCTTTGCATCAAGTGGCCAAAGGGTTGGAGCTTCAGCATCAGTCCTTCCAGTGAATAATCAGGGCTGATTTCCCCTAATCAAGGCTGTGGTAGACGCAGTCAGGGATTGAGTGTGTGACTGTGTGTCTGAGGAGACTGTTGCCGGGTCAGAGCTCACTCTGCTTGGTGAATCAGAGATGAGGTGTTGAGGCGAGGAATCCAACTTTACTCAGACAGCAGACCCATCAAGAGGATGGCAGGGTAATGTCTCAGGGTAGCCATCTCATTGGGGCTCTGGGTGCCAGGTTCTTTTATGGATGAGAAAAAAGGGGGAGGTGAGGAAACCAAGGTAAAAGGCCATTGGTCTTGCCAATGTCTCCTGGAATGGCAAGCCTAGGGCAGGGGGGTGGGGGGGGTGTTAATTTCTCCCTTCCTACCGTCCCGAGGTGGACAGGGCTTTGAACAAAGGTGCTTTAGGTAGTTTAAGGGCCAGGCAGAGGGGCAGGATGCTCCGAGGCAGGCCGATTTTAAGAACAAAAAGCAACGAAAAGCAGGGAATGGACTTGGGAGACGTGAGATGCAGCGAGAAGTCAGGCTTTCATGGTGGTCTTTGCAAGATCAGCTGCCTGGTGGGAGGCAACCCATAGTCGTTACAACAGGGGGTTTTTAATCCTCTCGCCTCGCAAGTCCCTCCTGTAGTTTTTTATTGAGATGCCACAGGGTTAGCATTCTTCCTGAGAGCGTCACCTGAAATTTTTTTTTAACTCTCCCTGCGCCCTTCTTCTCATCTTTATGTTTTGAATTTACCAACAGAATGAAAATCCTCGGCATTTCATTCTCTCCCTCTGTCTGGTTTTTCCTGCCCATGGATCCTAAAAGGCTGTTGCGTCCGCAGGCTGTCCCTCTAGGCTGGTTGTCCCTGAAAATGGACCCCTTGATATTTTTTGCTTTCACTTGATAATGGTGGCTGATACTGTGTTCTCCAACGAGGAGGTGCCTCAAGGCTGCACGCACAAGAGCGTAGCGTTCTGGGCTCTGACCTCGGTGAGGAGGATGTGCGTGGCTCCATCAGGGGGGCCAGCTGGCCCGCAGAGGTGACCCCCGAGGTCTGGGGGCCGGGGGGGGTGTGTCTAGCATTGAGATGCACTGCTGGGAGCCGAGGTTTGTCCTCCTGACTTAGCGCTGAAGTCCCCTCCCGGAGAAGAAGCCAGGGTCTAGAAGAGACGGACACGATCCCTAAACAGGGACGGACAACAGAGGTGGGCTGGGCTGCCCCTTCCGGGTGCCCAGCGTGGGTGGGTGGGCGGGTGCGTGGGGCACGGTTAGTGTAAGGTATAGTTCAGGCCGAGGCAGAAAAGAAGGAGAGACGACCTCAACGGAGGAAGGTGACCTTTTTTCGGGCAGGGAGGGGCGACAGTCGGCCTGATGACCAGGCTGAGAGCGAGAGGGATCAGGGACGCCTCATGTTTAAAGGGAGGTTTGTGGAAGCGATAAGGGAAACGGTCGTCAGGCGGGACGTTTTGGGTACTCTTTAGTTGAGATGGCATTTGTCGTTGAACAGGGGGCGGGAGGGTTCTGGGCCCGGGGTGATAAGTCCCAGGCAGAGGCAAGCAGCCCGGAGCATCAGGGCAGGCCTAAAGTTGGGTTTGGTTTTCCCTGACCTGAGATGACTCAGCAGGGCCTTTGAGACCCTTGTTTTCTTTTCTAGACTCAAGGACTCCGTCAGTTAGGAGTGAGTTGCTTCGGCTGCAGGGCCTCCCTCTGCCCAGGGCTTTGTCTCTGCTGGGGTGACCGGCATCTAAAGAGCACTTGAGGTGGGGGGAGACACAGCCCTGCCACGCCAGCCAGCCTGACACAGTACGACTCTCAAAGGCTCTCTGCTCCCCACTTCCCTCCCTCGGGCTGGGCCAGAGCTCCGTCTGTTCAGCCCTCCCCATCAACCCCCGACTCCTGGGTCTTCTCCCTCGCTTCCACCCGTGTTGATAGGAGAAGTCTTTTGGATGCTCGTATTTTTTTTTTTTAATTGTCAATTGGATAGACAAAATATCTATGTTTACATCTAACATCTTGACATTTTAATTCTTAATTTCTTACTCCCCACCCCTTTCAGAATGGAGCCATGCTTACTCAGAATATACTAGATTTGTGGAATTATTTTATGTACCATAAATAGAATGTTGGGATAAACCTATAGCTTTAGATAAACTGGTATCCTGATGGCTCAGATAGTTAAGAATCAGCCTGCAGCGCCGGGTGCTATCCCTGGGTCGGGAAGATCCCCTGGAGAAGGAAATAGCAACCTACTCCAGTACTCTTGGCCTGGAGAATCCTGTGGACAGAGGAGCCTGGTAGGCCACAGTCCATAGGGTCACAAAGAGTGGGATAAACACTTTCACTTTCTTTTTATTTTAAAGCAAAAGCACATATGCAGAAATACACTATGATGAATACAATGTGATGTCTTTTAATTTGTTCTCCGACTGTGGGATTCATTTCATCATTGCAAAATGAAGAGACATGGCATGTAGTGGTAAACTTTCGTTTGTATTTTTTTTTTATTGCTTTAAAGGAGATTTGTATCTGTCTATTATATATGGTTGGCAAACAGCTTCCCTTTGTGGAAATTTTTTATCATGTGGTTTAATATTTTCTTCTGGAGAAGAAACTAAAGATTTATTTTTGCCCATTGTTTGTAATCTGAACTAATGCTCCAAACATAGTGTGATTTCAGAATGAAATATCCTAGCAGACTTTTAACTATCTGTTACTTTACTCAGTAACCAAATGTAACACAGAAATTGAGATGGCTGAAAATGTTGCCTCTGAAATAAAGGACATTACTTGTTCCTGCAGGGGGCACTGTGCTACAATTAAAAAACCCCATCTCTGCTTGGATAGCTAGGCTTTGCCCTACCCTCTGGTTGTAAGCTTAATACCAGGCTTGTTAACTTAATTAAAAAATGTTATTTTCCCTACTGTGGCAACAGGCATGTTTGTTTGTGGAAATTATACTAGCAACTGATCTCAGTTCTTTATTAAAAATGGATACATGTATATGTATGGCCAGTCCCTTCTCTGTATTCACCTTGAAACCCTCCCAAAATTGTTAATTGGCTCTATACCCCAATACAAAAGAAAAAATTTATAATAAAAATAAAAAGCAAGTTTCTCTGGAAAAAAATATAGGAATAGCATGATTGTCTCAAATGTGATGGTTAGATAGAGGTTTAATTTTCTATAATGTTGTCTGTCTCCATTTATTAAACGTCTCAGTTCAGTTCAGTTGTGTCTGACTCTTTGTGACCCCGTGGACTGCAGCACGCCAGGCCTCCCTGTCCATCTCCAACTCCTGGAGTTTACTCAAACTCATGTCCATCGAGCCGGTGATGCCATCCAACCATCTCATCCTCTGTCGTCCCCTTCTCCTCCTGCCTTCAATCTTTCCCAGCATCAGGCTGTTTTCAAATTAACTGTTTATACTTTGAAAAAAAAATATATGTATATATAGTTTGAACTTAGAACATCGGTTTCTTAGTTTTAGCGTATATTTTTTAAAAAGGCAACCAAATGGTAAAATGCTGTTTCAGCTTGCTGCGATTCATCTGTTATGATTGTTACAAAGTTAGTGAGTCACGTGCAATGTCCGTAGATTGCTGGTCTCTAGCAGAAGATGCTGGAGAGGGCACCTTGGTTCTTGTGTGGTTCCCAGGGAGCTGATCCAGTCCCCCCCGCCATGTGTCAGAAAAGCCCCATTAGGGCTTTCCTGCCGTCTGCTGGAAGACTCAACGTCTTGGCAAGTGGTTCCCTCTGTAGCACCTCACAGGACGGAGGAACTTAATCCTACGCCTGAAGCCTTGGAGTCTGTCCCTCTGGCAAGACCGAAGTGGGAATATTGTTACCGGCTTGAATTTCCACTTCAAGAGGAAAAAAAAAGACTGCTTGTCCTTTTCAGCCTCCCGTGTTGAGATTCAAATGCAGATCTGACTTGGCCTGCCTGCCCGACCACAGAGGAGGGATGAACACTTAGAATGCTGAGGTTCCGAGAACTGGGCGGAGGCCCTCATTTTATCTCCTTTTATCATTTTTTTCCCATTTAATCTCATTTTCTCTCTCTCTCTCTTTTTTTATTTTTTCCAGACCTGCCTCAATATATAGAACCCACGGTTCCTTGGTGGCTCCGTAAAAGAATCAGCCTGCAATGCAGGAGATCTGGGTTTTCATCTCTGGGTCGGGAAGGTCCCCTGGAGGAGGGCATGGCAACCCACTCCAGTATTCTTGCCTGGAGAACCCCCTGGACAGAGGAGCCTGGTGGGCTACAGTCCACGGGGTCACAAAAAGCCAAACACGACTGAGCCGGTAAAGAGCTGTCTGTGCGAGGATGTCTCATGGACGCCGTCTGCAAGCCAGCCTGGGAGTCGGGCATGGTGTTGGCTTTGCAGTCGAGGATGGCCTGGCCTCTCACCTCTGTATCAAGCCTCCATCTGCCTCCTTGTCCCCGTCGTAAGCGCCTCGGTCTCTGTGCCGGGCTGCCGGCTCTCTCGCGCAGCCGCTCCCGGGGCTGACGTCCATCGGGACACATCACCCCGAGCCTTCATGTGTCCAGGCTGTGTTTGCGTTGTACCGTCTCTCCTCAGCTCACCATCTCCTGCAGTGTCATCTGGACACATGGACTCTGAATGTAACACCCGGCGTATCCGGCATTCGTGCCCGGAGAATCGCACGGACAGAGGAGCCGGGCGTGCTGCCATCCACGGGTCGTAGAGTCCGACACCACTGCGCTACTAACACAACACAACACAAGCATCCCTGAGCCTGGCTAGGGCCGATCTTTTTTTGTTTGTTTGTTTTATTCACTTTTTTATTTTTGGCTGGGTCCTGGGTGCCGTCCACAGGCTTCCTCTAGTCTCAGCGAGTAGGGGCTGTCCTCTGGTTGTGGTGAGCAGGCTTCCGATGGCAGAGGCTTCTCTTGTTGGGGAGCCCAGGTTTCCGCAGTTGTGGTTCTCAGGCCCTAGAGGGTGAGTCTCAGTAGTTGTGGCTCAACACGGGCATTACCAGCCCCCAGGCATGTGGGATCTTCCCAGACCAGGGATCAAGCCAGTGTCCCCTGCATTACAAGGCAGACTGCCAACCACTGGAGCACCAGGGAAGCCCGCTTTGACGTCCCTAATCTTGGCACAGTAGACGTTTACAAGCCAGTCCTTGGCGTGGAATGCCCCGCAGTTTACCTGGTATTTCCTCCTGAACCTGTGTGGGCTGCCCGTCTTTGCCGGAAGGGCAGCACAGAAGTGATGCTCTGTTCTTTTCCTCGTATTCAGTCGTAGACCATAGTGTTTTGAGTATTCCCATAGCTGCTGACGATTGGACGAAAGTGAAGTGAAGTGAAAGTCGCTTAGTCGTGTCGGACTCTTTGCGACCTCATGGACTGTACAGTCCATGGGATTCTCCAGGCCAGAATACTGGAGTGGGTAGCCTATCCCTTCTCCAGCAGATCTTCCCGACCCAGGAATGGAGCCAGGGTCTCCTACAGTGCAGGCGGATTCTTTACCAACTGAGCTAAGATGGTCCTCAATTTTAACACTTGAATTTTTAAAGAAGGTGGTCTCTTTTCTTGATGCTAGTTCAGCCGGCAACCAAGATTAGAGTCTGTAATGAAATCGTGCTATGAGAGTTGTGGAGATGAGAAACATCAGCTCCTTCCTTTGACAAGTACCCTAATATCTAGAATGCAGAATGAGTTTGCTTACTCATTTGTCACGTACTCTTCACCTTTAATCTTGTCCGTGTGGCTTATTAAAAGAAACCGAACAGAGGTTGAACATTTCCGATTTAATTTCACTTAAGGTTTGAATCTTTTTTTTTTTCCTGGAAAATTCATCAAACTGAGATGTTTTTGGAGTAAGAACTTCCTAAGTGCTCCTTTAGGAAAATAGGAAATCATAATTTGGAAAAGGGGATTTAAAGAATTTTATTTTCCAGAAGACTACTTCCTACCCCATGTCTAGTTTACTTGTATTTCTGTACAGACCCTCAGAATACATAATAAATATTTAATTTAAAGAGTGCATTTCCTCGTGCCTTAGACCGTATTTATCGAGAAAAGGTAAATGCTTAAAGTAAACCGTGGTTTCCCACCTTTAGCATTATGATCATTTTGGCTAGATAATTGTGTTTTTTTTTTAATTTACTTTTTATTGGATTTCAGTTGCTTTACAACTGAAATGTTGGTTTCTACTGTGTTGCTTTCTGCTGTAGAGAAGAGTGAGTCGGCGATGTGTACACAAATATCTGCTCTTTTTCTATTTCCTTCCCGTTGAGGTCACCCCCAGGCCCTGTGTGAGCTACACAGTGCCAGCCTTCTCATTAGTTACCTATTTTATGTGTGTGTGTGTGTGTGCTCACTTTTGTCTGACTCTGCAACCCCATGGACTGGAGCCCACCAGGCATCCTCGGTCCATGGATTCCCAGGCAGGAATACTGAAGTGGCTTACCATTTCCTACTCCTAGGGATCTTCCTGGACCAGGGATCTGTTTTCCACAGAGAATCAATAGCGTGTATGTGTCAGTCCCATCTCCCATTTCATCCTGTCACGGTCCCTCCCCACCTTGGCATCCATACGGTTGCTCACTACAATCTGTGTCTCCGTTTCTTTGACTGTGTGTCTGTAGTGGGTCAGGTCTGTGAATTACAGGCCACTGAGCAGCTTGCCTGGCCTCTGCCCACTAGATCCAGAGGTTCCTCCCAGTTCTGAAAACCAGAACTATCTCCAAATATTGCAGATTTCCCTTTCTGGGTAACAGAAGCATGGACAGAAAACTTGCCTCTGCTCCAGGGCTCCTGACGCAGATCATAGAATTGTTGTGTAATTTTTAAACTTTGTCAGTTAGGAACTATAGGTGGAAATACAGAGTTATAATTCAAACTTTTATTCAAGTAGAATTTTCAGCATTTCCGTTACTAAGTGTAGGGAATTTTAAGTGTAAGTTTCAAGAAGAAAGTAGACCAGATAAGGTTAAAGTTTAAGTATTTCTAGAGATATATCTTTGCAATAAAATATCAACATATATTAAACTATCAAATCAATATATAAAATATTAAAATGAATATATATTAAAATTCATGTGTGTTCTCAAGGTGTGTTCAGTTGCTCAGTTATGTCTGACTCTCTGCAATCCCATGGACTGTAGCCCACCAGGCTCCTCTGTCCATGGGATTCTCCAGGCAAGAATACTGGAGTGGGTAGCCATGCCCTCCTCCAGGGGATCTTCCTGACCCAGGGATTGAACTCATGTATGCCTGCATTTCCTGTATGGTAGGCATATTCCCTACCCACTGCAGCATTAAAATTAATGTATGTTAAAATATCAACACATATTAAAACATTGCAATTTTAAGTATTTCTGGAGATACATTTTTGCCCCATAATGTACATTAAAATAGGTGCTGTGGTGATGACGTTTATTTTTTGCTAAAGTTCATCAGCGGTTTAGACAACAAATCCACCTTTTTCACGTCGGTTATTTACAGTTTCCCCGACTAGACTTTGACAGAATTTCTTGTCACACAGAAGGATGAATTCTCTGCGGTCTCTGGACTGCCTGTGTGCTGGTGGTGACCGCGGAGGAAGCACAGTGCCCATTCCCGACGAGAGAACTTGGGTGGGAATGTTTTTCTCCGGGGCGCTTTGCCGTCAAATCGAGACCTGCTGTAATTACTTTTCGGTGGTGCCAGGTTTTCATTCTTTTTCGGTCGTTTTCTGCCAGATTGCCACTGGGAGGAGTGAACTCCAAGCAACTGCACATAATTTGAAACGGGTGTGTTGTTCGCGACAGAAATCCTCTTGGCAGATGCAATATTTTTCACTACGTTCAGTGCGTGCGGTAGCAAGGAACGAACAAATACTTTCCCGTCGTATCTCCTGAGTCCTTGGACAGGTCAGAAACGAAGCTTGAATAGCCACAGGTGCTCAGAGAGGAATGCAGAACTATGTCTGATGTGTTGTCTGCCCATTATGCAAGTATTTGCTTTATTGCAGCTATTGAAATACCTTCACAAACATTTTCTGGCAAAGCGAGCATTTATTTTGGAAACATTTCCTTGGCTTTGAAGGTTGCTCTTACTCAATTGTTTGCTCAATAGAGGGGGAAAAAAAATATGGGAAGTGCTTTTCAAGTTCGTTTTCACCTATGGGTCTTCTAGGCCCCTCATGAAGAAATCCCTGGGGTCAGGCCAGCGTTAAAATGGTTCAGGAATCAAAGAAACACTCAAGGAAGTGAGAAAAAGCTAATCTGCTGGCTAGCTGGCTACAGGAAGATGACCACTTGGTGGAGACTTAAGAATTAAAAAAAAAAAAAAGAAAACACAAGAACGACAAAGATGAAAACGGGAGAGAAACCTCAGGCAGATATGAGACTAATGGAAATTAGCGACAGAAGCAGCTTCACGGGGACAAGGAATTTCACTTTGTTCTAAGGTTCCTGGTGTTCAGGGTTCCTTTCTTGGGCGTCAGAGGATGATCGTGGAAACTGAGTAGGTAAAGAGTATGAGGCAGGCTTTGGGTGGATTGACTGTAACTTTCTGCTGAAACAGGATTTATGAACGAAGGAGAATACATGTGTGGACTGAGAAAAAAAAAATGCACGACGTGAGAATTGTGAGTGAAGTTTTATTGGAGGCAAAATGAGGATGATGGCCTGGGATACAGCCTCTCAGGTAGCTCTGAGGAGCTGCTCCGGAGAGGGCGGGCCGAGGTCACTGTGTATCTTGGCAGAGCGTGGTTTTGGTGAAGGGGGATTTGTGCAATGAAACACACACGTTTGGCAGAAGGTGGTCGCCGGTCACAGAGGGTCGCTGCTAGTTGCAAGGAGCTGCTAACTCATCAGTGATTTTAGGGCCTTTCTAGATATGAGACGATGTAAGAAACTGGGCACATTAAACCTTTTCCTAGCGACTTCCCTGGCGGTACAGTGGTTAAGACTCTGCGCTTCTGCAGCAGGGGACATGCGTTCTGTCCCTGGTTGGAAAACTAAGGTCCTGTATGCTACACAGCCAAAATAAATAAATTAAAAAATACTAAAAACAAAGCCTCCTTATAGAAACCAGGTAGCCACTGAAAAGTCTATTTGCCGAGTGGCAAGTGGAGATGCAAACATAGAAAACAGAGTTACAGACAAAGATGGGGGTAAAGGGAAACTGTTAGTCACTCAGTTGTGTCCAACTCTTTGTGAACCCGTGGACTGTAGCCCACCAGGCTCCTCTGTCCACGGGATTCTCCAGGCAGGAATCCTGGAGTGGGTTGCCACTTCCTAAAGAGGGAGAGGGTGAGATAAACAGAGAGAGCAGCATGGATGCATATGCACTAATATATGTAAATAGATAGCCAATGGGAATTTGCTCTCTGACTCAGGAACTCAAACTGGGGCTCTGTAAAAATTCTGACTCTAATTAGAATTCTAATTCTCTGTGCATGCCAAGTCCCTTCAGTCGTGTCCGACTCTTTGCGACCCCGTGGACTGTAGCCCACCAGGCTCCTCTGTCCACAGGATTCTCCAGGCAGGAATACTGGAGTGGGTTGCCCTTTCCTTCTCCACTAATTCTCTGTAATAATCTGTAATAATTCCCACCCTAGAGGGCGGGAGGTGGGAGGGAGACTCAAGAGGGAGGAGACGTATGTACACCCATGGTTAATTCATGTTGATGTATGACGGAAATCAAACCAATATTGTAAAGCAATCAGCAATCAATTAAAAATAAATGCATTTTAAAAATATTAAATATATAATAATACTTATTAATATTAATTAAATATTAAATTAATTAAATTAATTTCACCTTAATAATATTTAATAAAAACTATTAAATAAATAGTTAACAGGACAAAAGTTAAAAAAAAAAAAAAGAAACTAGATAACCCAGCCCAGTCCCCAACATGTTTAAGAAAAAGAAAAACTTTTCCGGAAAATATCTAACTATCTGCAGACCTGTTCTGCGAGTCTTTCCAGAGTGCAGATGGCTCAAGTCCTCACCTCCACCCTGAACTCCTTTCAGGGGCATGGAAGGTCAGCGACTGAAGTGGCCAGTGTCTTCATCCTAGCAGAAGCAGACGACAAGGGCCAAGTTTTGGTTGGCAGGCCTAGAGACAAGAGCACAATCGGCTTGTTTGTTTGTTTTTAACATTTATTTATTAACTTGGCTGTGCGAGGTCTTTGCTGTAACGTGCAGGATATTTAGTTGCATCACGTGGGGTCTAGTTCCCTGACCAGGGATGGAACCCAGGCCACCTGCGTTGGGAGCTTGGGGTGTTAGCCACTGGACTGCCAGGGACATCCCCCAAATCAGTTTAATCATGGGATCCCATGGGATGTCTTGGGTAAAAGGGAAGAAATGGCAATTCAGCGGATGCTATCAGTCCAGACTTGGTGAGCTGAGGTGAGCCGACTCATTGGAAAAGGCCCTGATGCTGGGAAAGACTGAAGGCAGGAGGAGAAGGGGACGACAGAGGATGAGATGGCTGGATGGCGTCACTGACTCAGTGGACATGAGTTTGAGCAAACGCTGGGAGATGGTGAAGGACAGGGAAGCCTGGCGTGCTGCAGTCCGTGGGGTTGCAGAGAATCGGACATGACTGAACCATTGAACAGTAGTGACCAGCTCACTCTTACTTCTTTGATCCTGAGTAGGGACGATCCTTTGATCGGTAATAACCAAGTAGCACCTCATAAACAACAACGGGCACGATCATTTTATGTCTCCCTTGTGCATTTCTGGAAGCTTTCAGCAGTGCCTTGTGCATGGAAAGTGCTCAATAAAAGTACACCCAAATGATCTGATTTAGGTTGAAATTGCTGTCTCTAAAGTTCATAGTAGAGTGACAGTTTGGGCTACGAGAGCCCCAGGCGGCATCTGTCATCATGCAGGTAAGCATTCCTAATAAAGTTTAAACGCTGGAGGCATTTGCCTTCATTCCGAGCCTTCTGTGAGGGCTCATTTGTGGGTCCGGAGAAGCTGAGAAGTCTTGTCAACACCACATCAGCGGGGACACACGTGAGCTCCTTCCGCCCTGAAATGTTACCCGTGGCCACGATCGCCCCTGAATAGGACCTTTTGAAACCCAGGCTTCGAGCTACCCAATACAGCATCGATACCATCAGAGCTTATGATCGAATTTCCCTCCCCCCAGAACTGACCCCCCGAGGCCAGTCATAACAGCAGCAGCCTGTTTCTTGAATGAATGAGAACAGGTTCGTTCATCAGAGGTGCTGAGTGCCTTTTGCAAGAACACAAAACGCTAATGCTTTCAATTGCATTTAACTTCTCTAATGTGATGATTGAATGTTCTGGCCATTCTGACATACAGAAGTATTCACTTGTGTGTTGTGACACTTCAGATTTAAAGCGTGTATCTTTGTTTAACGCCATTTCACATTAAATAAGTGAAATAGATCAGCGCAACAGTTTATATCTAAGTTTTCTTTGGCTGAATTTCCTTGAATTCTCGCGAAACATTTCCCACTGAATGTGTTTTTCCGTTCAGTCGCTCACTTGTGTCCGACTCTTTGCGACCCCATGGAAAGCAGCATGCCAGGCCTCCCTGTCCTTCAATATCTCCAGGAGTTAATTTGTATTAACTTGGATAATAAAAATACAGCCCATAGGGACTTCCCTGGAGGTGCAGTGGTTAAGATTTTGCCCTCCAATGCAGGGAATGTGGGTTCGACCCCTGGTCGGGACCTGAGATCCCACATTCGTCACAGCCAAAAAACCAAAACTGAAAACAGAGATGCTATTGTAACAGATTCAACAGAGTTTAAAAAATGGTCTACATGAAAAAAAATCTTAAAAAAACACCTGTGTTTCTTGCTGAGGAAATGTACCTGTGTGTGTTACTGAAAAGAGTCCCTTGGCAAATGTTATTAATTATCCATACAAAGGTAAACACGGGTGGATGAAGGACTTAATGGGGGGGGGGGTAAGTGAAGAATGTGAATAGATTGTGTTTCAGAATGGTACAGATAAGCAGAAAGATCAGATGGAGTAGCATCATTCTGAACTAGTGCTCAAAGGTGATGCTCAGAGAGACTAGAAATGGGTGGAAAGAGAATTGGGGGTTTTCATGTGGGAGACCACTGTTTCCCAAGGTGAGGGTGAAGTATGGAGCAGGGGTGGGGGTCCTGCTTTTGGAGAAGGGCATGGCAACCCACTCCAGTATTCTTGCCTGGAGAATCCCCATGGACAGAGGAGCCTGGTGGTCCACAGTCCACGGGGTCGCAGAGTCAGACAGGACTGAAGCGACATAGCAGGCAGCATGTCATGGTTTAGTTGCCCTGGTTCTTGGGGGAATTCCACAGCCACTGAGATGCTCCATAGACCAGGGCCTCAGACACATACGACTTATGAATGACCCACAGGGTCCACTTGTATATGGTTCTCCAAAGCCCACAGCTGACTTTATGATTTGTAGATACCCAAGGCTTTCTGTTTGTGGTTCTGCTATGTATTGAGGATTGCAGGCACGCAGTCTGCAGGTGGTTAGAAGAAATATTTTACTTTCTTTTGCTGAGACTATCCCTGGACATTGTTGTGCAGTGCTTGAGAAAAATGTCTTCATTTTTGATAATGCCCCTTGTTATCTGAGTTGTGAGTGGATAACTCGTGTATCAGCTGCTCCTGATATCATGTATTTTCGGTAGGTTTGTAACAATGCACCAAACTTAACTGATTTCAGAATATAAATTTTTTTCAAAAGTATCATTATTCATTTCAACAGTATCTTTCACCTTCTATATCTAAGCTGTTTTTTAGAAACAGGAATAAGCATACAACCTCATTCTGCATTCTGTTGTCATTGTGCCCAAATATTTACATGTTTAAAAACAGAATCATAACAAATGATAGTATCTTGTTTTCTGCTTTATATTGCAGTGGGCATTGTTTCCTATAAAGTTGATAATAATATATGTGAAAATGAAAGTTGTTCAGTCGTGTCCTATTCTTTGTGACTACATGGACTATACAGTCCATGGAATACTCCAGGGCAGAACACTAGATTGGGTGGCCTTTCCCTTCTCCAGGGGATCTTCCCGACCAAGGGATCGAACCGGGATGTTAATTTTATTTCAGAAGAGTTCAGAAAGTGTGATGAAATATTTATGGTACAGAGAAGGGGTGCTCCTGAGAAAAGAAGGATGAAGGACATGGGAGCAACGAGTTCACGAGTCCAGTTCAGGTTTTTAACTCCCAACAAAGTTAGCCGAGGTACCCACTTAAGACCACTGGCTGTATAGAATTATATATTAGAATAAGTTTGTATTGAAAGTCAAAAGTGTCACTCACTCAATCCTGCCTGACTTTGCAACCCCATGGAACATAGCCCACGAGGCTCCTCTGTCCTTGGGATTCTCCAGGCAAGAATACTGGAGTGGGTTGCCATTCCCTTCTGCAGCAGATCTTCCCAACCCAGGGATCGAACCCAGGTCTCCTGCATTGCAGGCAGATTATTTACCGTCTGAGCTACCAGGGAAGCCCTGCTTTTCACACCGATATTTAATGCATAAAAAACAAACATGGAAAATAAAGAAAAAAGTTTTTAATCTTACAGTACACTACGTTGAAAAGGATAGTACCGTGCTACCAGCTCCATCACCACCGGTTTTCCATGCGCTTCCCGACATCCTGGGCGTGAAATAAAGATACTGTGTTACTCTATACAGTACTGCCTAAAGGAAATCAACCCTGAATATTTACTGGAAAGACTGATGGTGAAGCTGAAACTCCAGTTCTTTGGCCACCTGATGCAAAGAACGGACTCATTGGAAAAGACCCTGATGCTGGGAAAGATTGAAGGCGGGAGGAGACGGGGATGACACAGGATGAGATGGTTGGGTGGCCTCATCGACTCAATGGACATGAGTTTGAACCAGCTCCGGGAGTTGGTGATGGACAGGGAAGTCTGACCTGCTGCAGTCCGCGGGGTCACAGAGAGTCGGACACGACTGAACAAGTGAACAGCGACAAGAATGACAATATAGTACCATATGGTAAAGTACAACCATTCGCAGAAGATGCAGGCCTGTGGCAATGTACGCCAGACGTGGAAACTAACTGATAGTCGAACACATGTTCGCATCTTTCAAAGACTGCAACTTGAAGGTTTATATGTAGGGGACTCTTTTGATACAGCAGGTTTTTTTGTAAACCTAAATAAAAATCATAAAATTAAAACAATAATTTAAAAATATTATTATTTCCAAAGCTGTGTCCTATAGTGTAGATATGGATGACTAACACACTTCCTACTTAGAAGGAGTTCAAATGTTGTTTCGAGTGAAAATACATAAACACTGATATAGGGGAAGACAGTTGGCTCAAATGTTTAAGAATGGAATTCGAATTTGTAAGAAATATGACCGGTAACCTTCCTAAATGCACTGATTCAGGAAGGGTTCGGGTAACCTTTGTAAGTTTCTAAAATCGTCTGGCCTAATTTAGATCGTTACTGTTCAGCCGATCAAGTCGTTTCTGACTCTTTGCAACCCCATGGACCGCAGCACGCCAGGCCTCCCTGTCCATCACCAACTCCAGGAGCTTGCTCAAACCCATGTCCATCAAGTCAGTGATGCCATCCAACCATCTCATCCTCTGTCATCCCCTTCTCCTCCTGCCCCCAGTCTTTCCCAGCATCAGGGTCTTTTCCAGTGAGTTGGCAGTTCGCATCAGGTGGCGCAAGTATTTGGCCAGGTTTATATATAATTATACATATATGTGGGCTTTCCTGGTGGCTCAGCTGGTAGAGAATCCACCTTCAGTGTGGGAGACCTGGGTTGGGAAGATCCCCTGGAGAAGGGAAAGGCTACGCACTCCAGTATTCCTGCCTTGTGAATCCCATGGACAGAGGAGCCTGGCGGGCTACAGTCCATGGCGGGTCAGCAAGAGTCAAACATGACTGAGCAACTCAGCACACACACACACACACACACACACATATATATATTTACAGTTATTATGTATCATTATAATAGAAAATGAATCTTTTCCTCCACTGGTTGAAAGATGAAAAACCCTTCGCCTTGAAGACATCACACACCCATCTGTGCTTTCTTCTTGACGTTTTGTATTTTTAATTGAATTCTCCAAGGCGTTCAGGATGCAAGTTAGTGTTTGATATGCTGTCAACCTCTGAATCTTTTATTTTGCTGAGATAGCTATCCAGTTGTCCTGATAACATTTATTGCACAGTTCTTTCTCTCTTAATGAGATAGTTCTGAGTCATTAATCCTCCTCTCCCTCTCCCGCCAAGGAGTTATGTTTTATGCATTTTACCAGTTTCAACTATGGAACATACCGATGAAAGCCTGACTTTGCATATGGGCTTGTTGGCATGGTCTCTCTCACTCCCTGGTCAGTCACTTTTATTAATGCTTCCTGAATTTGATGGATGAGAAATACCTCGTTATTTTGGTTAATGATGTTGAGATTAAATTGTTTTAAATTTGGCTACGGAGCCTTTTTAAAAGCTATTTTTTTAACAATGTATTATGTTGTTTTATTTTCTTATTTTTGGCTGCCCTGGGTCTTGGGAGACCCACGTGGGCTTCTTTTTTTTCTCTAGTTTCGGTGAGTCATGGCTACCCTCTAGTTGCAGGGTACGGGCCTCTCATATCGCGGAACGCGGATTCTAGAGCGCAGGCTCGGTAGCTGTGGCACACGGCCTTCGTTGCACGTGGGATCTTCCCGGACCAGGGATCGAACCCATGTCTCCTGCTCTGGCAGGCAGATTCTGAGTCTCCCAGAGCTCTGAGCCACCAAGGAAGCCTAGACACCTATTTCTTGCTGTACAAAATTTGACAGCACGTTCCTAGGGATTTTTTGAATATTCCGAGCTTATTTAACATATTGGAACATCTATCTTAGCTTGGGCTGCCACAAGAAACGACGGTAGGCTGGACGGCCTTAACAGCAAATTTATTTGTCACACTTCTGGAGGCTGGAAGCTCTTGATCAGGGTGCCAGCGTGTTCAGGTTCTTGGTGGGGGCACTCTTCTTGGCTCAAATTTTATTGTTCCAAGAGGTATCAGTGAACACTATACTTTATCCTTAGCTCATTGCCTTTAGTGGGATGCTTGAAACTTGACCCTTTGTAAGGAGATTAGCAATTTGTGCCATTAATATAGAAACTATTCCTATGAATCTGTGTATTTCATTGTTATCATTAGTTTTGTGTTTATTTGCCTGTTAGGTGAAATAGGACATTGTATATGTATTTTCTTATCTGTGACTTTTACATAGATGAACTTCAGAGTTTTTAAGCCTAATATAGTAGCTTATGTGGGCTTCCCTGGTGACCCAGATGGTGAAGAATCAGCCTGCAGATGCAGGAGACCCGAGTTCAGTTCCTGGGTTGGGAAGATCCCCCTGGAGAAGGGAATGGCAACCCCCTCCAGTATTCTTGCCTGGAGAATTCCATGGACAGAGGAGCCTGGCGGGCTATAGTCCATGGGGTCACAAAAGAGTCAGACACGACTGAGGTGCTAACACACACATAATAGTTTATCTATGTACAATTGTAATTCTGCCATATTTTCGCTTGTATGACTTTTATTGTTGCAGTTTCTTGTGTGTGGGTTTATGTTCCCATTCCCCCACATATGCTTTTTTTTTTTTTTTAATGTCTTTCTTTCCATAGAATTTCTAGAATGCTTATGATTCTTGTGGTCTTTCTACTGAAGTTTACCTTCATATTTTAAAGAATACACTTCTGTCATTAACATCATTAATAAAGCTTTACTTTTCGGTGTTCTTGTATTTCTTCAGTCTTCCCAGTTCTTAGGGATCATTTGCGTCCTGTACAGGTTTGCATCTGAATTCTTACTAAATGATCGTGTCACGTTGATTTTCCATAATTATTTGTATGTTTCCGTGAAGTTTTATGACCATATAAATAACACGTGTGTGGTGCTTCTTCTGTTACAAGGTTTCCGCCTTGGCACAATTCTTTTCATTTCCACCTTTCTGTTCTTGAGTTCGGGTTTATTGGTACGTGGGTGGTTAGCGTAATTTGCTTTCCACGGACGGTGTGCTCCCAATCTGCTTGGTGTCCTGAAATGATCTCTCCTTGTTCCTTTCGCCGAATGACAAGTAAAAGTATTCTTGGATCGTGGGGCAGAAAATTCTCGGATCGTGAGCTGTTTCCTCAAGAGCTTAGTAACTTGGCTCTAAAGTCTTTGGTACTTAATATGTAGGGGCAGGGTTTTGAGCCAGTCTGAGCTGGTTCTTTTGATATATATATATATATATATATACATATATATATATATATTTTTTTTTACCATTTTTAAATTCTTAGAATGTTGCTGAGGTCTGCCACCTTTGGAACACATGCATTTTGTCCGGTTGGGTTGGGGTCTGGGTCGTACAGTCATTGTGTTCTACAAGAAGCAATCTCCACAGCATTCTGAATTCCAGCTCAGGAAAATCCCCCATTCCCACCTCAGCCCTCTTCTCTCCTCTGTGTATCCCTTCTTTTCGGAGACATTCTGTGTCCTTGTCATATCCCCTCTTTCCTGCGTGCATGAAAGTGCGTGCTAAGTCGCTTCAGTCGTGTCCGCCTCTGCGATCCCATGGACTGTAGCCCGCCAGGTTCCTCTGGCCATGGGATTTCCCAATCAACAATATGGGAGTGGCGTTACCATGCACTCCTCCAGGGGATCTTCCAGACCCAGGGATCGAACCTGCAACTCTTAAGTCTCCTGCGTTGGCAGACGGGTTCTTTGCCACTGGGGCCACGTGGGAAGCCCTCTCTCTTTCCTAGAGGGTGCCAAGGTTTGTCCTCTCTCTCAGTATCTTGTTTCTTTGTGTAGTTTTTTCTTTGTGTGTTTTGTTTTTCTGTCTTTTTTATTTTTCTCATCCTGTTTTTTGGCATTGTTATTAATAATTCTGCTTTGTATTTGGGTGTCACGATCCCTGACGGATACAGAAGGACTTGGCAGGGGGAGGGGGGTGGACCAGCACACTGGTATCTCCCAACCTGCTTCCTCACAGTATTTCTTCCTCGAGGAATAGTGGCGGTGGACTCTGAACTACACAAAATACAGCCAGTCTGCAGGGTTTTTTGATTTATGACTTGTCTCCAGGAATTCTGAGAATTGGATGAAGCCGAAGACTAGCCAGCAAACTCCCCAGAATAGCAGCTCCTGAGCCAAAAAAATGAGATTGGAGGAAGGTAGTCAGTTAACGCCCGTTTTTCACTCAGCCTTCTGAAGTGACTGAAGAAGTGTAATTGGCCTCCCCCTCGAAGCAGAAGCAGTGTCCTCAAGTGGAGAGATGCTGAAGAAGAAAACACTCTTTCCGTTAAACAGAAAGACTTCTGGCTGACCCTCAAGCTCTGCTGCAGTTGACAGTCAGCTGAAATATTCTGTTTCAGTCACGTGAAATCCTGCAGATTCATAATGCGTGGGACAGCTCGGCAAACTCCAGACAGACTTTGTAATTCTATCCACAAGGCTAAAACTTGGTCCTTACCGAGGATGAGTGGTTACTTAACCTAGTACGACTACCCAGTCAGCTAGAATATTATGTTGCATGCAGGGAATACATTTCTCACATCAAACACAGAAGAATATGCACATAGCTAGCTGTTTGTACTAACATATTTTTCCTTCATGTCAGAAAGAAAAAATTAGAAAATATAACACAGGTAACTTCTCCATTGTATTTACGGTCGTTCAGTCAATAATATGCCCTGGTACTGATTCTAAGCCTGTTTAGAGAGCGCTTCCTCTTTGTTTTTAATTGATAACAGAGGTGTAAGGCTTTTTTGTGTGTTTGTAATGTAGTTTATGCAGCCACTTTGCTACGTATGGGCATTCAAGTTTCAGGTATTTTGGAGTTACAAATGATGATGCAATGAATAACTTTGTTTGATCTGTGTTTCTGTTTCTTTGGAAGAATCTTCAGGCTAGATTCCTAGAAGTAGGATTAATGAGATATCTTTTTATTTGTTTATTTGGCTGCATCCAGTCTTAGTTGTAACATTCAGGATCCAGTTCCCCAACCAGGGATCAAACCCAGGCCCCCTGCATTGGGAGGTGGAGTCTTAACCAGTGGACCCCCAGAGAAGTCCCTTAATGGGCAGTCTTTACTGTGTTGCTGTTATTGAGTGGCAGAGTCGTGTCTGACTCTTTTTCACTCCATGAACTGTAGTTCACCAGCCTCCTGAGTCCTCCAGCATCTCACGGAGTTTGCTCAAATTCATGTCCATTGAGTCGGAGATGCTATCTAACCATCTCATCCTCTGTATGGTTTCTTTTAAATGTGATAAGGTCTATTTTTTAAACATATTTATTTCTCCTCCAGTTAATAGAGAGTGCACAGACATAGATATTTGGGGCATAAATATGTGTGTGTGCTAAGTCGCTTCATTTGTGTCCCAACTCTGCCACCCATGGACTGCAGCCGGCCAGGCTCTTCTGTCCCTGGGATTCTCCAGGCAAGAGTACTAGAGTGGGTTGCCATGCCCTTCTCCAGGGGATCTTCCCGACCCAGGCATCGAACCTGCATCTCATTATGTCTCCTGCACTGACAGGCAGGTTCTTTACCACTAGTGCCAACTGGGAAGTCCTAAATATGTTATCAGTTCAGTTCAGTTCAGTCGCTCAGTCGTATCCGACTCTTTGCGACCCCATGAATCGCAGCACGCCAGGCCTCCCTGTCCATCATCCACTCCTGCAGTTTACTCAAACTCATGCCCATCAAGTCGGTGATGCCATCCAGCCATCTCATCCTCTGTCGTCCCCTTCTCCTCCTGCCCCCAGTCCCTCACAGCATCAGGGTCTTTTCAAATGAGTCAACTCTTCCCATGAGGTGGCCAAAGTATTGGAGTTTCAGCTTCAGCATCAGTCCTTCCAATGAAAACCCAGGACTGATTTCCTTCAGGATGGACTGGTTGGATCTCCTTGCAGTCCAAGGGACTCTCAAGAGTCTTCTCCAACACCCTTGTTCAAAAGCATCAATTTTTCGGCGCTCAGCTTTCTTCACAGTCCAACTCTCACATCCGTACATGACCACTGGAAAAACCATAGCCTTGACCAGACGGACCCTTGTTGGCAAAGTAATGTCTCTGCTTTTTAATATGCTATCTAGGTTGGCCATAACTTTCCTTCCAAGGAGTAAGCGTCTTTTAATTTCATGGCTGCAGTCACCATCTGCAGTGATTTTGGAGTCCAAAAAAATAAAGTCTGACACTGTTTCCAGTCTCCCCATCTATTTCCTGTGAGGTGATGGGACCAGATGTCATGATCTTAGTTTCTGAATGTTAAGCTTTAAGCCAGCTTTTTCACTCTCCTCTTTCACTTTCATCAAGAGGCTTTTTAGTTCCTCTTCACTGTCTGCCATAAGGGTGGTGTCATCTGCATATCTGAGGTTATTGATATTTCTCCCAGCAATCACGATTCCAGCTTGTGCTTCTTCCAGCCCAGCGTTTCTCATGATGTGCTCTGCATATAAATTAAACAAGCAGGGTGACAATATACAGCCTTGACATACTCCTATTCCTATTTGGAAGCAGTCTGTTGTTCCATGTCCAGTTCTAACTGTTGCTTCCTGACCTGCATATAGGTTTCTCAAGAGGCAGGTCAGGTGGTCTGGTATTCCCATCTCTTTCAGAATTTTCCACAGTTTACTGTGATCCACACAGTCGAAGGCTTTGGCGTAGTCAATGAAGCAGAAATAGATGTTTTTCTGGAACTCTCTTGCTTTTTCGATGATCCAGCGGATATGGTCAATTTGATCTCTCGTTCCTCTGCCTTTTCTAAAACCAGATAGATATACCCTATTATTAGATTATGCATGGTGGCCCTATAGCTTCATTTGGCTTTAGGTAGCTACTTAACTGTTTTGTCTTGCTTACCTCTGGAGGTTTTTCTTGCCTGTTCTGAGAACAGTTTGGTGAGGGAGCTTTCAGTGGTCGTGAGACAATTTTTTTTTTTTTTTTTTTGCTCAAAGGTATTTCAGCGAGAAGTTAGGAATTCCAGGAGTCATGTTTGCAGGCCCGGCTGCGATCTCTTAAGAGCTCTGTGATCTGGGGCTTGGTCGTTTCTTAACCTTGTTTCCGTGAGCGTGTTTAGGAAGTCCCAGTGTCCGCCTCATGCGGTCGTTAGCCCTGGCTCCAGCGCGTGTGAGCGTTTGGTGACTAGTAACCGCCATTGGCATTTGCCGAGCAGAGAAAGGCGTTTCAGAGACGACAAGGCGGCTGACGTTTTGTGCAGGAGCGGTTCAGTCAACAGTGTGGAAGAGTGATGTGTGGATGCAGAGGGATCTCGTTACCACGGAGACATAGTAGAGCGTGGTGAGGCATAGATGTGGCTGGATTCCATCGCTCACCTCTCCTATGGGTCTTGCAGCTTCTTACCCATAAAGGTGAACTTCAAATGTGCAGGCTTCCAAAAGCCACTTAGTCTGAGTGGTTCCTCTTCACCACCAGTGGGCTTCCTCGGAACTTTTCTCCACCACATCTTGACCCTCCGGCCTCCACATTTCCTGTCTTCTTTGCGCCCAAGTTGAGTCTTCATATGTCGAATTTTTGCAGGCCTGTGTCTGTATTCTCAATCCGGCTTTCCCCTGAAGTTCTTGACTTGGGTTCAACCCCCGTGGTTCTCCGTGACCTGAAACACAGTGTTTGTTTGCTCTGAAACATCTGAGATCTCATGTGTTTCAGGGGAGCAGTGTTTCCAAGGTACAGACCGTGACTTTCGATAGATATATGCTGATATGTAATGCAAGAATGGTAGTATATGAGAAAAATGAATTTTGTTAGTAGTGATGGGTTAAAAACCTGTTATTTCATACACATTTATGTTAGAAATCAAGGGGTTGTGATGGTTTCATCACTCAGTCATGTCTGACTCTTGTGACCTCATGGACTGTAGCCCGTCAAGTCTCCTCTGTCCATGGGACTTTCCAGGCAAGAATGCTGGAGTGGGTTGCCATTTAAGCATAATACATCAGTTTGGATCAAGGAGAAAGAACTGAGGTTGCCTGAAAATGGGGAAAAGTAATATATTTTTTAAAAATTCTACTTATGGAGACGTATGTAAAAGAATTTGCTTGTTGTTTTAAAACTTGATCACAGATAAGCCCCACTTTAAAGAAAGTTATTGGTCAGAACCCCACTCACTGTTACAGTTAGGAGTGATCTTAGACCATTATACGGCCCTGCATAGTTCCCTTTTTATTTTTAAATTAAAAAACCACTTTGAAGTCATCATTGGTTTAAATCTGTAAGCAAAGCAGTAGCAATGGGCTTCAATCAGCAGTTATCAGAACACCCTGAAGATGAAAGGGAATACGTGCACACCTTTGTGTTGAGATGGTAACTTAACCTTTTGAAACTGACATAGTGAAGATCAGTAAGGAGTTACGAGGCCTCCTTGGTGGCCCAGTGGCCAAGACGCTGCGCTCCCAATGCAGGGCACCCAAGTTCGATCCCCAGTCAGGGAACTAGACCCCACATGCCACAGCTAAGACCCTGCATGCCGTAACTAAAGATCCCAGAGGCTGCCACCAAGATCACAGGTCCTGCGTGCTGCGAGTGAGACCCAGTGCACCCAAATAAAGAAATAAACGTTTAGAATAAATAGTTGTACAAGCGCTGTTAAAAATTAAAGAGAAATCTGTCTTTATTCCGGATTTTCTTTTTCACAAAGTCAAGAGTCTGACTGGAAGAGCAGAGAGCTTCTCTGTATCACCGAACAAAAAAAAACCCCTTTTTTCATAGCTCCAAAGATCAGTGACCTATAGCCTGTAGTCTAGAATATGTTTCTTATCGACAGACACTTATCAGACTATTGGCTTCAGAAAAATTTTTTGCTTGCCTACGTTTTTAAAACATGTTTAGTAAAAGAGGTTGGCCACTAGCTTTGGAGACGGTCTATCTCAGTGACCTCACTGATGTAGTTAAACTTAACCAATTTTTTTTTTCTTGGTAAAAATATGTTTTCAATATAGTTTTATTGAAAGTTTATAAGGCAACTTGCACATGTAATCAAATGCAGAATCTCAGTTTTTCATGTTAAGTCCCAGTAACACATGTTTTTGTTCACTCACAAAGTTTTGTCTGGCTCATTGTGACCCCACGGACTATAGCACGCCAGGCTTTCCCATTCCTTCACCATCTATTGAAGTTTGCTCAAGCTCATGTCCATTGAGTCATTGATGCTATCCAACCATCTCATCCTCTGTCACCCCCTTCTCCTCCTGCCCTCAATCTTACCCTGCATCAGGGTCTTTTCCAGTGAGTCGGCTCTTCACATGAAGTGGCCAAAGTCTTGGAGCTTCAGCTTCAGCATCAGTCTAGTGGTGAGCTGCAGGCGTGGAGGGGGAGAGGGGTGAGCTCCAGAGCAGTCGTGGCAAAAACCGAGGCCTCACACCGCCGCCCCGCCAGCCTCAAGACACGGCTCCAGGAAAAAGACCGAAACCCCTTACGTGGCTGCTGCGTTTGTTCGACAGGTTGGAACCTTCATGGTGTGTGTGCATGCAGAGTCGCTCAGTCATGTCTTGACTTTGCGACCACATGGACTGTATTCTTCCAGGCTCCTCTGTCCATGGGATTCTCCAGGCAGGGATACTGGAGTGGGTTGCCATGCCCTCCTCCAGAGGATCTTCCCGACCGAGGGATCAAACCCATGTCTCTTATGTCTCCTGCATTGGCAGGCGCATTCTTTACCACTAGCTCTACCTGGGAATCCCAGTCTTCGTGGTAAAGTCTCCTTTTAAGATTAAAAATATATAGGCCTGTAATACATTTCTTGGACAGGGAGGCCTGGCATGCTGCCGTTCATGGGGTTGCAAAGAGTTGGACACGACTGAGTGACTGAACTGAACTGAACTGAATATCTTTCTGTTCCTTTTCAAGTCACCACTAGAGCTATGGGGGGACGCCCTATGTCTCCCAGGCACAATAGCAAATAAATCCTAGGAGTAGAGTGATTCAGTTATTTAACACGTGATTGAAAATTTGGCTTTCAGAGTCAAGCTTTCAGGGATTTGCGAAAATGTCTTATTGAGTAGTGTCAGTTCTCAGACTGGCATTTAGGAAACGCCATTTCCTATTTTTTGATAGGTATTTGTAAAGATGCCTCGGGTGAGTTATAAACTTATTCAAACCATGATTTTGGGAAACTCTTGTGATTGCTGTCAAGTGTTATTTCAATAAAATATTTGTATATATATATGTATGATGTATATAATAATATATTGTTATCTACATTACATTATGCAATGTAATATAGATAATTATATATTGTTGTAATACATATATAATTATATATTATAATATATAGTGTAATATATATAACTTAAATTTCATGTTTATATATATAATTATATATATATATATATAAATTGAATTAACAGTCATTACTTCACCACATCTGCCAGACTTTCTGTGCCCAGAATGATTTTTGGCTGCATATCATAAAATAAAATCCATCATAAAAGATTATGCCACTCATAACATTCTAAAAATCTTCTATATGAGGACACTATAAAAGAGGAGAGAATCCAAAAATGACTGAGGGAGGGGAAGTGTGTTTAGCTAAGGGAACTGTTAAATAGGACTGCTCCCACGGATGTGGGTGAATTTGGTGTCAATTCGGTGTGTTTGCCAAAAACACGCTGGCTTGGAGGCGCACCCTGTAAGTGGTTTAATATCTTGGATCTTCCCCATGCAGTCCTGGGAGCCTCAGTCTCTGCATTTAAAGGCAGAAGTGCTGTTGGCCATTTTCCTAGATTGCAATCTTCCCCATCCCGTTCTTGGGTGCCAACCCAGCTCTCTGGAGGAGCACCCATCTGGCTCCGGGCTATCCTGTGTCGTCACCAGGCAGGAAGACCCTTCAAAGAGCGCGTGAAGGAAACACGCAAACGTTTGCTAGCTTGGAGAAGTATCTATTGAAATAATTTTCACGTCAGTTAACTTTGAAACGTTCTAACTGTGCGGTGTAGAGGTTCCCTAGCTCAGCATTGCAAACATAAAAATTACAGTCTGTTTCATATGGTGCCTTTCAGTCAGCTGTTTAGAGCTGCGTTTGGCTTCATGAAATTTGGACTTTTTATGATCGTCGTTGCAGTAGGAAATTTCAAGGGATTCATTTTACGATATGTATTTCACTTCTTACAGCTCGGCTGCTAAGCCTGTAATGTCCACTTAATGTTTAACTCTCTGAATTAAGTTCAGATATTTTCAAAACCCTCTTTGTGTTCTAATTGTTCTTGGCTTCCACCGCTTATACCAAAGCCAAGTAGAATAGAAAAAGGAGTCTCAAAGAAAATTCAGAAAATACTCGAGTAGCCAAATGGTTTCTCCTTCGTTTAGCTGAGAAATACTCTTATGTTTTGCCAAAAGTTGAGACAAAATTCCGTTGTCCTTTAATACATCTCTTTTTGGTCACTTGATTAAATGTTATATGTTCTTCCTATGCATTAGTAGAGAGGAAAGTGTTTACGTGAGAAAACCAGGGATCCATGCCCCAGTTTCCACATTTTCAGAGCGCTGTAGCAACAAATTCTGGAGAAAGGGCATGGCAGCCCACTCCAGGATTCTTGCCTGGGAAGTCCTCTGGACAAGGGAGCCTGGCAGGCTACAGTCCACGAGGTTGCAAAGAGTCGGGCGTGACTTAGCAACTAAATCACCACCGCCACCAGCACCACAGCAACAGATTCTGGGATTATACAAGGAGGAAAATCATAGATTCCCCCGGCTCATGAAGCCATGGTCCTCATTTTCATGGACTTCAGTGGGAGAGTGGGCAGAAGAGGGAAAGAGAATAGCACGTAGATGTAATTTTTAATTTCTGGAAATCTGTATCTCATCGGAGTAGAGATTACAGAATGTTGTATTTGGAAGGAATTTAATTTTTCCAATCCAGCTGTCTACGCAATTCATAGATCCTCTCATCAAAAAACCTGCGAGAGGCCTTCATTAAAGATTAAGGAACTCATTGCCTTCTGAGAGTCACTTCTAGCTTTGCACAGATGGAAAGTTCCTACTTGTTCTGAAACGACAGATCTCTCTGAAGTGTCTCTGCCTGATTTCTCAGGAAGTCTTCACCAGCAACACCGAACAGCTTTTAATGAAGCACCTTGTGTGATTCGGGGTCTTCCCTTGTGGCTGAGACAGTAAAGAATCTGCCTGCAATGCAGGAGACTCGCGTTCAATCCCTGGGTTGGGGAGATCCCCTGGAAGAGGGCATGGCTACCCACTGCAGTATTCTTGCCTGGAGAATCTCATGGACAGAGGAGCCTGGCGGGATATATAGTCCATGGGGTGGCAAAGAGTTGGACATGGCTGGGCAACTAACACAACTGTACAACGCTGTGATTGGAGGATAACAATCCTCCAATCGTGTGTCCCTCCACTCCAGGTCTGGGCTGGAGTTTCTAGCTCTCTTTTCCAATGGAGGACTTTCTGTATTCCAGCTGTGAAGGTCACCCTTTCGAACATCTGTCCACATTCTTCATAACCTTGCGTCAGATGGCTCAGAACCGAGAACAGCGCCCTCGGGGTAGTCTAAACGTGGGGAATGGAGCTATTCCTTATTTATTGTCCTCGTGTTCATGGATTCGTTAATGAAGTCAGAATTGCAGTAGCGTTTGATCTGTTTGCACTGTTGATTTATACTGAACTCATAGTGAAGTAACTTTTTAAAATAATTTTTATATACGACTCTCACACATGTAATATTTATGGATTTGTTTTTCTTTTTTAATCATAAATTTGAGGCTTTATATATTTCATCGTTATGTTAAAGTAATATCCGTGAGTAAAATAATGTTTAGGAAAATCGAGTCAAAAATACATACAAAGAGGCAAGATTGACGGAAGAGGTTTTTTTTTATCTTTGTTGTTATTTTTTAAACTAATTTTAATTGGAGAATAATTACAGTATTGTGATTTTTTTGGGCCATACAGCAATGTAAATCGGCCATAGGTATATATGTGTCACCCCCATCCTTTTTTATTGTTACTTTTAAAATTAATTAATTTATTTTAATTGGAAGATTATTACTTTACAGTTTTGTGATGGTTTTTGCCATACATCAATATGAATATTCATTGGCAAGACTGATACTGAAGCTGAAGCTCCAATCCTTTGCCCACCTGATGCCAAGAACTGACTCATCAGAAAAGACCCTGATGCTGGGAAAGGCGGGAGGAGAAGGGGGCGACAGAAGATGAGATGGTTAGACGGCATCTCCGACTCGAGGGACATGAGTCTGAGCGAGGTCCAGGAGTTAGTGATGGACAGGGAGGCCTGGTGTGCTGCGGTCCATAGGGTTGCAAAGAGTCGGACACGACTGAGCGACTGAACTGGCTGACTGTGAATCGGCCACAGACATACATGTGTCCCTCCCCATCCTGAACCCCGCCCCAAACTTCCCTCCCCATCCCACCCCTCCGGGTTGGCACAGAGCAGCAGCTCTGGGGTCCCTGCGTCATACGGCAGACTCCCCCTGGCTCTCTCTTTTCCGTGTGGCGATGTGTATTGTTTTATGCTACTTGTTATCTTTGAGTCTGTTAACGTCCCTGTAATATTTGTGCACTCTCCAAAAGGCAAACATATTGTTCCTCTTAGGGCCTTGTTCCGAAGGGTTGAGATATGGATCCTCTTTTTTTTTTTTAAAGTTTATTTGTTTATAGCAATGTCCCGTCTTGGTCGCGGCACTCAGGATCTTTATTGTGGCTCTCAGGCTCAGGATCTGCAGCTCGTGGGCTCCAGAGGGCAAGCTCAGTAGCTGAGATGTGAGGACTTAGCCACCTCACAGCATGTGGGGTCTTAGTTCCCCGACCAGGGATCAAACCCGCATGCCTTGCATTGGAAGGTGGATTCTTAACCACCGGAGCCCCAGGGAAATCCCTGGATCCTCTTTGCTAACTCATTATCTGTTCTTTCCAAATAACATCCTCTGGAACACACATGTCATCACCCAGGTAACCAAAGATGCTGTCACACCAGTTGGAGTTGAGGAGTGCGTCCATGGCCTCCAAGCCCCTTATCTCTACAAGTTCAGCATCGGCTATAACGCTGGACTGTTAATCAGCCGTCCATTTTCGGAGTCAGTTACGTATCCACCAAAGGCTTCCCTGATAGCTCAGCTGGTAAAGAATCTGCCTGCAATGCAGGAGACCCTGGTTCATTTCCTGGGTCAGGAAGATCCCCTAGAGAAGGGATAGGCCACCCACTCCAGGATTCTTGGGCTCCCCTGGCGGCTCAGCTGGTAAAAAAGAATCTGCCTTCAATGAGGGAAACCAGGGTTGGATCCCTGGGTTGGGAAGATGCCCTGTAGAAGGGAAACGCTACCCACTGCAGTATTCTGGCCTGGAGAATTCCATGGAGTGTGTAGTCCATGGGGTCGCAAAGAGTCAGACACGACTGAGCGACTTTTTCTTTCATGCACTGTCAATGGGAATGGAAATTGGTGCAGCCACTATTGAAAAAATGGTACAGAAGATCCTCAAAAAAAAATTAAAAACAGAACTACTGTGGGATCTAGCAATTCCACTTCTGGGTTTGGATCCACAGGCATTGAAATCAGGATTTCAGAGCGATCGCTGCATCCCCGTGGGCCCACATTCAATCCCTGATCACGTAACCAGATCGCGCACGCTGCAGCCAGGAGTTTACTTGCGGAAACGCAAAGATTACATGTGTCTCATCTAAGACCTGGCACAGCCAAATAAATAAATAAACAAATAGGGACTTCCCTCATGGTTCAGTGATTAAGAATCTGCCTGTCAGTGCGGGGGATGCAGGTTTGATCCCCGCTCTGGGAAGACGCCACATGACGAGAAGCAGCTAAGCCATTTGCCAGAACTACTGAGCCCCGTGCCTACTGTTTGCAACAAGAGAAGCCTCTGCAATGTGAAGCCTGAGAAACGCAACTAGAGAGGAATGCCTGCTCGCTGCAACTAGAGAAAACCCAGGTGCGGCCACAGGCACCTAGAGAAGCCAGAAACAAATTAATTTTTAAAATGAATAAAATGAAACAAATAAGGTATACACGAGCTAAACAGGTTACATGAATTCTCCTTCACTACCCAAATTCTTGTTACCCAAATGCTCGCCCTCCAGATTGATGAATAGAGTGGATTCAGAGCTGCTTTGGAAGACAGAAAGACTCTCTCTTTCTGTCCTTCGGAAATGGAGTCTTGTGGGTTTTTAAAATTTTTTCCAGGACCAGTGAACAGTTAAGAGATAAGCCTTGCAAGACAGGAGTGTATCAAATAAAAGAGGGCCTCAAGTACAAAAAAAAGGGAGGAGGGGGGAGCAATGTACCTTGGACAAAAGCAGTCATTTCAGAATATAGCTTCTTAAACTGTCAGAATTTCTGTGGCTGATTCAGGTCGGTGTTTGGTAGAAATCAACACTATAATGTAAAGCAGTCATCCTTCAATTAAAAATAAATAAACATTAAAAAGTCAAGCTGTCAGAATTTATCAAAATCATCAGCGTACAAGCAGTTTACTGCATAATACTGAGGTGAGCCAAAGGATTAGCTGTAAAATGTTAGCCTGCAGGTTCTTCACGTGGACGGGTCGGCACTGCACGCCAGCACAGTCTAATTCGGTAAACCTAACTTTAGCACCAAAGGCCCCTAGTGTCCGTAAAATAAACCAACCCCTGTTGGTTGGCAGAATAGGACAGTATAGTCACACTCCATAAAAGGTGTTTCTGAGATTTAAGGTTCTGGAGACCTGTTACTCTTGATTTTCATGGACGCTTGCAGGAGAGATTCTGCCAGACAATGTTTCAAGAAGAGATTTCAGCATATGATCGATGTGGGTTTTGGCACAAGCTTTGGTACATCATCGAAAGTGTCCTTTTCTGGACATTTTCCCCTTCTTCATTTTCAGGTCTGTCTTTGGTTTGGGTATGTAACAAAGGATTGAATTGATGAGGTTTTAACTGTCATCATCGAGAGGTCCTGTACCTTAAAAGCATCCACTGGGCAAAGATTTCATTCATCTTCCTGCCCTCATCTCTTGTTATTCCTGACGGCGCTGTTGGTACGCTGTCTGCGGTTTTGGTTTTACTACCAGCAACTAGGATAACAGAAGCATTTCTGGGAAGGTTTTACTCAGTGAAGAATGCAGTAGCTAGGAAATCCTGTTAATCCCATGAAATTATGGGAATTGGATTTTCTAAAAGAAGTTTGTTATCAGGACCATTGTACCGGGGCTCTTGAAGTGAAAACAAAATATTGATACCGCCTGTGTGACTTTGGACTCAACTGGTGTAGTGTGTGCCTTTGAGGTCTGTTGCTGTCGAGATATGCAAGTAACATATTGTTGTTCAGTCGCTTCAGTCGTGTCCGACTCTTTGCGTCCCCATAGGCGGTAGCCCACCAGGCTCCTCTGTCCGTGTGATTTCCCAGGCAAGAATACCGGAGTGGGTTGACATGTCCTTCTCCTGCAGGTAACGTAAGAAGCCTCTAGAAACATTAAACTGATCCTGCTCCTGCGGAAAGCAAACTGAGAGTGTTTCATCGTATGTGGATCCATGATGAGTACAAGGTGAGTCAGAACCCACTGAGCATTTTGGTTTCAGCTCAGAGGTAAATGGCTAGATTTTTCTTTTTTATCCGCAGATACAAATGGTTCAGATTTTTTACATGACGTGTCAGAAATCACCCCTGCGTTGTTCCAATGGAGGCATGTAAATGCATGTTAAACTGTATTTTTCTTTTTCTTGTAATTAAAGTAGGCACCTGGGAAAGCATATAAGACTTTATATGATTATGAAACTCTTTTTTTACACTGCAATTAAAAATAGAGCAAAAGCAAAAAAAAAAAAAAAAGCAAGCGTCTTTGACGGAGGCTTCCCATATGTGTGAATTTCATCGAGAACAGAAGCCTTTTAAAACAGGTGTGTTTGTAAAAGCATGTTATCCATTTTTGCAGAAGAAAAAATACTTATAAAATGTTTCTGTTCTAGAGGACAGCCTGGATATTGAGGTGTCCAGAGCTCCAGCCTCCCGGCCGTGAGCCTTTGGTCCTGCTTGAGCCTCTCGCGGTAGACGTGGCTGCCGCAGACTGTTGGCCTTCGTGTTCCGTGGCCCCCAGACGCCCTGTGTGTCTAGTTACGGCTCTCAGTGTATAGTTCTCCTGCTTCCTTCTTCTCTTTCACTCTAACATCTGCTGTGTTTTTGCAGCTGATGGAAACTGCAAGCCCGTGTGACGTCCCAACGGTATTTTTTTTTCCCGCTGTTTATCTGAAATGCGCGTTTAACTCTGGCACCTTTATCACACCCTGTTCCAGGAAACCCTAAACCTAGGAAGCCTGCTTCCTCGATAGATCCCAAGGGAAATAGCAGGCAGCATAGGACCGCTGGGACTCCCACAAAAGAGTCCCATACCCAGCACAGAGAACAAACACATACGGGTCCTGTGATTTTCTTCCTCTTCTTCTTTTATTACAATTTGGTGTTTTTTTTTTTTTTTTTTTTTTTTGAGGCAGAGGGCTACAAGTCTTATTTTTTGGCCAAGAGGTGAAGTTGACTGAGTAGCTAAGCGCGCATGCAGATTTCGTTTCTCCCTCCCCGTCTCTTTCAGCCTCGTCCTCCTTCTCTTAAGTTGTGTTACATCCTTGAAGAGAAAGGCTGATCAAGTGCGGAAATCCTTGAGGAAGTCTGGGAGCAGAGATACTTACGAAGTCTGGGAGCAGAGAGAACTTGCGAAGCCCAGGGCTTTGACTTTTGAAGTCTGGGGTTGCACTTTTATTTTTTTCTGTAGAGAACTCAACAGTCCAAACGCTAGACTTGGATGTTGTTGTTTAACTGCTTCGTCGTCTCTTCTTCTTTGCGACCCCACATATACCTTACATAGCCCTCCAGGCTGCTCCTCAGCCATCAGGGAAGCCCAGACCAGGATGCCTGGAATCAAACTCAAGCTTTTTCCTGTGTTCCATCAATAACAAGAGACGGCAGCTATGACTTGCTAAAGGACATCCATCAGACAGAGAAGTCGCTTACTGAAAGGAGGGCAGTTACCAGGAAATACGTGGAGAAGAATAACAGAATCTCTGGGTACCGAATTTGACTTGAAGAAGGTGAACCAATGTAGTGAATGGAGTCTTTCAAAATCCAGGGTTTAATCTCCCGCTTTGAAGTACAGGCCCCAGGACTTCCGTGGTGGTGTAGCGGTTAAGAATCCACCGGCCAATGCACAGGGCACGTGGGTCCGGAAAGACCCCACGTCCCACAGGGCAGTTAGGCCCGTGCGCCACAGCTATGGAGCCTGTGCCCCGAAACCAGAGAAGTCACCCCAGGGAGAAGCCCACACGCCACAGCTGGAGTGTAGCCCCCGCTCACTGCAACTAGAGAACGCTGGCACGCCGCAGCCAAATCCCAGCACAGCCCAAACCAAACAAGCAAAAAGCACGGGCCCCAAACCTAGTTCTAAATCTTTAAATGTACTCAGTTTTAAAAGGTGAGCTGAGGTCTATGCGCAGTGTGTGCATAGTAGATGGCATTTATGATTTAATATTCGGATACCTGCTATGAACAGCTGACTCTGGAAAAGACCCCGCTGCTGGGAAAGATTGCAGGCAGGAGGAGAAGGGGACGACAGAGGATGGGATGGTTGCATGGCGTCACTGACTCAACGGACGGGAACTTGGGCCAACTCTGGGAGATGGTGAAGAACAGGGAAGCCTGGCGCGCTGCTCTCCACGGGGTCATGAAGAGTCAGACGCAACTTGGCAACTGAACAACAGCATCTACTATGAAAATGGCTTTTCAACACCAGCCCCCTAAGCACCCTAGAAGACCCTTGCTAAAGTGAAAATTTGAGTCCCAGACAGGTTTAGACTGGACCAAACACCAACCAGGATGCATCGCGACAGCACGAAAAGACTTCTAATAATCAGTTTCACTGCCTTACATTTTTTTTTTTAAACATAAATCCACGGGTTCTGATCACTTCAGTTCAGTCGCTCATTCATGTCCCACTTTTGGCGACCCCATGTACTGCAGCACGCAAGCTTCCCTGTTCCTTACCAACTCCCGGAGGTTGCTGAAACGCATGTCCATTGAGTCAGTGATGCCATCCAGCCATCTTATCCTCTGTCACCCCCTTCTCCTCCTGCCTTCAATCTTTCCCAGCATCAGGATCTTTTCCAATGAGTCAGTTCTTCACATCAGGTTGCCAAAGTATTGGAGTTTCAGCTTCAGCCCTTCCAGTGAATATTCAGGACTGATTTCCTTTAGGATGGACTGGTTGGATCTCCTTGCACTCTAAGGGACTCTTAAGAATCTTCTCCAACACCATAGTTCAAAAGCATCAATTCTTCGGCACTCAGCTTTCTTTATGGTCCAACTCTCACATCCAGGCATGCCTACTGGAAAAACCGTAGCTTTGACTAGATGGATCCTTGTTGGCAAAATAATGTCTCTGCTTTTCAATATGCTATCTAGGTTTAATATGCTGTCTAGCTTTATATATATAAACATTTATTTACTTGGCTGCCTCGGGTCTTAGGGGTGGCCGGCAGGACCTTCTTCGTGTCAGGCAGAATCTTTCTTTCCGGCACTCGGGCTGTCTACTTGCGGTGTGTGGGCTCAGTAGGTGCAGAATATGGGCTGTCTGCTTGTGGCGCTGGAGGGCTTAGTTGCCCCGAGGCATGTGGGATCTTCAGTCTCTGACCAGGGGTCAAACGTGCCTCCCCCGCAGTGCAAGGTGGATCCTTAACCTCTGGACCACGAGGCAAGTCCCAGGACCTCATGGTTTAAGGAGAAACCAAAACTGTGGCTCAGATGTTCCCACGTGGGAATTGTCCAGGAAAAGGGGGTTTCTCTGCTTCTGTTTGGAACTTACCTTGCAATGCATAACACATCTGTACACCGTAAGATTTACAAAATCCCCTTGGAGCTCTGAGGAATTATGGCTAATTGTGCAGTATTTGGATGAATAACGCATGAAAGATAATTCATCACTACCTAGTTCATTGTTGTTGATGTTTACTTGCTAAGTCGTGTCCGACTCTTATGTGACCCCGTGGACTGTAGCCCGCCAGGCTTCTCTGTCCATGGGATTCTCCAGACAAGAATCCTGGGGTGGATTGTCCTTTCTTCCTCCAGGGGATCTCCCCTGGAGATGTAGGTTAGACCTGCATCTCCTTTTGGGCAGGTGGGCTCTTTACCAGTGAGCCAGCAGGGAAGCCCACCTAGTTAATTAACTCAGAGTTAAGTAGGCACTCTGTATTTGTATTTGGGCTTCCCAGGTGGTGCTAGTGGTAAAGAGCCTGCTGCCCATGTAGGAGAGATGTGGATTTGATCCCTGGGTTGGGAAGATTCCTTGGGGGAGGTCATGGCAACCCACTCCAGTATTCTTGCTGGAGACTCCCATGGACAGAGGAGCCTGGTGGGCTACACAGCCCCTGGGTCTCCAAAGAGCCGAACACGACTGAAGTGACTTGGCACTCCCATTTGTATTATTTTGTACATTTTTACTTGTAAATAACAACTTGCATTTTACCTTCTCACCCCTCTTTTTGCGAATAGAACCAGATCATTTGAATACAAATATCTTTCTGTTTTTCTTTTTCTTTCATTATTATTCTGGGCAGTTTGAATGAAGTTTAACATAATTTGAAAAGGATAAATATATATGATGCAATTAGCGTTATTCCCTCCGTGGCTACATGAACTGCAGATTTCCACCTCCACTGAGGGCTTCCCTGATGGGCTCAGGCTGTCGAGAGTCTGCCTGCAATGTGGGAGACCTGGCTTTGATCCCTGGATCGGGAGGATCCCCTGGAGGAGGGAATGGTACCCACTCCAGTATTCTTGCCCGGAGAATCCCATGGACAGAGGACCATGGTGGGCTACAGTCCGTGGGGTCACAAAGAGTCGGACAAGACTGAGCAACTAACACACACGGGCGTTATTTACATTGGCGGCCCCGTGGTTTGTGATAATTCTGTAATTTTCAGAGCAGGCTGATGGTATCTGGGGGTGGGGGTGCAGAGAGCAGGTGTTCCCCACTGCGGGGTGGGCGTGCGCATCTGAGTTTGTCTTGCTGGCTCCTAGGTGCCTGCTGTGGTTCTCTGGCATGCCAGCTTGCTCGGAAGTTCCCTGGACGGCTGGAAGCCACAGACTGAGGCAGACACGGGCCGCTGCGCCCACTGAGTGGGTCGTGCTTCCTGGGCAGGTCCCACCCTGGCAGGGACTCCTGCTGATGGGTGTGTGGCCAAGACCCCAGCTTCCTCAGCAGGCCCCCCACGAACAGGGCTCCTTTCTTGATGGCCCTTACCTCCGAGCCGTCAGTAACAGGGCGGATTCCACGGGCTGAGCTGGACAGATTAAAGGTTCCCTTTGAAGGTGACCGGTGACACTGGCCCTCAAAGAGCCTCCTTTGAAAGGCAACACAGGGATTATGTTCCAGAGGGCGGGATCCCCTAGGGCTGCCTTTCATGTCTCCCGGGGAGGGGGGGTCCCCTCTGTGACACTCGGCCCTTGTGGACCGCGGAGAGGAAACCGTTGGACATGATCAGAGTAAAGAGCCCGAGGCCCTCCCGTTCCGTCCTGCCTTGCCCATGGGGCCATCCAAAAGCTCCCCGTCTGGATCTCATTCGTGGTGGCTTTCTCCTGGGGGAGCTGCCTGGACGTTACGTCACAGCCCCGTGAAGAACAACTATTGTGGTTGTTGCTATTGTAGCTATTGTTGTTGTTCAGTTGCTAGGTCGTGTCTGACTCTTTGCCCACCAGGCTCCACTGTCCTTGAGATTTCCCAGGCAAGGATACTAGAGTGGGTTGGCATTTCCTTCTCCAGGGGAACTTCCCGACCCAGGGGTCAAACCTGCGTCTCCTGCATTGGCAGGTGGATGCTATGACTATGCCACCTGGGAAGCCCACAGAACAGCAGAGTCACCTGCAAACAAGTAGCTGCTATAATTTGCACATAATATGACACCTGCTCTAACCTGATACCTGGTCGGCATGCTTTCTTGTCCAGCGACCGAGTCAGAGAGGAACCACGTGGAATCACGTGCTTTCAGCAAAATGGGCTGAAATGGAGCAGCTTCGCTCGATGCCCCAAAGTACCGAGAGTATTTTATTCCTCACCGTCCGATAATGACCCCCGAGGTTAACTTGGACGTTTTCCCGCATAACCCGGCAAAAGTTTGCAGTTTCTAAAGTCAGGCAAAGGGAGACGCTTAATTTAATGACTCCTGCTCTTTGTAGAAGTCGTTCATAGTCTCTCAACTCTCAGATGCTGGGGAATTCACAGAATTTGAAAGGCAAGTTTGACAGTTAATGGGTGAAATTGGGCTAAAAGAAACTGGCTAGCGATTTGGGTTTAGGAAGAGTATACATTTTTAGCTTCTTTTTACTTGCTAAGTTCTGACAATATTGGGCTTTCCTCGTGGCTTAGGTGGTAAAGAATCTGCCTGCAATTCTGGAGACCTGGGTTTGATCTCTGGGTTGGGAAGGTCCCGTGGAGAAGGGAAAGGCTCCCCACTCCAGTATTCTGGCCTGGAGAATTCCTTTGGTCCATGGGGTGGCAAAGAGTCAGACACGACTGAGCGACTTTCACTTCACTTCACTTGTTATAACATAGTTGGGAAAGCACTATATGAAATATATGGTGTTGGCAGTGATATACACGATTGTTTTTCATGCCAGAATATGCCAGCTGTAACAGCATATGAGGTCAAAGAAATGTGAAGTAGGAAATATTATTTCATATTTAATAATATTTAAGTAAAAACATTAATTTTTTTCCCCTAAGAACAAGCACATAGGTAGTTCGGGGACTTGGGAACTTCGGGAATTTTCCTGCTCTGAAATAAGGAGTCTTTCGTGTTGACTAAGGAGAAAAGAATTGGCTGTTGAGATAAACAGAGGAAGGAATAAATCAAGGGAATATTCCAAAAAAAAAAATCTTGCCCGACACTTTATATCAATAGGTATGCAGCAAACTTGTGCCGACAAAAGTAAAAGGAAATAGAAACATCAAAGATATCCGTACGTTCCAAGTGTCCTAGGAACTGGCAGAACTGCGGTGTGACCAGCAAGAAAGTTGGGAAGAAGAAGCCCAGAGCGGAGGAGGAACAGGGAAACATATTTGGGGCCAGCTGATCATGATCGATTTGGCAAAGATGATCAGTATGCTCAAGTTGATACATACTCAAGCAGGCAGTAGGCACCCAGATCCTAAGAGCAGAGCAGGGGTGAGAGTTGGGGTCTGGGACGATCCGATGAGATTTAGCAGCAGCAGCGGCAAGACCAAACGTTAGTCGTCGTCGTTTTTTTTTTATCCAAATGTGTATATATATATATATATTTTTTTTTTTTTATTTGGCTGTGTGGATCTACGTTGCTGCACAGTGACTTTCCTTAGTGGTGGCGACTGCTGCCTACTTGAGGTGCAGGGGCTTCTCATTGGGGTGGTTTCTCTCATTGCAGAGCACAGGCTCTAAGGCACGCGGGCTTCAGTGGTCGTGGGGCGCAGGCTTAGTTGCTCCAGGGCACGTGGGACCTTCCCTGAGCAGGGATCGAACCTGCGTCTCCTGCACTGGCAGGCGGGTTCTTAACCACTGGATCACCAGCGAAGCCCATGGTTTGCATCCTTGATGGATATTAGGGCTTTTAATACCAAAACATACTAAAGAATCAAGGGAAACAAGGTCACTAAATACACGTGTTTTTTGAACATAGTTGGTTACCATGGAGAGGAAAGATAGATTCATTTCTTAAGCAATAAAAGTGCCATGTGGTTAGTTTCTGCCTCAGCTTCTCAGACCCTCCATAATGCTGGACAGTTTGCTTGCTGGAAGTTCTAGTTTAATGGGACCCGGACATTTGTCTCTGAAGGTTGACCTCTGCACCTTCATGAAGAATGTAAGTTTCTGCGGGACCTGGAGAAAAATAACAGCAATAATAAAGCCTTTGATTTGTTGATTGATGCTTTTAAATTGTGGTGCTGGAGAAGACTGCTGAGAGTCCTTTGGACTGCAAGGAGATCAAACCAGTCAATTGTAAATGAGATCAACCTTGAATATTCATTGGATGCTGAAGCTGAAGCTCCGATACTTTGGCCACTTGATGCGAAGAGCTGACTCATTAGGTTGAAGAGAAAAGGAGAAGGGGACAACAGAGGATGAGATGGTTGGATGGCATCACCGCCTCAACGCACATGAATTTGAGCAAAGTCCATGGGGTTGACAAGAGTCGGATGTGACTTAGCAGCTTAACAACAACAGCAGGATAAAGCTTAGAAAGTCTTAGGAGAGTTGCTTGTTGGCCAGCCAGTGGCTTGTCTTACATTCTGAACCGACATTAGAGCCGAATGTAAGTGCTTGCAACGCACGCATCGCCCCAATTGCAAGGCTGATCGAAAGGACAGATTAGGTTACCTTCTAATGTAGCAGCTAAAGCTAGCAGATCAAGAGTGATACGTGTAGATAAATTCAGAAGAGAGTGTGTTGTATCTGTCTGACTGTGCTTGTCGGCCATCTGCAGATCCAGAGGCACTGCTGACTCATTGAAAGACTGGGAAAGTGGCCAGGAACAGTCTTATCTTGACATTTAAAAAGGTGGTGGATTGAGAGAGGAAACAGCAGAAAAGGTCACCTGCACTGAACGTGGGTAGGCGCCAGGCTTAGAGGCACAGATGCACGTTGAAGCAACACAGGCAGGCAAGGATGGGGCTGTGGGCAGTGCCTTACGGCTCCGCCCATCCTGGGAACCACCTCGTTTAAATTCATCAGGACTTCCCTGGCGCAGGACACACGGGCAGCGTCCCTGGACCCGGAAGATCCCACCTGCCTCAAGGCAACTCAGCCCGTATGCCGCGTGGAGCCCGAGACCTTCCACTACGGAAGCCCCCACACCCTAGACCCCCGTGCTCTCAAACAGGAGAGTCCAGCGCAATGAGAAGACCAAGCGCTGCAGCAACGCGTAGCCCACCTCGGGCTCTCTGTATTCCTTTTCTCTTGACATGATTGCACGGAGGACTTCTCCTGAGCCTCTCCTGAAGATGTGAAGACAAGATCAACCCATACCTACTCTAAATCAATCGATGAAACTTTTAAAAGACAGTTCTTTCCTTGCTGGATCTCGTAAAGATCTTTTCCGTTCCTGATTCATCTCAAATTGTGAGAGCATCTGACATCGACTTTATGTGAAACGAAGGAAGTCTTTGCCAAAAAATGAATATGTGTCTGTAGATGTGCATATATTCACACGTACATATGAATGTGTATATATATATACACACGCATATATGTATTATGGTGTGCGTGTGCACACGCAGTCACTTCGGTCGTGTCCGACTCTGCGATTCAATCAACTGTAGCCTTGCCAGGCTCCTCTGTCTGTGGGGATTCTCCAGGCAAGAATACTGGAGTGGGTTGCCATTGCCTTCTCCAGAGGATTTTCCCGACCCAGAGATTGAACCAGCATCTCCTGCATTTCAGCCATTGCAGGCAGATTCTTTACCACTGAGGCACCTGTGAAGTCCCATGTATGGCAGCATGGTAGCAGCTTTTTAAAAAAATATCTATTTATTTGTCTGTGCCAGCTCTTAGTTGCAGCATGTGGGATCTAGCTCACTGATCAAGGATCGAACCCAGGCCCCCTGCATTGGGAGCTCAGAGTCTTAGCTGCTAGACCTGCAGGCACCGTCTCATCATGGTAGCAGTTTTTATGTAGAAGCAATTCATAGCCCTAAGCTATCTCATCTAAATATAATACATCGTGTAAGAATTGATAATTGTACATAAGTTCCAAGCAAGTCAAGGGTTAGGTGTACAGCCCATTTCCTTCCTCGCCGCGTGATCCAATTCCATTTTAACTTCTGTGAGCTTCAATTTCTTTACCTGGACAACTGAAAAATAGATTATATACAGGGACTTGGAGACGTTGCAGCGTTCAGTAAGGGCTTCCCTGGTGGCTCAGTAGTAAAGAACCCGCCTGCCAATGCAGGAGACGTGGGTTTGACTCCTGGATCAGGAAGATCCCCTGGAGGAGGGCATGGTAAGCCACTCCAGTGTTCTTGCCTGGAGAATCCCATGGACAGAGGAGTCTGGTGGGCTACAGTCCATGGGGTCACAAAGAGTCAGACATGACTCAGCGACTAAACAACAACAATGTTCAATAAATGCTCATTTATTTTATTCCTATCTATCATTTATGTATGTGTGTATGTCTCTATCATGTCTATTTACATGTGTATTTATCATCTGTCTGTGTCTCTCTGCGTGTGTATATATATATAGATATAGATAGTATTCTTGGGCTGCCCTTGTGGCCCAGCTGGTAAAGAATATGTCTGCAATGCAGGAGACCTGGGTTCGATCCCTGGGTTGGGAAGATCCCCTGGAGAAGGGGAAGGCTACCCTCTCCAGTATTCTGGCCTGGAGAATTCCATGGACTGTATAGTCCACGGGGTCACAAAGAGTTGGACAGGACTGAGCGGCTTTCACATAGTTATGTGTAATGTATATATGTATGTATTTAAGGCGTTTCTGAGGATTCAGTCTGAGGTTAAGAAACACCCAGTAGCAGGCGCAGTCAGATAGTCATGTCAGCTGGAAGGTGGTTTATGGCTTCAGCACTTATTTAATGAGGATCGACTTTGCACAGAGCTTGTAGCAGAGGTCACTAAATGCTACCCCCAATTTTTGAGGGATTTTAGTGCACATTTCCTAAATTTCTGCATCCAGAAAGCAGTCCAGATGTTGTCGTTCTTGCTGTTGGCTTTTCTCTGCACACGTAGATTTTTTTCTTCATTAATGAGCAGTTGGGAAAACTGATGTATGTGGTGGTGGGTGTAGCAGTTATGCTGAAGACAGTGTCACAGGCTTTCCTGGTGGCCCAGTGATTAAAAAAAAAAAAAATCCACCTGCCAATGCAGGAGACAGCTGTTCGATCCCTGATTTGGGAAGATCCCACACGCTGCGGAGCAACGAAGTCAGTGGTCTAGAGCCTGGGAACCGCAGTTACTGAGCCCCCCGAGCTACAAATAGTGAAGCTTGCGAACCCTTACCCACAGCAAGGGAAGCCCCTCAAGGAGAAGCCCACACACCACACGGAAGAATAGCACCGGCCTTCGGCAACTCGGGAAACGTCTGCATGCAGCAACAGACGCAGGGCAGTCAAAAATAAATAAAATTTAAAAAAGCACAAAAAACAGCAATACAGTTACACACTGTTTTTATAGGGAAACCCATGGTTGACACCCGGCCCTACACATGAACGAAATCCCCGTGGTTCAGAATTTTTTTCTCGGTGAACATGAGCTTTGTCTGTGTCGTGTTGGGGTTGTGTTCACGTTTGCTGAGCGGTGAGCACTTTTCCGTTCACGTACCTGCAAAGCCCGGCTGTTGGTAAAGGGTCCGGAGCCTCAAGTGTTTCTGTCTCTGCGTGGGGGTGGGGGCGGCCCCAAGGGTTCTGCTGGGTTAGTCTCTTCGCGGCTGGCTTCCTGGGGAGATCGGGGGAGGCTTGTGAAAGCTGTGCGCCCTGAGCTCCGAGTGAAAGCCTTTCCGGACAGCGTCTTTGTGCTAGTCGAGAGGGAAGATAGCTTTTATTTCTTGTTGGAGTGAGGCACATGTGCAGATCGCAGCACCAGGGACGGCAGGAGGCGTGGAAGGCAGACGTCAAGGGTTTCTGCCTAACCAGCTGCTGACCGTTTCCAACAGGGCTCCCCAGCGCCAGCCTTGGATCACGGCTGCTCGCCTCTCAGAAGTGCCTCCTCCGTTTGAAAAACGTTCGTGTGTTTAAGGGACGTGACCTTCCCCAGGTAGCTTCTAGTTCAAGCCAGCCCGGTCCATGCGATCGCTGTGCGTTCTTTAGTGGAGTCTGTGAAGCGTGGCGCTGGGGAAAGAGGTGATAGACATCAGAGCTGGCCTTAGTCACATTTAGAGGGCAGGACAGCATTTGTGGGAGAGAGAGAGAGAAAAGAAAAACACTGTCCTGGTCTGATTTTTTTTTTCTTTTTTGTTGAATATGTTGTGTTTCAGCAAGTACTATGGGGAAAGTGAAAGTGAAGTTGCTCAGTCGTGACCCCATGGGCTGTAGCCTACTAGGTTCCTCCATCCATGGGATTTTCCAGGCAAGGATACTGGAGTGGGTTGCCATTTCCTTCTCCACGGGATCTTCCCGACCCAGGGATCGAATCCGAGTCTCCCGTATTGTAGGTAGATGCTTCACCGTCTAAGCCATCAAGGATGTCTATAATATATAATGTATCAAGCCGTCAGACTGGACACCTTCCACTTTGCGACCCCATGGACTGTAGCCTACCAGGATCTTCCGTCCATGGGGATTTTTCCAGGCACAAGTCTTGGAGTGGGGTTGCGATTTCCTTCTCCAGGGGATCTGCTCGACTCAGGGATCGAACCCGGGCCTCCTGCGTTGTAGGCAGACGCTTTACCATCTGAGGCACCAGGGAAGTACTGGAGGGGGTGGGGGATAAAGTATTAATTTACCGTGATGCCGTCGTTTTCTCCTATTAGCAGAAGAGCAGTCCAAGGAAATGAGAAACGACGGTGCTCGTTGAATGCCCATCCCGCTATTGTGGGCGTTGGCACACTACAGCCTCTGGGATGAGTCTGGCCCCCTGCATGTGTTGTCAGTAAAGTTTTATTGGAAGACAGTCATGGACACTCCTGGGCGAGTGGTCTATGGCGACTGTTGTAAGACAGAAGACTTACAAAAGGACGTTTGTCAGACAGCAGTGTGGAGCTGTGAGAAAAGACTCTTTGGCCTACAGAGCCTACCATATTGACTCTCCAACTCTTTACAGAAAAGTTTGCTGACCTTCTGAAAGACCCTTACGCTACTCAGGGTCTCCGTTTGACTGTCTCACCTGTGAATTTCTCCGTGATGGATTCTAGTCCAGCATCTCTTTCCCAAAATACCTTTTACCAGCTGCGTGTGGAAAAGAGAGTGTTTGAACTGTGCCTGCCGTGACTCAGGAACTGAGCTTTCAATTTTATTTAGTGGTGAGTAATGAATTAAGAATCATTTTTTTAAAAAACTGTTTGTGTATTTTTTTGGCCGTGCTGGGTCTTCTTTGCCGCGAGCTGGGTCTTTCTGTAGCTTTGCCTGAGTGGGGTCTACCCTCCACTTGTCGTGTGTGGGCCGCTCATTACGGTAGCTTCTCTTGTTGAGACTCACGGGCTTCAGTCATTGCCAGGCACTGCCTTTGCTGCCCCTAGGCACGTGGGATCTTCCCGGAGCAGGGATGGAACCCACGTCCCCTGCATTGGAAGGTGAAGTCTTAACCCCTGGGCCACCAGGGAAGTCCAGTTTTAATTAACGTGAGTGCCTATATGGGGTGTGCTGTGGCTGTGGCTCAGACTCTGAGAAACCATCTGCCCGCAATACCGGAGACCCAGGTCTGAGCCCTGGGCCAGGAAGACCCCCTGGAGGAGGAAATGGTGACCTGCTGCAGTGTTCTTGCCTGGAGAATCCCAGGGACAGAGGGGCCCAGGCTGCCTACTGTCCGTGGGGTCGCAAGGAGCTGAACGTGACTGAGAAAGAGTGAAGGCAGGAGGAGAAGGGGACGGCAGAGGATGAGATGGTCGGATGGCATCACCGACTCGATGCCTGTGAGTTTGAGCAAGCTCCAGGAGATGGTGAAGGACGGCAAAGCCTGGTGTGCTGTGGTCCACGGCATCACAGAGAGACACGACTGAGCAACTGAACATCAAGAAGAGAAAGTGCCCATATCTGGCTGCTGTCTCCTCTGTTGGGAGACTTCAGTGAGTGCATCACAAACCAGGAACCTAGCAAGCTCTGATCACACTGTGACATTTCTTTTCTGCATATATTATTTTTTGGTGCAATTCTAAACTGTATCATTTTTTCTGCATTCCCTTTCTTACATTTCATTATTAAAGAAATTAGTTGACTTCTGTGTGTCAATCTTGTATCCTTCTACCTTGCTGGAATATTTATTTTCTGGGTTTTTTTTCTTGTGAAACATAACGCATGCACACTTTATACAGAAATGTAGTTATCCCATTTTTATTTCATGTGTATCTGATAATGTAGGATTTCAGTTTCTTTTTTACTTTGTCTTAATGTTTTTAAAGGAATGTGTATGATTTGAATTTTGAAATATTGAGTATAATGTAGTTATCTTCCCAGTTCATTTCCATCATCAATTATGTGCACTTCATTTTTTTTTTTCTTTTTCTCTGGGACAGTTTTTCAGTTGATTTTTAATTTTACCTTTCTGTTAAAAAATTGGACACTCGGCTCTGTTTTAACTCTGTTTCACGTCTTTTTCTGTGTCAGTTGGTGCTATCTTTATTATTACCATCTTTTTGCTTTCTTTGAATAATTTTCTTGAGTTGATTTTATGTCTTCAGCTGCTTTGAGTTCCTAGCACAGGAATCATGAACTTTTTTTTTTTTCTATTACATGCATTTTGCGGTCAAAATTTCTGTCTCCTTGGGTTTGATACTACCAATTTGGCTAACATATGATTCAACTTTCTTTTTAATCTTGCAGCTTGAAACTGGTTGGTTTTAGATTAGAAAGATTTTTGTCTTTCACCAAAGCTGCAGAGTTCTCCACTATTTTCTTTTAATATTGCCTCTTCTGCATTAAAAGAAAAATTCCACTTAAATATATTTTGGCTCTTTTTATATATTTAGTCAGTTGAATCTAAAACTTCCGCTTAATTTTTTCAACTTCACTTTTTTGTAGCTCACTCTGCATTGTTTGTATACATCTATATTATAATCTATTAACAGGGGCTTCCCTGGTGGCTTAGAGGGAAAAGCGTCTGCCTGCACTGCAGGAGACCCGGGTTCGGTCCCTGGGTCGGGAAGATCCCCTGGAGAAGGAAATGGCAACCCACTCCAGTGCTCTCGCCTGGAAAATCCCATGGACGGAGGAGCCTCGTAGGCTACAGTCTGTGGGGTCACAGAGAGTCGGACATGACTGAGCGATGACACAAAATAAACCTCAAATATCTTAGTCTGTAATTCTTCCATTTAGTTTTAGTTGTTTTTTTCTTTTCAGTTTGAATTATTTCTTTTTTTTTCACTTAAAAATTTTTCTTGCTAATCTCTCAAAAATCTTCCTGGCCATTTTTATGATATTTTGCTTCTTATGTTGTTAATTCTATTTTTTTTAGATATTTAATACATATTTATTTTACATCCTGCATTGACAGTTTTTTTTTTTTGTTTTTTTTTGGGGGGGGGGCAAGAAACAGTGACTTTATTCAGAAAAACCAGCTGACTGAGAAGAAAGTAAACTCATTACCCAAAGACCCATCTTGCTTCTTTTATACTAAAAGTGAAAGTGAAAGTCACTCAGTCATGTCCAACTCTGCAACCCCATGATACAGTCCATGGAATTTTCCAGGCCAGAATACTGGAGTGGTAGCCGTTCCCTCCTCCAGGGGATCTTCCCAACCCAGGGATTGAACCCAGGTCTCCCACATTGCAGGTGGATTCTTTTTTTTTTTTTTTTCCATTTATTTTTTTTTTCCATTTATTTTTATTAGTTGGAGGCTAATTACTTTACAGCCATTAAAAAGAATTCATTTGAATCAGTTCTAATGAGATGGATGAAACTGGAGCCCATTATACAGAGCGAAGTAAGCCAGAAAGATAAAGACCATTACAGTATACTAACACATATATATGGACTTTAGAAAGATGGTAACGAGAACCCTATATGCAAAACAGAAAAAGAGACTCAGATGTATAGAACAGACTTGTGGACTCTGGGAGAAGGCGAGGGTGGGATGTTTCAAGAGAACAGCATTGAAACATGTATATTATCTAGGGTGAAACAGATCACCAGCCCAGGTTGGGTGCATGAGACAAGTGCTCGGGCCTGGTGGACTGGGAAGACCCAGAGGGATCGGGTGGAGAGGGAGGTGGGAAGGGGGACTGGGATGGGGGATACATGTAAATCCATGGCTAATTCATTTCAATGTATGACAAAAACTACTGTAATGATGCATTGACAGTTTTAATGCCTGATGTCTTTGGTGGTGATAGCCTACTGTTTTATGCTTACGACTATCACTCTTGGTGGGGGGGGACATCATCTATTTTGTGATTTTTTTTTTTATTGTAATATTTTGGATCTGTCTCTATGAGGTAGAGACACTTTATGAAGGTGTCTCTGAACCTTCAAACCGTGAAATCTATAAACTATATACATGGTTGGTGCAAGGGGTCAGAGGTGGAGACTATAAGAAAAGCTTGTGCTCTTGACCACTTTTGAGCATAGCCTAGTATCCAGAGTAGTTTAAATGTTGATAATATTAGTCTGGAGCACATTCAGCACCTTCTACCCTGACAGTTTTTCTCTAATCGAATGACACTGTCTTCTTAGAATAAAGAAGGTGACTTTGCTTTTCTGACGAAAGCAAATTTTCTGAAAGGTAATTCTTGGGCAGTGGAAACTTTAAAAAAAATTTTTAATTGAAGGATAATTGCTTTAAAATGTATTGGTTTCTGCCATAGAGCAAGGTGAATCAGCCGTAAGTATAAATATATCCCCTCCCTCCAGTGGAAACTTCTTATCGTATTCACACTTAGCAAGGTTTCACTTACATAGTTCAGGTCAAGATCTGGATGGAAAGTTTTACAAAATCATCTATATACCTGGGGGAATTTTCCCTGTCCTGTTAATCAGTCAAGTTACAAAATTAATATATTTGGTCTTTGGAAAGTTTGCTAAATTTCAGATGCAACGTATCGATGGACAGATGTCTGTTTCTCTCTCTGTCTCTCTTTTTAAAATATTTTTGGTGAAAGCAACTGAAGGACCATAGACGAATATGGCAGTGTTTTTTTATTGTTTGTGTCTGTCTTTGTCTTTGTGTCTGCCTTTCTCTGCTTGTCCTGCATCAACAGGGGTTAGTCAACTGATACACTAAGCCAAGCGGGTAAGTACTTCTGAAAGACACTTAGCTTTGCTATTCCCATGCTTCTTATCCAAGGGTCAGTACTTTTTCCAAGGTTCCCAGAGTGCTTCTTATCATCAGACAAGTCAGGGAAGCACTAATTTAGGGAGTTCACTCTCCACCAACCACACACTCAGTTTACAAAATGACCCAAGTGCTTGTGAAATGATTTTTTTTTTTCCTGTTAAGTATCCACGTCAAGATACAAGATCTGATAGCTTAGGGTGAATGGTGTCGGATTCGTGATCTCCAGAGAAGAAGATTTAGCTTCAGGACCAGAGACCGGGCTTGACCACTCAGGGCTCTTGGGTGGCAGAAGTTTTATTACAGTGAAAATGGTCAGAGAAAGCTTCTGACAGAGACATCAGAAGGGGGTGGAGAGTGCCCTCCTCTTTAGCCAGGGAATTATGTACATTTTTAACTGGCTATTACATTTAAGTCAAATGAATGTCTCAAGGTTGTAAAAATTTTACCAGACCCACTCCCATGATACACATTCTAAGATATCAGGATTACTCAGAAGGTTCTCAGGAAGCAAAAACTGTCCTCAAGCAGGCTACATTGTTGTTACATAATCCCTGGTACAGAGTTTAAACTGAGTTGATTGCTATGTACTCATCAGTTCCCGGCTTAAAGAAAAAAACGGTTTTATGTGCCTAAGACTAAGGAATGTAGAGGCAAAAAAAAAAAAAAAACAAGTTTGTCCTTTCCCCTATCCTCCTCTTTGAGAATTCCAGACCCCTGTCTCCTCCTTGAAACCCCCAGACCCCTCTCTCCTCGGGGACCCCGGCACGTCTTATCAGCCCACCTGGGAATTGACTCTGTCAGATCAATACATTTCGCCGTCAGAAATTTGCAAAATTCTCATAGACTATGAGTTCATGAATACCCTCATTTGTGCATATCATGTCGAACCTTCTGTCTTCTTCTGATTCTCAATCACTCTTCTTTATTTTTCTGGCTGGTGGTAGGTCTCCATTGCTGTGTGTGGGCTTTCTCTAGTTGCGGCACAAGGGGCCTACTCTCTGCTTACCTCGTGTGGGCTCCTCATTGTGGCGGCCTCTCTCTTGTTGGGGAACGCAGGCACTACGGCGCGTGTGGTTCAGTAATCGCAGCCTCCGGGCTCAGTAGTTGAGGTGCATGGGTTCAGTTGCTCCACGGCACGTGGGATCTTCCTGGACCAGGTAGCGAACCCCAGGTATCGGTGTCTGGTTGCCCTGTGAGGTCGATTCTTAACCAGTGGACCACAAGTGAAGCCCTCCATCACTGTTCTTCAGCTCTCAGGCACATGGGAGCAAGAAAGCACCTTACCGATTAGAACTGTTATCTTGAAACGTTGTTATCTTGCAATGCATGTCATCTACTGGCTTAAAGATCGTTGCGTGCCTGTTGTGTTCCTGACATAGACACTGTGGGCACAGGAAGGGAAGGATATGATCGCTCAGCTCCCGAGCTGTACGTTCATCAGCTTCTCGGCACCCGTGTCCCCTGCTGGATGGGTTGTTTGTCGTTCACTCCCTGAATCGTGTGTGACTCTCTGTGACCCCGTGGACTGCAGCACACCAGGCTCCTCTCTGTTCTCCACTATCTCGAGGAGCTTGCTCAAATTCTTGACCACTGAGTCGGTGATGCCATCCAACCATCTCGTCCTCTGTTGCCGCCTTCTCCTCCTGCCCTCAATCTCTCCCGGCATCAGGGTCTTTTCTGCTGAGCTGGCTCTTTGCATCAGGTGACCAGAGGTATTGGAGCTTCAGCTTCACCATCAGTCCTTCCAATCATTGTTCAGGGTTGATTTCCTTTCAGATTGACTGCTTTATCTCCTTGATGTTCAAGGGATTCTCCAGTGTCTTCTCCAACACCACAATCTGAAAGCATCAGTTCTTTGGTGTTCAGTCTTCTTTATGGCCCAACTCTCACGTCTGTACATGACTGCTTGAAAAACCATAGCTATGACTATACAGACCTTGGTTGGCAAAGACATCTTTCTGCTTTTTTGTATGCCGTCTGGACGGGTACCTTGGGGCAACCTGTATAAACTCTGGGAGCCTAATTTTCCGTTACTGTTAAATAGGCTAAATAGTTCCTCTGATCGTAATGGGTTGATCCTAAAGGTAGAGAATTTACAGAAATTGCTTTCAGGGCGTTAAGTATCCAAATAAGTATTCAAACGAGACTATCTCCTAGTGTTATTATGAGGAGCGATGTTTTTGTTACTAATTTTGTTTATTTTTGGCTGTGCTGCGTCTTCGTTGCTGCCTGGGCTTTTGTCTAGTTGCAGGGAGCGTGGGGCTAGTTGCCGTGCTCGGGGCTTCGTATTGTGGTGACTTCTCTTGTTGCAGAGCACAGGCTCTAGGGTGTGTGGGTTCAGTGGCTCTGGGACTTCGTTGCTCTGTGGCCTGTGGGATCCTCCTGGATCAGGGATGGAACCTGTGTCTCCTGCATCAGCAGGTGGATTCTTTACCACTGAGGCACCAGGGAAGCGCAAAATTCTTATGTTGGTGATTGTTACTGTTGTTATTAGAAGATGTGGCTACTGCCCGTGAGGTGGACAGAATGCTGATACCAGACGGTGCAGCAGGGTGTCCATGTCTGTTTAGTGTCCTTTATGCACTGCGATGCACCACAGTTCGGGTGCAGTCAGAGAATAATGGAGCATCTGGGAATACCACTTGCCATCACTGTTCATAATTAACCTCTATTTGAGGGGCTTAGCTCAGTGGTAGAGCATTTGACTGCATAATTAACCTCTACTTGGGACTTTCATGGAGAAGTCTGCAGTGTTCTTTCGATACAAAATATCTTGTATTAATAGCCAGGACATGGAAGCAACCTAGATGCCCCTTGGCAGATGAATGGATAAGAAAGCTGTGGTACATATACACAATGGAATATTACTCAGCCGTTAAAAATAATGCATTTGAATCTGTTCTAATGAGCTAGATGAAACTGGAGCCTATTATGCAGAGTGAAGTAAGTCAGAAAGAAAAACACCAACACAGCATACTAATGCATATATATGGCATTAGATAGATGGTAGCAATGACCCTATATGCGAGACAGCAAAAGAGACACAGGTGTAAAGAACAGACTTTTGGACTCTATGGGAGAAGGCGAGGGTGGGGTGGTTTGAGAGAATAGCATTGAAACATGTATATTGTCATATGTGAAATAGATAGCCAGTCCAGGTTCGATGCATGAGACAGGGTGCTCAGGGCTGGTGCACTGGGATGACCCAGAGGGATGGGATGGGGAGGGAGGTGGGAGGGGGGTTCAGGATGGGGAACACATGTACATCTGTGCCTGATTCATGTCAGTGTATGGCAAAACCACTACAGTATTGTAAACTAATTAGCCTCCAATTAAACAATTTATTAAAAAAAAAGTCTTGTATCAAAAGTTCCAGGTTATTCAGAGCAGTAAGCCTTTATCTAAGAAAGGAGGGGCAGGACTTTAACACAATTAGGAAAATGAAAAATTTAAGGAGAATAACTGTTTACCATTAACCCTGTTTTGAGATACTGCAGATTATCATATGATGATGGCCTTTCGCCTATGATAATTCTTCAGTTTTCTTGATCTTTTTTTTTTTTATGGGTAGAATGATGAATGCCAGTACCTAGTGTAGAAAATAAACCACATTTCCTTGGTTACTTATAGTTGTTCCCTGTAGACTTACAGGCTTTCCTCATGACTCAAGTGGTAAAGTGTCTATCTGCAGTGCAGGAGACCCAGGTTTGATCCCTGGGTCAGGAAGATCGCCTGGAAAAGGAAATGGCAGCCCGCTCCAGTGCTCTTGCCTAGAAAATCCCATGGACGGAGGAGCCTGGTAGGCTGCAGTCCGACAAAGAGTCGGACACGACTGAGCGGCTTCACTTTCACTTTTCACTTTCATTGACTTTTGGCCTACATCTACTTAAAGATGGAGGTGACATCTCTTGATCCTTGGTCTTGAATCTCCACCCGCCTAGAATGATGTCACCAGATATCTACTTACTCAGATGTCACGTCCCCTCTACTGAGTTCTCATAGCCCACTCCACCCCCGGTTACGAAGCGCCGTGACCGTATCATGGGCTGCATGCCAAGCGCACTCGACTCCCCGTCATACCTGCCCACTTGTGTGCACACCTGCCTACCTGTGAGAACTTGCACAACCGTGAGCTGTTTGTAGGCTCGAGTTGTGTCCTATTGGTTATTCTAGACACAGTGCTTACGACAGTAACTAGCCCATAACAGGTAATCATTGTGCAAATGTGAAATGATTAAACAACGTATCACTGTTTTATAAAGAGCTGGAAAGCAGAAACAGAAACCACCAATAAGCCAGGCTCAAGTCAGGTGACTCTCGGCAGGAACACATGGTTGAATTTGGGTGTAAGAGCTGAAATGGGCTTCCCTGGGGGCTCAGACCATAAAGCGTCTACCTGCAGTGCAGGAGACCCAGGTTCCCTCCCTGGGTGGGGAAGATCCCCTGGAGCATGGAATGGCAACCCACTCCAGTGTTCTTGCCTGGAGAATCCCATGGACAGAGGAGCCTGGTGGGCTACAGTCCACGGGGTCACAAAGAGTTGGACACGACTGAGCGACTAACATATGCACAAGGCTGACTTTGAATTTGGTTATAAGAGCCGTGAAGGTCTAGGGTGAAGCATGTTTACCGCTTTTTATTTTTTAGATTTTATCACGAAACATTTTAGATAAATAACAAAAGTTAAGAAAATAGTATCCTAGCGTTGTTGTCCAGCCACCCTTACGCATCCAGGCCAGGACACAGCCTCAAGCTACACGCACACAGAGATAGCCATTTGTAGGGACATCCCTGCTGGTCCAGTGGTTCATAGCCCGCCTTCCAGTGCGGGGGATGTAGGTTCGATTCCTGGCGGGGGAACTGAGATGGCACATGCCACGGAGCAGCGAAGCCCATGCGCCACAGCTGCTGAGCCCACATCAGTAGAGAGTTGGTGCTCTGTAACAAAAGATCCCACGTGACGCGAGTATGACCAGACACAGCCAGATAAATAAATGTTTTTAAAAAATCAAACAGTGTAATAAACTTCCCATCCCTCAGCTGCAACACCCGCACTCCCAGCCCCTCTCATGTCACGATACCCTCCCCTCCAGTTTGGATGATCTTGAAGCCAAGTCTAGACTCACGTCGTCTCTTCAGTAAACATTTCATGTGTTCACCTCCAGCACGTGGGACTCCTTGGTTATGAGTGGAGGTGAGCGTGTGAATTTGGAGTGCACACGTGAGCCCTGGAGCCTGTTTCGTGAGCGGCATGGCTTGTCAGGATCCGCAGACATCATCCATGGTGCAGGCTTACCTTCCTTGGGTGAGAACACCCATCAGATAGAAGCGGTGCCTCTCAGGGATTAGAGGAGCACAGAGCATTGCTTACTCTGCATGTTCTTTGAAAGTTCGTTGCTTCCAAGAGACACCTTTTTTTTTTTTTTTTTTTTTGGCCGCTTTGTGCAGTATGTGAGATACTAGTTCCCCAACCAGGCAATGATCCCATGACCCCACAAAGGAAGCTCGAAATCTTAACCTTGGACTCTCAGGGGAGGTCCCCAAGAGACACCTTTCTTAACGACACCAGCCGTGGCCTCTTTGTTGTTCTTGTTCAGTCGCTCAGTCGTGTCCGACTCTTTGCGACCCCATGGACCGCAGCACGCCAGGCCTCCCTGTCCATCACCAACTCCTGCAGCTTGCTCAAACTTATGTCCATCGAGTCGGTGATGCCATCCAACCATCTCATCCTCTGTCGTCCCCTTCTCCTCCCGCCTTCAGTCTTTCCCAGCATCAGGGTCTCTCCCAGTGAGTCAGCTCTTCACATCAGCTGGCCAAAGTATTGGAGCTTCAGCTTCAGCATCCATCCTTCCAATGATTATTCAGGACTGATTTCCTTTAGGATAGACTGCTTGGATCTCCTTGCAGTCCAAGGGACTCTCAAGAGTCTTCTCCAACACCACAGTTCAAAAGCATCAATTCTTTGGTGCTCAGCTTTCTTTATGGTCCAACTCTCACATCCATACATGACTACTGGAAAAACCATAGCTTTGACTAGACGGGCCTTTGTTGGCAGAGGAATGTCTCTGCTTTTTAATATGCTATCTAAGTGGTCATAATTTTTCTTCCAAGGAGCAAGGGTGTTTTAATTTCATGGCTGCAGTCAGCAGTGATTTTGGAGCCCAGAAAAATAAAGTCAGCCACTGTTTCCACTGTTTCCCCATCTATTTCCCATGAAGTGATGGGACCAGATGCCATGATCTTAGTTTTCTGAATGTTAAGCTTTAAGCCAACTTTTTCACTCTCCTCTTTCACTTTCATCAAGAGACTCTTTAGTTCTTCTTCACTTTCTGCCATAGGGGTGGTGTCATCTGCATATATATTCTGACCTATATTGTGTGTGTGTATATATGTCTAAGTACAATCATATATGTGTACTTCATGTATGTACCTCAGTTATTTATAGCCATACATGTATATACGTAGTTGTGAGAGAGTCAGTTCCTAGGCAGATTGGTAAGAAGTCTAGGACTCCCGAGGAGGAAATAGGAGTCTAGGATTCTCAAGGAGGAGGAAAGGACAAACATCTTTTTTTCTCTGCATTCCTGAGTCTTGGTCACATAAAACTTTTTTTTTTCTTTAAGCTTGAACTGATGAGTACACAGTAAACAACTCAGTTTAAACTCTGTACTAAGGATTATAGCCGATGACACCAGCCTTATGGCAGAGAGTGAAGAGGAACTGAAAAGCCACTTGATGAAAATGAAAGATGAGAGTGAAAAAGTTGGCTTAAAGCTTAACATTCAGAAAACTAAGATCATGGAGTCCAGTCCCATCACCTCATGGGAAATAGATGGGGAAACAGTGGAAACAGTGTCAGACTTTATTTTTGGGGGCTCCAAAATCACTGCAGATGGTGACTGCAGCCATGAAATTAAAAGACGCTTGCTCCTTGGAAGGAAAGGTATGACCAACCTAGACAGCATATTAAAAAGCAGAGACATTACTTTGCCAACAAAGGTCCATCTGGTCAAGGCTATGGTTTTTCCAGCGGTCATGTATGGATGTGAGAGTTGGACTGTGAAGAAAGCTGAGTGCGGAAAAATTGATGCTTTTGAACAAGGGTGTTGGAGAAGACTCTTGAGAGTCCCTTGGACAGCAAGGAGATCCAACCAGTCCATCCTAAAGGAGATCAGTCCTGGGTGTTCATTGGAAGGACTGATGCAGAAGCTGAAAATCCGATACTTTGGCCATCTCATGCGAAGAGTTGACTCATTGGAAAAGACCCTGATGCTGGGAGGGATTGGGGGCAGGAGGAGAAGGGGACGACAGAGGATGAGATGGCTGGATGGCATCACCAACTCAGTGGACATGAGTTTAGGTAAACTCCAGGAGTTGGTGATAGACAGGGAGGCCTGGCGTGCTGCAGTCCAAAGGGTCGCAAAGAGTCGGACACGACTGAGCGACTGAACTGAACTGAAGGGTTATGGAACAGTAATGTATCCTGCTTGAGGATGGTTTCTCCTTCCTGAAAACCTTCTGACTAATCCTGATATCTTAAAATGTTTTATTATACGAGTGGGTCTGGTAGGATCTTTCTGTTGATGAGTTCTAATCCTGTTATCCGAAAATGTAAATTGTGGGAGTGGGTCTGGTAAAATTTTTCACAAGTGTGAGACATTCTTTTGATTTATTGTAATAACTAATTAAAAAAGTATGTGACTCCCTTGCTAACACTAGCAAGGGGGGCACTCTCTGTCCCCCTTCTGATGTTTGTGTCAGAAGCTTTCTCTGTCCCTTTTCTTACTTTAATAAAACTCTGCCATGCAAAAGCTCTCGAGAGACCAAGACTGGTCCCTGGTACCGAAGCTAAATCTTCTTCTTCGGAGATCAGGAATCTGACATTGTTCAGTGTTGCAAGCTATCAGTTGTAGATACACACACACACACACACACACACACACACACACACACAGGATCCAAAATGTGCATTCCCAGAACACAGAAAAGAAAAAGGATCAGCCACTTCAATTCTGTTGCAGAAGGTAGCAGATCATTTTAATGTAGAATTTTATCATGTGAATTTTTTAACCACGAGCCACATATTTTCTGCCAGTATCCCTCTACCAACTGTTAACTAAAAAAGATGCTCCATGTAAGAGTTGTGAGTTAAGTTTTGTTTGGGGCGATATGAGGACTGCAGTCTGGCAGACAGTGCCTCAATAGCTCTGAGAGCCTGTTCCAGAGCAGCAGTGGGGAAAGGTCCATATATAAGATTTTGGTGGAGGGGGAGTTCATGCAATTAAGCGTTCATTTTACAAAAGGTTTTCTGCCAGTCAGAGGAGCTGATGTGACCAGGAAGGGATTTAGTGCTTCTCTAGATGTGAAAAGATCCTGAAATCACCTCCTGAAAATATCTAACTATCTAGAGACCTGTCCTACCAGATTCCCTGGAGCACAGAGTGCCTCACTCTGCCTTAAGCTTCCCTCACGGGGCGTTGAAGCTCAATAGCTCCAGCAGCACAGTGTTCAGAAAAAGTCGAGGAAAATGAACTGGCTCAGTCGTGTCCGACTCTTTGCAGCCCTGTGGACCGTAGCCCACCAGGCTCCTGGGTCCATGGGATTCTCCAGGCCAGAATACTGAAGTGGGTTGCCATTTCCTTCTCCAGCGGATCTTCCCGGCCCAGGGATCGAACCCGGGTCTCCCGCATTGCAGGCAGACTCTTTACTGTCTGAACCATCAGGAAAGCCCTGGCAAATGCTCTTGGCTAGCGCCAATTTGTGATTGACACAACACTCAATGAAAACAGTAAAACAATTGTAAACAAAGTTCTGCTTATGTGGATAATAGGGTGAAGGTCGTCTGTAACTCAGTAAGGCTGTATTTCTCTTCTTGTGTGCTGTGCACATTCTGAGAACTTGCTTTCTATTCACAGTGTCCTTTGCCTGGATTATTTTCCTTTTTCCTTGTTGAGTTAGGTCCGGGAAGACAGTGACTGGTAGAATGGGGCGTTTTTGATGAATTTTCTGCTTCATAAAACAACAGGTGATTGGAATATATTTGAATTCACCAGAAGGAGTCAGTGAGATCTGGAAAACTGTTAGTTTTCCCCACTGGATCAGAAAGTCATGCAATTCGAATATTCTCCCTCCTAGCTTTGTCTGCAGTGATAGAGCAGGGCAGATGGGGTGTGCAGAGATTTAAGATAAGAAAACACTCTGGGATCATGCTAAGTTGCCCAGTCACGTCAACTGTGGCCATATAAAACGGCAGAAATCAAGGCCATAGAACAGTTCAGCTCTCTCTCAGTGTGGGGCCGTCCGGGTGAAAGGCGGAGGGACTGATTGTGGTCAGACAGGAGCAGTGAATCTTCATCAACCAGGAGAGTGAGTCTGTGAAGCCAGGGGGTGATGGGATCAGGCAGATTGTTGACATCCATTAAGTGAGGCTGGGCGATACCCAAAATAAAAAAATCCATAGTGAAAATCAGGGAATGTGTCTGCAGTATTTCAGTATGATACAGGCTCTAAGATGCAAGTGATCCAAGATGTTGAGAAGAAACATTTGTTATTTTAAGTACAGCAGGTAATGCTTTAGGGAGAGTATCATGCACGTCCAAGGTCATGTTGACAGTTCATAAGAAAATAAGGACTAGAAATATTGCTCCCCCCCCCAACAGATTCCAGTGGATATTCTATATACCACATTACCTCTTGTTTTTCTTTTTAAAAATAATTGAGTAATTGTTAAGGAAAGCTGTGATAAGTCTGCTGCTGCTGCTGCTGCTAAGTCACTTCAGTTGTGTCCGACTCTGTGCGACCCCATAGATTGCAGCCCTCCAGGCTCCCCCGTCCCTGGGATTCTCCAGGCAAGAACACTGGACTGGGTTGCCATTGCCTTCTCCAATGCATGAAAGGAAAAGTAAAAGTGAAGTTGCTCAGTCGTGTCTGACTCTTAGCGACTCCATGGACTGCAGCCTACCAGGCTCCTCCGTCCATGGGATTTTCCAGGCAAGAGCACTGGAGTGGGGGTGACAAGCCTAGACAGCATATTAAAATGCAGAGACATCTCTTTGCTGACGAAAGACCGTCTAGTCAAAGCTAGGGTTTTTCCAGTAGTCATATACGTATGTGAGAGCTGGACTATAAAGAAGGCTGAGTGCCAAAGAACTGATGCTTTCACATTATGGTGCTTGAGAGTCCCTTGGACTGCAGGGAGATCCAAGCAGTCCATCCTGAAGGAAATCAGTGCTGAATATTCACTGGAAGGACTATTGCCGAAACTGAAGCTCCAATCCTTTGGCCACCTGATGTGAAGAACTGACTCATTGGAAAAAGACCCTGATGCTGGGAAAGATTGAAGGCGGGAGGAGAAAGGGACGACAGAGGATGAGATAGTTGGGTGGCATCACCCACGGGATGGACGTGAGTTTGAGCAAACTCTGGGAGATGGTGATGGACAGGGTGCTGCAGCCTGTGGGGTCACCAAGAATCGGACACAACTGAGCGACTGACCACAGCAGCTAAACTTTATTTATTTTTAATTTAAATTATTTATTTATTTTACTTTACAGCATTGTATTGTTTTTTGCCATACATTGACATGAATCAGCCGTGGGTGGACATGTGTTCCCCATCCTGAACCCCCCTCCCAAGTTCCTCCCCATCCCATCCCTCTGGGTCATCCCAGTGCACCAGCCCTGAGCGTCCTGTATCATGCATCAAACCTGGACTGACGATTCATTTCACATGTCATAATTTACATGCTTCAGTGCCATTCTCCCATATCATCCCACCCTCGCCTTCTCCCACAGAGTCCAAAAGACTGTTCAATACATCTGTGTCTCTCTTGCTGTGTCACATACAGGGTTATCGTTACCATCTTTCTAAAGTCCGTATATTTGCGTTAGTATGCTGCATTGGTGTTTTTCTTTCTGGCTTACTTCACTCTGTATAATAGGCTCCAGTTTCATCCACCTCATTAGTAATGATTCACATGTATTCTTTTTAACGGCTGAGTAATATTCCATGGTGTATATGTACCACAGCTTTCTTTTTTTTTTTTTTCCATTTATTTTTATTAGTTGGAGGCTAATTACTTTACAGCATTGCAGTGGTTTTTGTCATACATTGAATTAGCCATGGATTTACATGTATTCCCCATCCCGGTCCCCCCTCCCACCTCCCTCTCCACCCCATCCCTCTGGGTCCTCCCAGTGCACCAGGCCTGAGCACTTGTCTCATGCATCCAACCTGGGCTGGTGATCTGTTTCACCCTAGATATACATGTTTCGATGCTGTTCTCTTGAAACATCCCACCCCCGGGTTCTCCCATAGAGTCCACAAGTCTGTTCTATACATCTGAGTCTCTTTTTCTTTTTTTGCATATAGGGTTATCGTTACCATCTTTCTAAATTCCATATATATGTGTTAGTATACTGTAATGGTCTTTATCTTTCTGGCTTACTTCGCTCTGTATAATGGGCTCCAGTTTCACCCATCTCATTAGAACTTATTCAAATGAATTCTTTTTAACGGCTGAGTAATATTCCATGGTGTATATGTACCACAGTTTCCTCATCCATTCATCTGCTGATGGGCATCTAGGTTGCTTCCATGTCCTGGCAGTTATAAACAGTGCTGCGATGAACATTGGGGTGCACGTGTCTTTTTCAGATCTGGTTTCCTTGGTGTATATGCCTAGAAGTGGTATTGCTGGGTCATATGGCAGTTCTATTTCCAGTTTTTTAAGGAATCTCCACACTGTTTTCCATAGCGGCTGTACTAGTTTGCATTCCCACCAACAGTGTAAGAGGGTTCCCTTTTCTCCACACCCTCTCCAGCATTTATTGCTTGTAGACTTTTGGATAGCAGCCATCCTGACTGGCGTGTAATGGTACCTCATTGTGGTTTTGATTTGCATTTCTCTGATAATGAGTGATGTTGAGCATCTTTCCATGTGTTTTTTAGCCATCCGTATGTCTTCCTTGGAGAAATGTCTGTTGAGTTCTTTGGCCCATTTTTTGATTGGGTCATTTATTTTTCTGGAGTTGAGCTGGAGGAGTTGCTTGTATATTTTTGAAATTAATCCTTTGTCTGTTGCTTCATTTGCTATTATTTTCTCCCAATCTGAGGGCTGTCTTTTCACCTTGCTTATAGTTTCCTTTGTTGTACAAAAGCTTTTAAGTTTCATTAGGTCCCATTTGTTTATTTTTGCTTTTGTTTCTAAAATTCTGGGATGTGGGTCATAGAGGATCCTGCTGTGATTTATGTCGGAGAGTGTTTTGCCTATGTTCTCCTCTAGGAGTTTGATAGTTTCTGGTCTTACATTTAGATCTTTAATCCATTTTGAGTTTATTTTTGTGTATGGTGTTAGAAAGTGTTCTAGTTTCATTCTTTTACAGGTGGTTGACCAGTTTTCCCAGCACCACTTGTTAAAGAGGTTGTCTTTTTTCCATTGTATATCCTTGCCTCCTTTGTCGAAGATAAGGTGACCGTAGGTTCGTGGATTTATCTCTGGGCTTTCTATTCTGTTCCATTGATCTATATTTCTGTCTTTGTGCCAGTACCATACTGTCTTGATGACTGTGGCTTTGTAGTATAGTCTGAAGTCAGGCAGATTGATTCCTCCAGTTCCATTCTTCTTTCTCAAGGTTACTTTGGCTATTCGAGGTTTCTTGTATTTCCATACAAATTGTGAGATTATTTGTTCTAGTTCTGTGAAAAATACCGTTGGTAGCTTGATAGGGATTGCATTGAATCTATAGATTGCTTTGGGTAGTATAGCCATTTTGACAATATTGATTCTTCCAATCCATGAACACGGTATATTTCTCCACCTGTTTGTGTCCTCTTTGATTTCTTTCATCAGTGTTTTATAGTTTTCTATGTATAGGTCTTTTGTTTCTTTAGGTAGATATACTCCTAAGTATTTTATTCTTTTTGTTGCAATGGTGAATGGTATCGTTTCCTTAATTTCTCTTTCTGTTTTCTCATTGTTAGTGTATAGGAATACAAGAGATTTCTGTGTGTTAATTTTATATCCTGAAACTTTACTGTATTCATTGATTAGCTCTAGTAATTTTCTGGTAGAGTCTTTAGGGTTTTCTATGTAGAGGATCATGTCATCTGCAAACAGAGAGAGTTTCACTTCTTCTTTTCCTATCTGGATTCCTTTTACTTCTTTTTCTGCCCTGATTGCTGTGGCCAACGCTTCCAAAACTATGTTGAATAGTAGGTACCACAGCTTTCTTATCCATTCGTCTGCTGATGGACATCTAGGTTGCTTCCATGTCCTGGCGATTGTAAACAGTGAGCAGATAAACTTTAAAACAACCAAAGGAATAGCCATCTACTGTTTGTTCCATTTTCCCCATTGATGTTAAACATTCAAGTAGACATAAAGTATAGGTGAAAAAAAAAAAGAGTATTATTTTGAGCATAGTAGCCCTCAGTGTGGGCTTTCTCCTGCATGTCACTGTGACAAATGGAGTGGTTCATCCACTTATACATCATGTAATATCCCTTTAAATGTCTGGCCTTGCTCCTCAGGGTCATGAATGGAGATCTGTTGAAAACATAGATCTCACGTGCTTGCAACTTGCTCTCTGCACGTTATTGTTTAAAGCAATAAAAGGTTTACAAATGCACAGGTTTTTCCTCCTCTCATTCCACACCATTTGTTCATCTGATCTGGCTACTCTTGGTCTTCATGACATGACTTTGTTGCACTTTCTGAAAGTGTTTTTGGCTCCTAGCACTCATTCTTACCTCAGGTGAGAATTCTCAGGTGAGAATATGGTCTGTTAGTGAGTTTCATGTTGAGTATAAACTAAGTCATGCTACCCAGAAAGGCTGAAAACCCATAACCCCCACGCTTGTATGAAACAAAGGTACAGATTTGAACCTTATATATATATATATATTTTTTGAGACATCATTGAATTGTGCACTTTAAGTTTGTCTTAGCCTTGAGTGGTCCAACTCTCACATCCATACATGACTACTGGAAAAACCATAGCTTTGATTATACAGACCTTTGTTGGCAAAGTGGTGTCTCTGCTTTTTATTTTTTTATTGTTTTTCTCCATTTATTTTTATTAGTTGGAGGCTAATTACTTTACAGTATTGCAGTGGTTTTTGCCATACATTGACATGAATCAGCCATGTCTCTGCTTTTTAGTATGCTGTCTAGGTTTGTCGTAGCTTTCCTCCCACGGAGCAAGCGTCTCTTAATTTCATGGCTGAAGTCACTCTCTGCAGTGACTTTGGAGCCCAGAAAAATAAAAGTCTGTAACCATTTCCACTTTGTCCCCTTCTGTTTGCCATGAAGTTACAGGACCGGATGCCATGCTCTTGGTTTTTTTGATGTTGAATTTTGAGTCAGCATCTCCACTCTCCTCAACAGGAGAATAGAACTCTTTATTGATTGTACATTGGCCAGTCACAGTGCTGGACACATATGCATTATCTCTTAAGTGTATTTATTTTAGAGAAGCTCAAAACACACATAGGGAATAGAATAGATTGCCAGTTTGTCCTATGTTTTTCACAACTATTGAAATATCTTTGCTTTTAGATAATGAATCTATAGTTACACATGCAGTCAAAATATATTAGTATTTTGCAATGTAGCATTGAAAGAATAAGCATAAAAAATTGCAAAGGAAAGTTCTAAACAACAGCTTAACATTAGGGGACACATTTATAATTGTGTAAGGAAGAGAAAGTATTGGGTAAACACGGAGTAAATCACTTCATCTGTGCAAATGAAACTCCATGACAAACATTTTAAGTGTAGGAGAAGCAAACAAAAGTTAATTTAGAACCTCATGGTCCAAGCGTGTACAGAGGTTCGCCAAGCTGCCATTTCAACTGAGTCAGCCTCAGTTACTGTCCCCCTGGATGACATATTTATATGTCCTCGCTCACTGCGGGGTGATTTATGTGGCTACGTCATCCTTACCCTCTCTTGCCAGTGGCCTGCCTCAGATTAAAATATAAACACTCCATCGCGCCTGCCCCCTGGTTTTGAAGCATCATTAACTCCGTCTGAGGGCACATTTTCTTATGAGCTAGTAAAATCCTTAACGCGTGATATTTAAACAAGGTGGCAGTGATATATGACGTTCCATTCACGCCCTTTTATCTAACTGTCAAGTTGGACAAGCTCAACTCTTAATAAGAGTCGGGAGCTTGGCCAGATCAAAGCCTGGTCTCCTATAAATTAAAGGGGTGTGTCTCTGCCCTGTATCCTTCCCCCCTGAAGTGGGAACCTTAAGTTTGTCCTTTTAAGTCTGTGAATCTGTTTCTGAATTTGCTTGTACATAAGTTCATTTGTTGCATTGCTTTTTAGATTCTGCTTATAAGGGTTGTCATACTGTAATTAGGGAGTCTGGGATGGACATGGACACACGACTGTATTTACCATGAAGAACCCGTAAGGACCTGCTGGACAGCACAGGGAACTCTGCTCAATGTTCTGTAATAACCTTATGGTTCCCAGAGGGAAGGATGGTGGAAGGGATAGTCAGGGAGTTTGGGATGGACATGGACACACGGCTGTATTTAGCATGGAGAACCAGCACGGACCTGCTGGACAGCACAGGGAACTCTGCTCAATGTTCTGTCATAACCTTATGGCTCCCAGGGGGAAGGATGGGGGAAGGGACAGTCAGGGAGTCTGGGATGGACATGGACACATGGCTGTATTTAACATGGAGAACCAGCAAGGACCTGCTGGACAGCGCAGGGAACTCTGCTCAATGTCATGTGGCAGCCTGGGTGGGAGGGGAGTTTTCGGGAGAATGGGTACATGTGTATGGATGGCTGATTCCCTTTGCAGTCCACTTGAAACTATCACGAGACTGTTAATCAGCTATGCCTCACTACAAAATAAAAAGTTCAACATGGGGGGAAAAGAGAGGAGTATTTCGGGAAGCAATAAAGAAAGAAAGAAAGAAACAAAGAAAGGTGTGTCTCTGCTATTACCACTTGCATCTGGGCAGCTAACCTCTCTTTCAAACCTGCCTCTTTTCCACTCCTCCCCTTAAACTCTGTGAGTCTTACAAAGGCTGACTGGCTGGGCTGTGTCTCCCCAGAGCTCTGTTTCCTCTTTTTCCGCTTTGAATGGCTTACCTTGCCACCGGCCTGTCTCAGAACCTCAGAACTGTGTCCACTCTCCTCTCCCGTTTGTTAGGGTCACGTGTGATCCACTCCCAGTTGGTTCACCATGTCCCAGCTTAGACTTAGAAGCTGTCTCCAGTAGAGCCTCACTGACTTTCTGACAGCCGTCTCTGCCTCCAGTCTCTCCTACTGAGATCCTTCCTGAATGGGTCAGAAGATGTACCTTTGTAGTTCTGCTCAGTCGCTTCCATCATGTCTGACTCTTTGCGACCCCATGGACTGCAGCCCACCGGACTCCTCTGTCCATGGGATTTCCCCGGCAAGAATACTAGAGTGGGTTGCCATTCCCTTCTCTGGGGGAATCTTCCCAAACCAGGGATCCAACCTGTGTCTCTTGCATTGGCAGGAGGATTCTTTACTGCTGAGCTATCAGGGAAGCCGTGTGTGTGTGTGTGTGTGTGTGTGTGTGTGTGTGTGTCTGTGTGCGTGTAGACTGCATCTTAAAAGAGTATTATCAAATTAACTGAATATTTTAAGACTTAACGAAAGGGAGATAGAGACAAACTTACAGAATGACAAAAAATTACTATCCAAAGTCATGCTAACTCAAACTGCCACTAACGTGGTCCTTCCATGATAGATTTTTTTTGTTAGAGTTAAGTAGGGTTGATTATTCATCGTTAGATACAGACGTTTCACAGGAATGCACCGCATTAATGTAAATGAAACCACGAAGGGGATTTTTTAAATTTCAAGTTCACTGCATCCAGCCATAACAAATCCATGAAAAGTTCTTACTTAGAATAGCTCTCTTCAGTCTGACGCTCCATTTATGGGTAGAGGATTTCAGATGAGTTTGAAATGTGGACAGAAATGTGAGATCATATATATATGTGTGTGCCATGTTTTATACAATGTATATGTTATCAAACAGAAATAGCAATGTTTTATGTGTCTTTGCTGTGTCTCAGAATTAAACCGGTTACCTCCAGGGCTGTATGTATACTATTTCAACATGTCAAGACTTTCTCAGGCGTAGATTTTTTACCCAGTCAAAAACCATTGCTCGCGCCTTTCCCCTCACCCACGTCTTACTTTTGTGGCTCTCCCTCGACTGCCTTTTCTCCTCCAGCTACTTTTTCTTTGTTTTCTTCATGGACATGCCTCCCTTCTCCACCCTGAAGATTTATCCCCAGACAGTTCTCACTCTCCTCATTGTGCTGGAAAACCCCAGCTTCGTGTTCTGGGCCCTACGCCGTGGAGTGTCCAATCTGATGTCCAGTCCCTCACTGCTACCCCTTTCAGTCGTGTCTGACTCTTTGCAACCCCATAGACTATAGCCCACCACGCTTTTCTGTCCATGGGATTCTCCAGGCAAGAATACTGGAGCGGGTTGCCATGGCCTCCTCCAGGGGATCTTCCCAACTCAGGGATCGAACCCAAGTCACCCACACTGCAGGCGGATTCTTTACCATCTGAGCCCCCAGGGAAACCCAGAGAGGATGTAATAATAATGGAAATAAAGAAAGGAATGTTATATGCTTGATTCATCCTCAAACCATCCCCCTGACAACTGCCCCCGGTCTGTGGAAAAATTATCTTTCATGAAACCCGCCCCAGGTGCCAAAAAGGTTGGGGACCACTGCTGCAGAAGGTGGGCTTCCCAGATGGTGCTAGTGGTGAAGAACCTGCCTGCCAATGCAGGAGATGTAAGAAATGAGGGTTCAATCCCTGGGTAGGGAAGATCCCCTAGAGGAGGAGGGCATGGCAACCCAGTCCAGTATTCTCGCCTGGAGAATCCCCATGGACAGAGGAGCCAGGAGGGGTACAGTCCATAGGGTTGCAAAAGAGTCAGACCCGACCAAAGGGACTTAGCACGCACGCACAGTGTAGAAGGCAGAATAACAAGCCTACCCCTGAGAGATGTTTCCATCGTAATTCCTGGAGCCTCTGAGCTTGTGGCTTTCCGTGGCAACGTTGCAGCTGGAATTAAGGCTCCCCATCTACTGACACAAAGTAGATTATTCGGACGGATCCAGGATCATCCCAGGGGTCCTGACAGGTGGAGGAGGCAGGCAGGGAGGTGGTGAGAGAAGCATTGGACCAGCCTTGGCTGGCTTTGAAGGTGGCGGAAGGGGCTGGGCGTCACGGACTGTGGGCTCCTCCAGGATTCTTACCTGAGCTTCTGGAAGGAACGGGATTCTTGCAGACATCCTCATGTTGGCTTCGTGAAACCCATCTTGGACTTGTAGCCTTCAGAACTGTAAGATAATAAATTTGACTTGTGTGAAGCCACTGAGTTTGTGATGACTTCCTGCCACAGCCCTGGAGATGAGTGCGTAGGTGAGCTTTCTGATGAACACAAGTTTACTAGAGTACATTGCAGACTTCCAGCTGAATTCTCTAGGGCCCTGAATCAAAGGCACCCCGATGCCTTCTGTGCCTAATTAGGAAATACATTTCTCCTTTTTCTGCCCTCTGAATCCAGTTGTTTATTCCAGATCTGAATCTGGCTCAGTTCCCTCCCAGCACTGCTTTACCTCAAGCCTTTGTCATTTCTCATGTGCATGAGGCTATTTTTGTAGTAACTGGTGTCACCGAATGTACTTTCTTCTTCTTCTTCTAAAGTCGCTCAGTCGTGTCCGACTCTCTGTGACCACATGGACTATACGGTCCCTGGAATTCTCCAGGCCAGAATACTGGAGTGGGTAGCCATTCCCTTCTCCAGGGGATCTTCCCACCCCAGGGATTGAACCCAGGTCTCCCACATGGCAGGCGGATTCTTTACCGTCTGAACCACCAGGGAAGCCCAAGAATACTGGAGTGGGTAGCCTCTCCCTTCTCCAGGGGAACTTTCTGACCTAGGAATCGAACCAGGGTCTCTTGCATTGCAGGCGGTTTCTTTACCAACTGAGCTAGCTGTCAGGGAAGCCCAATATATACTTTGGACCTCCCTACTCACATGTTCTACTTGTGAGTAGTGGTTGATGGCTTATTTGCCCAGTTGTGTCTGACTCTGTGATCTTGTGGACTGTATAGCCTGCTAGGCTCCTCTGTCCATGGGATTCTCCAGGCAAGAATACTGGAGTGGGTTGCCATTTCCTTCTCCAGAGGATCTTCCCCTGACTCAGGGACTGAACGTGCATCTTCTATATTGGAGGCAGATTCTTTACCGTTGAGTCAACCTTTTATTTTTTCACTATTTTTTTTTTTAGAACTTAGATTACATTTTATTATTTATTTCACTATTATTTTGCATTAAAATAAATGAAAGTCAGTAATATTCTAAAATCCGTTTAGACTGAGTACATCAAAAATCTTTGTTTTTCTATTTGATCGTGGAAAATGTTGTGAGGTAGTTCAGTTTTTTAGTGTTTTTTTTTTTTAGTGCTGCGATTATTTCCAGATTAGTGCTTTTTGTCACAATAAACTACTGTGTTTCAACTACTGGCATACTTTTATCCCAGTGTCAGGAATCATGGATTTTAAAATAGTATCCGTGTATTTAGGGGTTCCCAGGTGGCTCAGTGGTAAAGAATCCGCCTGCCAATGCAGGAAGCATGGGTTCAGTCCCTGGGTGGGGAAGATCCCCTGGAGGAGGAAATGGCAACCCACTCCAGTATTCTTGCCTGGGACATCCCCCGGACAGAGGAGCCTGGCGGGCTACAGTCCCTGGGGTCACAAAGAGCTGGACATGAGTGAGTGACTGAGCATTCATGCACTCATCCATGTGTTTATATACAAAAAATTTCCATAAAGTTATTTGCCAGAACTATAACTGTTTTTATGACCCCGATTTATAAATCTTGGAAGAACTAAATGCTTGAAATAAAATAAACACAACTCAAATATTGGCCCATTAAAATATTTTTTAAATAAAATATTTATTCCTGCAAAGGGTAAGTGAACCATAATTTACTATTGGTTATATACTGTTTTCATCCTTACAGCTGTCACAATAGATAGGTGGAATCAATATATATTATACACATAAACTATATATACATGCATCCATAACTCTCAGAAGTGTATGTTCATACAGATTTTATGGATACTAAATTTTACATTTATGCACATAAAATCTAATTTGGAAACAAAACGCTCAGGCCAAAACAGCTTTGCTTACTTTAGTTTTCAATATTCCTGTCACTTGTATGGATTTTATTTAAAACCTACTGGAAGGACTGATACTGAAGCTGAAAATCCAATACGTTGGCCACCCGATACGAAAAACTGACTCATTGGAAAAGACCCTGATCCTGGGAAACATTGAAGGCGGGAGGAGAAGAGGGTGACAGACAATGAGATGGTTGGATGGCATCACTGACTCGATGGACATGAGTTTGAGTAAACTCCGGGAGTTGGTGATGGACAGGGAGTCCTGGCATGCTGCAGTCCACGGGGTCGCAAAGAGTCAGACAGGACTGAGCGACTGCACTGAACTGACTAAAAGCGTTTAATTTGCAGATGAATATTTATTTAACAGAGCGAAATTCATACTAATGCAAAATAACCATCTTTCTTTTAGAACAGGCTCTAAACCTTTCGACTTCAGACTTAGAAGAAACAAATAAATGAAAGAGCAGGAGGGGAGAAGAGAGAAAACCTTTTTTTAAAAAATTTATTTATTTTAATTGGAGGCTAATTAGTTTACAGTATTGTACCTTTCAACTTCTAGAGGTACAGGAAGGGATCATGAAAAACCCTTCAGACGTGGCCTGTTTGTTAGGGTGAATAACTTCTTGCTGCTTCTCTGGGATCAAACAACATCCGCTTTGCAAAGATAACAGCTTCACAGTCTTGCGACCAGGGGGAGAAACATCCCTCCCTCCCTCTCCCGTTTTATGAGCCAGTTTGAACCAGAACAGCGGTTCTTAGGACCCTCACCCCATTCTCACGGTTGACATTATCTAAATCAAAGATGATGGTAGTTGTTTTTTTTTTTAATTTATTTATTTCTAATGGGAGGATCATCGTGTTACAACAGTGTGTTGGTTTCTGCCACACATCGACACGAATCAGCCACAGGAATACACGTGTCTCCTCCATCTATTTTTTTAAAATTTCTTTTTATTAGTTGGAGGCTAATTACTTCACAGTATTGTAGTGGTTTTTGCCATACATGGACATGAATCAGCCATGTCTTGAACCTCCCTTCCACCTCCCAGTGCATCCCACCCCATAGGTTGTCACAGAGTTCCCTGAGCCATCCATCAAATTTCCACTGACTGTCTTACCCCGGTGGTTCAGATGATAAAGAATCCGCCTGCAATGTGGGAGACCTGGGTTCAGTTGCTGGGTCGGGGAGATCCCCTGGAGAAGGGAACGGCTACCTAGTCCAGTGTTCTTGCCTGGACAGTCCCATGAACAGAGGAGCCTGGTAGGCTACAGTGCATGGGGTCGCAAAGAGTCGGACCTGAGAGAGCAACTAGGCAGGCATCTGTTTTACATACGGTAATCTGTGTGTTCCAGTGCTATCGTCTCCACTTTCTTCCACCCTCTCCTTCCCCATCTCTGTCCACAACGGCCTGTTCTGGAAGAAATCCTTCTCTTGGCTTTCAGCAGCCAATCAGTGCGCCTGTAGACCTCACCTTGATTGTTACCGTAGAGAAAAGGAGTCCTCGACTTGATCGTTCAGGACGTGTGTCTCTTGTGCATACACACACTTAAGTGTCTTTTCAGGTGGAGATTCTCGTAAATCAGAGGAAATGGAAAGGACAGCTAGTGAAAGCATCCTAGTAATTTCCAGAGCAAATAAAGGGCACGAACCCACCCGGCCAGCCTTGTAATGGGACGGTTCCGGTGGTTCCTGTGTCTTTAGGCCATACGACCTTGTGAGCGGGGCGTGTTTCTTTTTCCTTCAGTAGCGTCAGCTCCCTTCATGCACACGGATCTCTTTTGCTGTCTGCCAGGGGGTGTGTCCCCACGGTATGGATCTTAGATGTGGAAAGTGTTGGAAAAGCAAACCTCTACTGGGGTGACCTCACCTGGGGGCCCCCAGCCTCCAGGATCTGACGCCTGATGACCTGAGGCAGACCTCATGTCATAATAAGAGCAATGAAGTGAAGATGCTCAGTCGTGTCCGACTCTTTGCGACCCCATGGACTGTAGCGCACCAGGCTCCTCTGTCCATGGGATTTTCCTGGCAAGGATACTGGCGTGGGTTGCCATTTCCTCCTCCAGGTGATCTTCATGACACAGGGATTGATAAATGTAATATGCTTGAATCATCCCAAACCCATCCCCAGACCCTGGTCCATGGAAAAACTGTCTTCCATGAAACTGGTGTCTGGTGCCCAAAACATTGGAAGCCGCTGCCCTCGATGACCTCCCTATGCCTTAAAACAGGAGTGACCACCCTTGGTTATGAATGTATCTCAGGATGAAAACTGGCTGTCACTCCGAGTTCTCACAAATGAGGGAGTTTTGTGTGAGAACAGATGTTCCTTTTGGTCTGGTCCTGAGTGCAGCGATGAGCAGCTCTGAACGTTTGCCTGATTCTTTGGTCCTCTCTACTCATACACGAGTGTCAATATTTTTGTTGTTATTCAGTCGCTAAGTCTTAGAGTCGTGTTAGACTCTCTGTGACCCCATGGACTGCAGCACACCAGGCTCCTCTGTCCTGACCTATCTCCCAGAGTTTGCTCAAACTCAAGCGCATTGAGTTGGTGATGCTATCCAACCATCTCATCTCTGCTGTCCCCTGCTCCCACCCTCAATCTTTCCCAGCATCAGGGTCTTTCCAGTGAGTCAGCTCTTCGCATCAGGTGGCCAAAGGATTGGAGCTTCAGCTTCATCATCAGTCCTTCCAATGAATATTCAGGACTGATTTCCTTTAGGATGGACTGGTTTGATGTCCTTGCAGTCCAAGGGACTCTGCAAAGTCTTCTCCAGCACCACAGTTTGAATGCATCAGTTCTTTGGTGCTCAGTTTTCCTTTTTTTTTTTAACAGTATCAGTATAAAAGCATCAATGAAAAGGCAAAAAAGGTATCAATATAAGTAGCATCTTTTTTAGTGTCTAGGTTGATTTGGGATTGAGTTTTCATGTCCTGCGAATCCCCTACTATCATGAAAAATAATCCTTTGGGCCGAATATGCACCAAATTCTAGAAAGCTGAGATTTTCTTTTTGTGACTTTGCTGGTATGTCAGAGACACAAAGTAATATAATTAGAAAGTGAAAGTGAGAGTCTCTCAGTCGTGTCTGACTCTTTGCGACCCCGTGGACTATAATGTCCATGGAATTCTCCAGGCCAGAATACTGGAGTGGGCAGCCTTTCCCTTCTCCAGGGGATCTTCCCAAGCCCAGAGATCGAACCCAGGCCTCCCGCATTGCAGGTGGATTCTTTACCAGCTGAGACACAAGGGCAGCCCAAGACATCCTTATATACCCAGGCCAGGTGGATTCATGTCTCAAGTCACTGGAAGTCAGATTAGACAAATGTCAACTATTACCATAGTCAGCAAACATTTAAAAATAAGTCTGCCCTTTCTGTGGCTTTGGTTTTCTTTGAGAATGTTATCATGGTTTAATTCACGTACGAGTAACTAATGAGATAGAACCTGCAGTTTTGTTTTTTTTTTTTCTCCAAACTCCAGAAGATTTGCCAGGAATTAATCTTCTTGAGAGGAAACCACGACTTTAATGGCTCCCTGCAGGTAATTCAGTTTGTGGAGCAGAAGCGAAAAGGTGAGTTGAAATGAAGCACAAAATAAGAAACCGTGGATTCCCAAAAACCAAGCCTTAGTGAGGCCCTCAGGGCACCCCACATCCCCAGGCTTGCTAGAGTTCTCTGCTTAATTTATTTCTGGGGTCTAGTTTGGTAGCAGCAGCCCACCAGACTCTGCATGAATTCTGCCTCTGAAGTATAATTACCAAGATGTGAAAAATGATGGAATTCACTGAAATGATCAGATAGCATCTGTCAAGATGACTTTTTGGCAAGCTTCCCAGCTTTTCATTATTTAAGAGAAGGAATAATGTGTTAGCTGCTGTGGAAAAGAGAAAACTCTGAGAAAATGTTAATCACGGCTGAAGTGTAACGCCATCATGTACGTCAGAATATCCCATGACTAACTTTTTTGGCCTTCAGAGCTATTTCTCTTCCCTCTGAGATACAACTTTATGGTGGAGAAAAATACTGTTTTTTTTTTTTTAACTTACCAAGTTTTTATTAACCAGTAAGTTTCCTTTATGGTTGATTGTGTATCATGCAAGGATACAGTTCATTGAGGGAGTAAATTAAAAAAAACTTGGCAAAATGATGCAGTTACTATTATTTTTTTAATGTGGACCATTTTTAAGTCTTTATTGAGTTTGTTACAATATTGTTTCTATCTTCTGGTTTTTCTTTTTTTTTTTTTTTTTTTGTTACTATGTTGTTTCTGTCTTCTTGTTTGCTTTTTGTTACAATATTGTTTCTGTTTTCTGGTTTGGTTTTTGGCTAAGAGGCATCTGGGATCTTAACTCCCAGATCAGGGGTTGAACCCACACCCTCTACATTGGAAGGTGAAGTCTTAACCACTGGACAACCAGGGAAGTCCCTCAGAATGATGTGTAAGGTATACCTGAGCGGTGGCTTCCCAGGCGGTGCTGTGGGAGAGAATTCAGCTGCCAATGCAGGAGACTCAAGAGACGTAGCTTCAGTTCCTGGAAGTTCCCTGGAGGAGGGCATGGCAACCCACTCCAGTATTCTTGCCTGGAGAATCCTGTGGACAGAGGAGCCTGGCCGGTTCATAGTCCATGGGTCTGAAAGAGTTGGACACGACTAAAGCCCATACCTGAGGGATACGATGGAATGAAAGTTTGGGGCTGACAGTGGGTGGTTTCAGAATATTGTCAGCGTGTGGGAGTCTTCCGACACCAACTCAGGTTATGCTGTTCACATTATCCTTAATGAAATGCCAGAGCTCCGTCATCCTTGTCTTCTGTCGTGTTGAGCACTGCGAGATGAAGCACAGGACACCCAGTGAGATCTGAATTTCAGGTAAACAGGTTTTTATTTGAGCCTGAGATACACACATGCTAAACAATCAACTGCTATTTATCTAAATCTTCAACTTAATGTGATATCTAATTTTTTTTTTTTTTTTTTGGTGACAACCCCTGAAGCGCGGTGCCTCTTTGCAGGTACCTGAAATTATTGGGTCAACAAAAACAAAGTTGATTTGATAGCAGACCATAGCGGCTGCTCGATATGAAGGAATGTACAGCACCCAGTGCTATTCTCTTGGAGAGGGGGTCATCTAACTATGGGAAATGGAGCACAGTGTCATTCATTCTTTTTTTTTTTAAATTTTATTTTAATTCATTTCTGTGTGGCTGTGCTGAGCCTGCCTTGTGGCTTTCTCTAGTTGCAGGGGGTGGGGGCTCCTCTCTCCCTTTGGTGCACAGGCTTCACACTGCAGTGTTCTCCCTTGTTGTGGACCCCCAGGTCTAGGGTGCATGGGCTTCAGCACATGTGGCAGCATGTGGAGTCTTAGTTCCCAGAGCATGGATTGGACCCGTAGCCTCTGCATTTGCAAGGCATATTCCTAACCACTGGACCACCAGGGAAATGCCCAGTTTCAGGTTTTTTGACCTCAGTTCAGTCCAGTCGCTTAGTCATGTCCACCTCTTTGCATGCCAGGCCTGTCTGTCCATCACCAACTCCCACAGTTTACTCAAACTCATGTCCATTGAGTCGCTGATGCCGTCCAACCATCTCATCCTCTGTAGTCCCCCTTCTCCTCCTGCCTTCAGTCTTTCCCAGCATCAGGGTCTTTTCAAGTGAGAGTTCTTCACATCAGGTGGCCAAAGTATTGGAGTTTCAGCTTCAGCATCAGTCCTCCCAAAGAATATTCGGGACTGATTTCCTTTAGGATGGACTGGTTGGATCTCCTTGCAGTCCAAGGGGCAGGGGGTAGTTAGGTAATTAAAACATAGCAAACATTTATATGTGAGGTATGTAAGTTAGTCATCAGAATAGCAACACTTTTGAAAAAGCCCTTGAAAAAGGATGGAAGCAATTTTACACCTTGTAGCGGCTTTGAGGGAGAAGGCAATGGCACCCCACTCCAGTACTCTTGCCTTGAAAACCCCATGGACGGAGGAGCCTGGTGGGCTGCAGACCATGGGCTTGCAAAGAGTCGGACACAGCTGAGCGATTTCACTTTCACTTTTCACTTTCATGCGTTGGAGAAGGAAATGGCAACCTTTTTCTTTCTGTTTCTGTTATCACACTCAGCCTAAGTGTCCCTTTGGAGACTGTGCTGAGCGTGAGTGTGAGAAGGCCTGTAGCCTGTGAAGCACTTTCACCTGGCCCCTCCCCACCTTCTGTTAGACACTCACAGCCAGACGTGATTGCTGGAGACAGAGGAACGCATTGCGGCAGACAGAGATGCTTTTTTATACGCCGCCCTGAATTTGTGGGGAGACAGTGGGTGATCAGTGTCCCCTGCTGTTTTATTAATTTAGCCCGAGAGGCATGGCTCCCGAGACCTACCCGCCAGCCAGCCGGGGTGGGCTGTCACGAGGTCAGATTGCATGCCCCGAGGTGCACTCTTCAGCCACGGCTGGGGTTGGTGCCTGACTGTTGGTTGCCTGCAGATGGTCTACATCTGGTGCCAAGGCTGGGCGGGCTCCCTTCTGTTGAGCCCAAGTGCAGGCTTGTTGGAGAATCCTCCAGCAATGTATTTGGAGAAGGAAATGGCAACCCGCTCCAGGGTTCTTGCCTAGAGAATCGCAGGGACAGAGGAGCCTGGTGGGCTACAGTCCACGGGCTCACGAGTCAGAAACGACTGAAGCGACTTAGCAGAAGCAGCCAGCAATGTATCACTAAAGGGATTGGAGAGCTGACAGAGAGAGGGCAGTGACTACATCCAGAGGGTGTGCTCTCTGGCTGGCTCCAGACACGCGTGTTCACTGACCCTTGATCACAGACGATCGCAGAGATGGCCACGGGGCAAAGATGGCTTCCGTTTTCTAGAAGCAGGGATTCCCGCCAACCACAGACACACGCTTTCCTCCTGAGACCACAAGAAGGCTTATCTCAGTGATCCTTCTGTAGGGGTGGCGAGGATGACTGGAACCATCTGGGGCCGTGTCCAGTGATAACAGTGAGTGGAGCCAACAGAAGCCGCATAGAAATTAAGATGTGAAAGTGAAGGTGTGAGTCGCTCAGTCAAGTCTGACTCTTCGAGACCCTATGGGCTGCAGTCCACCAGGCTCCTCTGTCCATGAGATTCTCCAGGCAAGAATACTGGGGCGGGTTGCCATGTCCTTCTCCAGGGGATCTTCCCACGTCTCCTGAATTAGCAGGTGGGTTCTTTACCGATGAGCTACCTGGGAAGCCAAATTGAAACCAAGTTGTTAGGAATGGGAAGGGATTTGTTGCTCAGTCGTGTCTGACTCTGGAACCCCATGGACTGTAGCCCACCAGGCTCCTCTGTCCATGGGATTCTCCAGGCAAGAATACTGCAGTGGGTTGTCATTCCCTTCTCCAGGGGATCTTCCTGATCCAGGGATTGAACTCAGGTCTCCTGCATTGCAGGCAGATTCTCTACCATCTGAGCCACAGGGACGCTCATAGAAATTAAGATACCTCCATATAAATGTTTCTAGTTTATGGACTGTTTAGCATCCTTCCTGACTATTAGCGTATGAGGGTAAAAGCTAAGTAGCTATAACAAAGAGACAGGATATGTCACTGGATCAAAAAGGACAGACGCATTTCTCTCCCAGCCAGAGTGTGTAGGCAGATCCAGCTCCCAATGGGCATTCGAGGTCCCAGGAGAGCAGGAGACCCTTCCCATTGTCACACGGCTGCCAGTTCCACTGCAGGTGCCATAAATTTTAGCTAGCAACAAGGGAAAGGGAGAGAGGCCCGCAGAAGCACTCACGAGGACCCAGACGTTTTATGTGACACTTCTGTTCACATCCCACTTCAGAGGACTCGCTATAGACCGCATCTGTGCTTGGAGAGCAGGAATAAAGTATGCTGCGCCCGTCAGGACAGAATACCACCAGACCACAGGGGGGAGGTTAGGGACACATCCAGAAGTCAGCCGGAGTCCAGTCTTTTAGGCACCGAAAACATGTGCGTACACACTTCCCCATTGGTGCAAGCAGCAACGAATCTGTCTGCGATGGAAGAGAGGCAGGAGACCCAGGCTCGATCCCTGGGTGGGGAAGATCCCCTGAAGGAGGAAATGGCAACCCACTCCAGTCTTCTTGCCTGGAGAATCCCGTGGACTGAGGAGCCTGGCAGGCTACAATCCATGGGGGTCACAAAGAGTCTGACACGACTGAACACGCATGCACACATATGCAAGCTGCTGCTCTGTATCCACAGAAAGCAGTTTCCTGGACTCCATTTTCAGGGGAATCCCAAGAAAAGAACCCCAAGCCCCATGCACTGAAAGAGCATCCACCTCAAAGTATGGTCTTGAGAGAGGTGTAGTTTTCTGCTGCTTCTTCAACTGACTCACCATCACCCACTTTTTTGATTAAAAGAGAGTAAAACCCGGGATTTCCCTGATTGGTCCAGTGGCTAAAACTCTTGAGATCCCAAAGCAGGAGACCCCGGTTCCATCCCTAATTGGGAAACTGGATCCCACATGCTCTAGAACTAAGAGTTGACATGCTGCAGAGATGGGATATCCTGCGTGCCACAGCTAAGACCTGGGATCGGCAAATAAAGAAAAATAAATATTAAAAAAAAGCCGCCTGCCCTCTTGCATACAAAATGTTGACGTGGTAACAGTGTGCGTGTGAATATCTTTCATCAGAAAACAAGAGGATGAGAAGCAAGTATAATGAACAGATGACAACCGTGAAATCTTAGCGGCCACCAGTGATTCTGGTTCTGGCTTTGTTGCTTGGGTCTCCGGGGGGCATATCCTTGTTCATTAAACTCTTTTTGGCTTCGTGTAAGTTGGATGTCGGTCAACACGCCCTGCCTGGCTTACACTGGAGACCTTTAGAAACGTCCTCTTTTTTCATGTCTGTACGGCGGGAGCTTCTGAAGGTATTCCTTTCCAGGCCAGGCTTGCAGTTTCCGGTTTAGTTACTCCCCAGGAGGTTCATGTGTCTGTTCTCTTCCCCAGAGCTCTTTTCTGGAAAATGGTCTCCGTAGTGGACGGACCTGTGGGCACAGTGTGGGTAAGGGGAGGGGAGGGTGAAATGAGAGAACAGCATTGACGTATGTAGACGACAGTGTGTGAATCGGACAGCGAGTGGGGAGCTGCTATGAACACAGGGAGCTCAGCCTGGTGCCCTGTGATGCCCTCGAGGGCTGGGATGGGATGGGGAGGCAAGCTCAAGACGGAGGGGGGTCTGTGTTTACATGGGGCTGACTCAGGCTGTGTGCAGCAGAGACCAGCAGAGCATTATGAAGCAATTATATTCCAATTTAAAATACATGTTAAAAAGCTTTGTTTATAAAAAAAGGTCTCGAGTCTGCCTTACATATTTGACTTCTTAGTTGAACCCAAGTCTTTCTCTCTTGTCTTAACTCTTTCTACTATGAGGTCATCTGATTTATTAGATGACATTGTGAATTAGATCATCGTCTCAGGGCTTGATTTTTTTTTTTTTTTTTTTGCCTGAAATGACTAAATATGGCATTTCATAAAGCTTTTGCTCAACATTTGAAACTTCTGTAATGGAGGGAAGCAGTTTTCTTTTTCCTAATGTTCCGAATTTCTGACCTCCTGTTTTCCTTGCATCTCTGCCTACACTACAAATTAGCCAATTACTGCCTCAGTTAATTTCCTTTCTTTTTTTTTTTTTGTAATGCCTTAGTAAAAGCAATAAGGGATAGCAAACAAAAGAACTTGCTGTCTTTTTCCATTTATGTCGTGCAAAAATCACATACTGCACCTTTTTAATTTATCATTTGTTACACATTTAGCAAATTTTTTTTTTTTTTTACATTTAGCAAATATTTTAAAGCTTTGTTCAAGGTCATCAGCTTTCTCTTCTAAAATATGAGTTTCCTTGCTACTGAAACAATAACACAATGCCATTTTGTGGCAATAAGTTTTGTTCTATAGTGCTATGCTTGCTGGATCAGTTTCCACATGGCATAGTTTTATTAACTTGTCTTAGTCTCACATGCTCAGTAGATACTATGGAATCGAAGCATTTTAAACAAAGTTCCCAGGTGGTTCAGTTGGTGAAGAATCTGCCTGCCAGTTCAGGAGACGGTGGAGACTTGGGTTTGATCCCTGGGTTGGGAAAATCCCCTGGAATAGTAGGCAATGGTAACCCGCTCCTGAATTCTTGCCTGGAGAATCCCATGGACAAAGGAGCCTGGTGGGCTGCTGCCCATGGGGTTGCAAAGAGTCAGGCACAGCTGAGCAACTGAGCTTGCAAAAATGATGATATGGGAGTAGTTGCTGAGGAAAGTTGGGAAACTCTTGCCCGTCCCATCAAATGCTATTGACCTTTGGCAAGTAACTGAATCCCTTTATGTTTGAACCATCCTGCCGAGGCTGGTTTCTGTTGAAACAAGCCAGTACTTCTGGCCAAAGAATCAGAGGCCACTAGTAAATCAGAACGGAATGCAGGGTCTAAGAGTTAGTTCCAAATGGGCAGCGTCAGTGCTACCCAAATTGTAGAAGTCATGCAAAGTTGGCCAGACAGTCACCATCTTGATCTGACGAGTAATTTAGTTGGTGTGGCAAGACACAGGGACCACTTATTTGGTGTTGGGGAACATATCTATACAGTGACTTTTTACAAATTCCCCGTTCCCATGTACTGAGATTCTGGGAATACTTGGGGAAAAGTGGATAATTCCTCTATACATGACTGTGGGAAGACCCACCCTTTGTGAATGTCAGTTCTCTGAAATCTTTCCTGTGGGGAGGCCGTGGAAGATTTTTCACTTCTGGCTGTTGACGGAGAAAGTAATAGCAGGCAAATGGTTTGCAATGTGAATTTAAACTAATTCTCAAGATGAGTCACAAAAGGAATTTATCATCATTATATTACTTTGTGGTAACTGGCCCGTTATCCAAAAAACAGGCAAATATTTTCTAAATGAAAAATGCATCTCTTTACAGTTTTTCCAAAAGCAGTAATTTATTTATACTTTAAGAAAGGGTACTGCTTTCCTTCTTTTTTACTTGTAATATTGAGCTTATATATATATATTTTTTTCTTTTTTCTTTTTCATGTTGAAAGTTCTTAAGAATTGACCGCAATGTATTTTTTAAACTTTTATTTATTTATTATAGTTGGAGGCTAATTACTTTACAATATTGTGGTGGCTTTTTCTAAACATTGACATGAATCAGCCAGGGGTGTACACGTGTCCCCATGTTGAACCCCCCTCCGACCTCCTTCCCCATCCCATCCCTCGGGGTCATCCCAGGGCACTAGCCCTGAGCAGCCTGCCTCATGCCTCGAACCTGGACTGGTTCTGTTTGTTAGCCATCTGGAGAAATGTCTATTTAGTTCTTTGGTCCATTTTTTTCACTGGGTCGTTTATTTTTCTGGAATTGAGCTGCATGAGCTGCTTGTATATTTTTGAGATTAATTCTTTGTCAGTTGCTTCATTTGCTATTATTTCCCCCCATTCTGAAGGCTGTCTTTTCACCTTGCTTATAGTTTCCTTCACTGTGCAAAAGCTTTTAAGTTTAATTAAGTCCCGTTTGTTTATTTTTGCTTTTAGTTCCATTACTCTGGGAGGTAGGAAGAATTGACCATGATATTTATTTCAAAGGTCGCTGAGGCAGCTATCCAGGCTGTCTCATTGGTCTTCTTTCTTGGATGTTCCCAGTTGACTGTATGATGCAAATTTATGGGTTAGTTTGTTTTGGACACAGTTTTATAACAACAGAAACACAAGCTTATTTTTAAGTGAGATTTTTGATTTGGGGATTTTCCGTTCACTTGTGACATTTAGAGATGGATGTTAATAACTTACGTGAGTAAACAGTAAATATATATATGTGTGTGTGTATATATATATATATGTATATATATATGGCTTCCCTGGTGGCTCAGATGTGAAAGAAACAGCCTACAATGCAGGAGATCTGGGTTCGATTCCTGGGTCTGGAAGATCCCCTCAAGCAGGAAATGGCAACCCACTCCAGTATTTGTGCCTGGAGAATTTCATGGACAGAGAAGCCTGGCGGGCTATAGTCAATGGGGTTGCAAAGAGTTGGACATGACTGAGCAATTAACATGCTGTATATATATATATATATATATATATATATATATATATACTATATATATATGTATATATAAAACATATAAATTATATTGCTCAGTCCTAAAGGAAATCCACCCTGAATGTTCGTTGGAAGGACTGATACTGAAGCTGAAACTCCAGTACTTTGGCCAGTTGACACTAAGAGTCGACTGATTGAAAAAGACCCTGATGCTGGGAAAGATTGAGGGCAGGAGGAGAAGCGGGCAACAGAGGATGAGATGGTTGGATGGCATCCCCGACTCGTGGGACATGAGTTTGGGCAAACTGTGGGAGGTGGTGGGGGACAGGGAAGCCTGGCGTGCTGCAGTCCACGGGGTGCAAAGAGTCGGCCGGGACTTGGCGACTGAACAGCGACAATACTGTGGAATAGCTGCAGGCACAAAGGAGGTGTTGAAGGGAGAATGCAGTTCCTTTCTATTGTCTCTCTCTCTCTGCGTTTCCAAAGAGTCTCGGTCTCTCTGCACCTCACTGTCTTTCCCCATAGGGAAAGGGGACCAGGTACCTGTTGTGAGTTCGGGATGAGGATGGGTGTAAATAGCCCTGCTTCTTCCGTCTGTGCTTCTCTTCTGAGAGGCAGCCTGCCCCGTGGGTGAGGTCACGTGTTCCGGTCTCAGCCTCTGTGATCTCAGTCACCACATGCTCATACGTGGCTGCGGTATGGCTGCGATCACTTGGCACCACCCTTCCTTAAGTGGGAAAATGGAATCTTCTGGGATTTGATTTGATTTGATTTGATTTATTTATTTATTTATTTTTAAAATCCAGTGAAATTTATTTATTTATTTATTTATTTCCATTTATTTTTATTAGTTGGAGGCTAATTACATCATTACAGTAGTTTTTGTCATACATTGAAATGAATTAGCCATGGATTTACATGTATTCCCCATCCCAGTCCCCCCTCCCACCTCCCTCTCCACCCGATCCCTCTGGGTCTTCCCAGTGCACCAGGCCTGAGCACTTGTCTCATGTATCCAACCTGGGCTGGTGATCTGTTTCACCCTAGATAATATACATGTTTCAATGCTGTTCTCTTGAAACATCCCACCCTCGCCTTCTCCCAGAGTCCACAAGTCTGTTCTATACATCTGAGTCTCTTTTTCTGTTTTGCATATAGGGTTTTCGTTACCATCTTTCTAAAGTCCATATATATGTGTTAGTATACTGTAATGGTCTTTATCTTTCTGGCTTACTTTGCTCTGTATAATGGGCTCCAGTTTCATCCATCTCATTGGAACTGATTCAAATGAATTCTTTTTAATGGCTGAGTAATATTCCATGGTGTATATGTACCACAGTTTCCTCATCCATTCATCTGCTGATGGGCATCTGGGTTGCTTCCATGTCCTGGCTATTATAAACAGTGCTGCGATGAACATTGGGGTGCACGTGTCTCTTTCAGATCAGGTTTCCTTGGTGTGTATGCCCAGAAGTGGGATTGCTGGGTCATATGGCAGTTCTATTTCCAGCTTTTTAAGAAATCTCCACACTGTTTTCCATAGTGGCTGTACTAATTTGCATTCCCACCAACAGTGTAAGAGGGTTCCCTTTTCTCCACACCCTCTCCAGCATTTATTGCTTGTAGACTTTTGGATAGCAGCCATCCTGACTGGCGTATAATGGTACCTCACTGTGGTTTTGATTTGCATTTCTCTGATAATGAGTGATGTTGAGCATCTTTTCATGTGTTTGTTAGCCATCTGTATGTCTTCCTTGGAGAAATGTCTGTTGAGTTCTTTGGCCCATTTTTTGATTGGGTCATTTATTTTTCTGGAGTTGAGCTGGAGGAGTTGCTTGTATATTTTTGAGATTAATCCTTTGTCTGTTGCTTCATTTGCTATTATTTTCTCCCAATCTGAGGGCTGTCTTTTCACCTTGCTTATAGTTTCCTTTGTTGTGCAAAAGCTTTTAAGTTTCATTAGGTCCCATTTGTTTATTTTTGCTTTTATTTCTAAAATTCTGGGATGTGGGTCATAGAGGATCCTGCTGTGATTTATGTCGGAGAGTGTTTTGCCTGTGTTCTCCTCTAGGAGTTTGATAGTTTCTGGTCTTAATTTATTTTAATTGGAGGCTAATGACTTTACAATATTGTAGTGGTTTTTTTGCCATACATTGACATGAATCAGCCGTGGGTGTACATGTGTTCCCCACCCTGAACCCCCCTCCCACCTCCCTCCCCAAGGGATTCGATTTTAGCCCGTTGTTGATAAGCATAAGATACATATCTTCTAATCTAGCTCTTCTCAGTAATAAAGTTGGAAGTTAGCTACCTACCGGGAAAGTTGGCTTCCCTGCTGGCGCAGATAATAAAGACTCTGCCTGCAATGCAAGAGACAGGGGTTCGATCCTTGGGTCAGGAAGATCCCCTGGAGAAGGGAAGGGCAACCCACTCCAGTATTCTTGCCTGGAGAATCCCACGGACCAGAGGAGCCTGGTGGGCTCTAGTCCTTGGGGTCGCAGAGAGTTGGACACAACTGAACGACTGACACTTTCACTTTTCAGGCATCCACCTGGCAGACGACTTTGCAGAAGAAAAAGTGAAATGATCTGACAGTCCCTAAGTACTAAGCCTGGGGTCTTGGTCGGGAACCTTGAGGACTAGACATAGATTTGCAATTCGGGAACCACTCGAGTAGTAAGTTGACTGAAGCTTCAGATAGGGCTTGGGCTCAAAGCTTCTGGCCTTGGCCTAACCACCTGGCTCTGCTCAAGTTGGAATTTTCCCTTTAGTGAGTCTTTCCAGCTTGGGCTATATTGACAACAGACCCGAAAATGTTTTCAGGGGAATAGGTTAGGTCAAAAGCAGCCCCAGGAAGCATGCTGGCTGAGCAAGCTTGTGTGGGACTGAAGAAAATGTGGGCCTGAAGGTACAGGGTGATGTGACTTGACCTTGAATCACAGAGACCTTGGACATGTGAAGACCCTCACGGCTACTGCACAGCTTACAGACTTCTAAGGCATCACGAGAGAGGAAGGGACTTGTCCGAAGGAAAATGTGTTATTTTCATTGTCATATTTATGGTTTGTAGATATTATGGAGGCATGAATTAGCAGTCATCTGCTTTTGTTTTTTTATAGTCTATGACAATGTATTAACAAGTATTATTTTTAAATGTACTTACATGAACCTTGAGATTCACCAAGATTGAAAAATACCAAAACAGTTGGAAGAAAAGTAGAAGCGTGTAAGATAATTTCATAGCCAGAATTTCATGGATTCATGTCAGGATTTTATTTTATTTCTTTATTAATATTTTTTGGTAGAGAGACATGTGGGATTTTAGTTCCCCAACCAGGGATCGAACTGGCACCCCCTGCATTTGAAGCATGGAGTCTTAACCACCAGTGAAGTCCTCAGTTCAGTTCAGTCGCTCAGTCGCGTCCGGCTCTTTGCAAGCCCATGGACTGCAGCATGCCAAGCTTAGCTGTCCATCACCAATTCCTGGAGCTTGCTCAGTGAGGTCCCGAGTGCCAGGATTTTAAGCTGTACCTAAGCTTCCTGCTTGTAAGGGAGCATTCGAATGTGAAGTTGGAGATTTTAAAAAGCCATTGATGCCATGTTGACTCCCGCATCCCCACCCCTATTGGCTTAGACAATAAAGAATATGCTTGCAACGCAGGAGGGTTTGATCCCTGGATTGGGAAGATCCCCTGGAGAAGGGGATGGCAACCCACTCCAGTATTCTTGCCTGGAGAATTCCATGAACAGAGGAGCCCGGCGGGACACGTCTGAGCCACTTCACACCACACTGATACTGGCACAGGGGAGAAATTGGCTGCAGCCAATTCTATTGCATTTAACGTTGTTCTTAAGCCCAGTGACCTGAGTAAAGTGTGGAAGCAGGTCTCTTGGATTCAAGTCTTCAGGTTATTAAGTCTCTTAGCATCAAGTGGACTAGGTTGGCTTTGAATTGGAACTTTGTTTAATGTCATCAAATGGCCCTAGGTGTCAGAACTCAGTGGGATTGGATTTAAACTCCTAAAAGTGTAAAAGTGTGAATTGCTTAGTCATGTTTGACTCTTTGTGACCCCGTGGACTGTAGCCCGCCAGGCTCATCTGTCCATGGGATTCTTCAGGGAGGAATACTGGAGTGGGTTGCTATTTCCTTCTCCAGGGGGTTTTCCCCACCCAAGGATTGAACTCATGTCTCTCTCTCGAGTCTCCTGCATTGTCAGGCAGAGTCTTTACAGAACACTAGCGTCACCAGGGAAGCCCATAGAGACCGTAACTGATGGCAGAAAAAGCGTGTACCTTCCGCAGATGTCACAGTTACAAACAGTCCTGTGAACTGTATTTGTTATGAGAGCCAGGATCCCCGTGAACCACTCAAGTCCAAGGTCCAATCTGTCCTCACTGAGTATCTCAACATTTTGTTCCTTGTGGGATTTTTTTTTTCCCCTTTAGATTAAAAAAATACTTTTAAATTTTGTTTTAATTGGAGGATAATTACAATCTTGTGATTTCTTTTTTGGCATACATCAATATTGATTTAGATTTTTTAAAATATTGTATTAAAATATTATTTAAGCTGATTAGTTTTATTTGGCCCTCCCTTCGATTGCGGGCCCAAGAGTGCCTGTTCGCGTTTAGGCACGAAGGCGGAGTTCCAGATTCGCCTCGCAGAAGGACGCACCCGCGCGGTACCTGCACGGTACCGGCAGACCTCCAGGGCGGATTCGCAGACCCCAGCAGTTCGGCTTTCAGAGGCCATGACCGCAGCCACTGGGAACAAAGTCTGCACGGTGTGGACTCAGCCGAAGGCAGCCTTGGCTCCAGAGCCATGGGGCTCGGAGGAATCAGAGAGTTGGGGAGGTTGTTGGCCGGGAAAGGTTAGCTTCCGACTTGGCGCTTCCGTTTCTTTCAGAAGATTTTACAAGAGGTGGCTAGAGAAAAGGCGAGACCACTCTCTCAAAGTATGGCACGTGATGTGAAGATTTGGGGTTGGGGGTGGGGCATCGGGCAGTCTAGGAAAGAGACCAGGCTAGTGGCGCTGTTTCTGCACCTCCTCTGTGCGTGGTTGTCTCAGTCCCCCGCAGCGTCCGCCCCGGCTCTGAACTGCACCCCGGGGGGCGATCCCTCCTGCCCAGGGGACCGCTGTCTGGGTTCCGGCGAGGCAGACCCCGGACTCATTGGTTCCATCACCAGCCTCCGTCCTGTGCCCAGTGATCTCCGCTCAGATAGTAGCACGGTCTCTGGCCCGCTGAGCGGCCTGGCCCCGTCTCCCCAGCACAGAGGAGAGGGCGGCTGTGCCCTTGGTGGGTCTGGAATGAAGTGGGTATGCCTGGCCTTTGCCACACGCCCCACTTCCCTTCTGATTGGAACAGCCTCCCTGGGAGAGCGGGTGGGCATCTGGTCTACCCAGCCCAGCCATGGCGTCACAGGGTCACACCTGCCCAGGGAGGTGGGGATGGAAGGCTACCTGCAGAGGCTGACCCAGACCCGGAGGATCTCCTGTGGTTCTAACCTACAGCCTCCTCGTCAGCTTTCATCAAGCACAGATGCTGCTTTTTCTTGATTGACTGATATTTGACTGCGCTGGGTCTTAGTTGTGGCCCGTGGGCTCACAAGTTTCTTGAGGCAGCTTGAGGGCTCCGTTGCCCTGAGCCGGGTGGATCTTATATTCCCTGACCAGGGATGGAACCCACGTCCCCTGCGTTGGAAGGTGGGGTGTTAACCACTGGACCGCCAGAGAAGTCCCACACATGGTACTTTTCAATTCCAGTGGTCCTGATTTCTCTTAGCTCAGTTGTTTCCAAATTCAGCTTAAGAAAAAGCTGGTGTTAATTTAGCAGGTCCTCTTAATCCCCACATAGTAGATAATCAGTAAATCTTTGCCGAATGAGTATGCATCCTCAGTTTTATGATTGGTCTCAAGTTTATGTGTTTGCAGAATTTTGGGAAAATATGAATCATTTAACCAAGATTACCGCAGGGGAGAAAAGATAGTCTCTGTGTATATTGCTAGTCTCCACTATGTTTTGCATCCAAATTTGATTAACTTTATTTTTGGTGAATACAGCGAAATGATTTATATATGCTATCCCTTTTCTTAAGAAATATAGTAACTTTTTAATGCATCCTATGGTGGTTTGTAAGAGTGTGTACATGTGTATGTATGTGTTGGTGGAGGCAGAAGCTGGGTTGTGTGTATGTGTATGTAATTAAGGCTTTTAGCATGCTCTTTATTTGGTTTGATTTCATCTGTTTTAAGTTCAGGGTGAAAAATAAAATCCAACTTTGACAAAACCAAAGACATCATGAAGATTGTCTGGTTTCAAACACATCGGTCATTTGGACAGAAACTCACGCCCAACAGTGATTCAAGCAGACAGGTCTCCGTTGGTTGGTCTGGTTTTAGATTCCACCAGATCTCCCAGACTTGGAGTCCTTTTTTTGGTCAGGTGGCCTGTATGCTAATTGGTCAGGATATCAGATATCCAAAACCAGAAATCTTGTCACACTGCCTGGTTCAATCCGTGTAACACACCTGTCTTCCACGCATTCAGGTCAATAGTTTTAACCTAGCCTCTGTGGCTAAAATTGGAGCCCAAGACCCAAGTGTTTCTCAGGAATGCATTTCTACTTTGTATCTTGAACATTGTCTTTGTTGAGGCAGTCCACTGCAGTGCCTCCAGCCACTCAGAGCCCTTTCCCAAACCATTATGTAAAGATCCTATATGGCATCTGTTTCTCACTCTCAATTCAGAGTCCTAAAGAAGGAGTCTCCCCTTCAGAACATTCATAAACTTGAGATGGGTTGCGCACCATCTATGACAAAACTAGACAACATATTAAAAAGCAGAGACATCACTTTGACAACACAGGTTCATATAGTCAAAGCTGTGGTTTTTCTAGTAGTCATGTGTGGATATGACAGTTTGATCATAAAGAAGGCTGAGTGTCAAAGAATTGATGCTTTTGAACTGTGGTGCTGGAGAAGAATCTTGAGAGTCCCTTGGACTGCAAGGAAATCAAACCAGTCCAATCCGAAAGGAAATCAATCCTGAATGTTCATCGAAGGACTGATGCTGAAGCTGAAGCTCCAGTACTTTGGGCACCTGATGTGAAGACCTGGCTCACTGGAAAAAGACCCTGATGCTGGAAAAGATTGAATGCAGAAGGAAGAGGGGTGACAGGATGAGATGGTTGGATGGCATCATCGACTCAATGGGCATGAATTTGAGCAAACTCTGGGAGATAGTGGAGGTCAGGGAGGCCTGGTGTCCATGGGGTTGCAAAGAGTTGGACATGACTTAGCGACTGAACAACAACAATAAAACCATCTAAATAGCATCATCATTCCTTTGAAAAGGTGCAATGAGACAATATTGAACACCACTGTAAAATTTGTGTGTGTTGCTGCTGCTGCTAAGTTGCTTCAGTCATGTCCAACTCTATGTGACTCCGTAGACAGTAGCCTACCTGGCTCCCCCGTCCCTGGGAGTCTCCAGGCAAGAACACTGGAGTGGGTTGCCATTTCCTTCTCCAATGCATGAAAGTGAAAAGTGAAAGTGAAGTCGCTCAGTCGTGTCTGACTCTTTGCGACCCCATGGACTGCAGCCCACCAGGCTCCTCTGTCCATGGGATTTTCCAGACAAGAATACTGGAGTGGGTAGCCATTCCCTTCTCCAGGGGATCATCCTGATCCAGGGATTGAACCTTGGTCTCCTGCGTTGTGGGCAGATTTCCTAGCATCTTGAGTCACCAGGGAAACTCAAAAGTGGTACTATTTTAATTTTTGTGTAGCACCTCTTTCTACCCCATTGCCTGGGAGACGTGCAGAAGTTTTTAGCAAGGAGAGGATATATGTTTGCAGTGTGTGTCCCACTGTGTCCAGGTGGGAGTCAGACTTCTGACCAGCCTGGATTCACACCACACTCCAGCTCCATGCTCCTCCAGAATCCGAGTGCCAGCCTCTTTTGGTCGATATCAAAACTTCCAGAAAACAGGTAAGACTAGAATGTCCAGGCCCACACACCCAAAGTGTTAGGGCCACCTGATAAAAGCCAGCGGAGAGGGCTGCTGGATGGTGTTAGAGAAGTGTTTGCATCTGATGTGTTCATACCTGATGCCAGGTGAGTGTCACCGTCCCCACTGGTGCACATGTGGCTTCTGGGCCCCAGCCCCCATTCAGGAGCAGGGCGACTTTTTTGAGTTGCTACAGCTGCCTTCCAGGTCTTCCCTCACCAGGTCTTTTTTATTTTTTTAAATTGTTTTAGTGGAGTACAGTTGTTTTACAATGTTGTGTTACTTTCTGATATACAGCAGAGTGAGTCAGTTATACACATAACTTTATCCTCTGCTTTTTGATATTGAGGTTCCCACAGAGCATCACGCTCCCCGGGCTATACAGGAGGTTGTTGTTGGTTATCTATTTTGTGTGTTGTATCAGTAGTGTATATATGTCAATCCCAATGTCCCAGTTCTTCCTGCCTCCTCCCTCGCCCCTTACATTTGTTCTCTATACTGGGCATATACCCAGAGAAAGCCGTAGTTCAAAGATACGTGCACCGCAGTCTTCACTGCAGCACTGTTTAGAATAGCCAGGACAGCGAAACAACCTTCCTGTCCATCAACAGAAGAATGAATCAAGAAGTTGTAGTAAGAGCTGACTCATTGGAACAGACCCTGAGGCTGGGCAAGATCGAGGGCAGGAGGAGAAGGGGACGACAGAGGCTGAGATGGTTGGATGGCATCACCGACTCAATGGACATGAGTTTGAGTAAACTCCGGTAGTTGGTGATGGACAGGGAAGCCTGGCGTGCTGCAAGTCCATGGGGTCACAAAGAGTCGGACACGACTGAGCGACTGAACTGACCTGAATGGCACATATATACAATGGAATATGACTCAGCCATAAAAAGAACCAAATTGGGTCATTTGCAGAGACACGGATGGATCTAGAGATTATCATACCGAGTGAATTAAGTCAGAAAGAGAAAAGCAAATATGGGATCCCCACAGCAGCCTCGTGTAACATCTTCCTCTTTCTCTGTGCTGTATGCCTTGTGTGCCTCATCTCAGAGGGTCAAGCACACGATCTCCAGAGAATGTGAAAACCGTAACCTTCTTCAGACGGAAGGAGGACGTGTTACCTGCTGCCGTGTTTTCACTCTTGTCCTCTCGCCGTTGGGAGTGCGGAGACACGGGCAGTTTATATCACGTCCCGGTGTGTTCCTGATGCTCCCCTGGGTCACGTTTCCCTGTGTTGACTAAAAAGATGCACAGCATCAGAGTTGCGAGTTCACTTTTATTTGGGGCAAACTGAGGACTCTAGCCCAGGAGACAGCACCTCAGCTAGCCCCGAGAGACTGCTGCGAGAAGCAGTAGGAGGAGATCAATATATATGATTTTGAGAAAGGAGGGGGGGATCATGCAAAGAAGCGCTGACTTTGCAAAAAGTTTTCTGCCAGTCATGAGGAGCTGACGTCACCATGAAGGGATTTAGTGCTTTGCTAGATATGAGGAGATGCCAAGGATTGGGCAGGAGGAGAAGGGGATGACAGAGGATGAGTGGATGACATCATTGATGAGATGGTTGGGTGGCACCATTGACTTGGTCGATTTGAGTTTGAGCAAACTCTGGGAGTTGGTGATGGATAGGGACGCTTGGTGCGCCGCTGTCCATGGGGTCACAAAGAGTCGGACACGACTGATGGACTGAACTGAACCAAACTGAAGGATTGGGATCATGAAATCAGCTCCTGAAGATAACTGTCAAAAAGACCTGTTCTAGGTTCCCTGGAGCACAGGGTGCCTCAGTCTCCACCCTGACCTTCCTCAGGGGGTGCTGAAAGTCACCAGCTACAGCAGCGTGGGATTCAGTCTCCGCAGAGGTGGATGGCAAAGGGCCTAGTCTTTGTTGAAAGAAAGGAAAGTGAAGTTGCTCAGCCATGTCCGACTCTCTGCGACCCCACAGACAGTAGCCCGCCAGGTGGTGTTAGCCACCTCCCCTCTTCTCTGAGCTTCTCCCGAGCCTCATGCCCCTTTGTAAAGCATTCATTTTCATATAAATTCCCTCAGACTGCTAGCGTCTAGCCCTCAGATGCTGGCAGACACAGCAGGTGAAATCTAACTTTCTTCCCATCCCAGGACAAAGAATCAAGTTACCAAGGGAAATTTTAGGCAGACAAGTGATTTTAAGACCCTTTGTGGGTTTAGTCTCCAAGTCGTGTCCGAGTCTTTAGTACAACCCCATGGACAGTAGCCCACCAGGCTCTTCTTTCTGTCCATGGGATTCTCCAGGCAAGAATACTGCAGTGGGTTGCCATTTCTGACTCTAGGTAACCTTCACAACCCAGGGATGGAACCCACATCTCCTACATTGGCAGGTGGGTTCTTTACCACTGAGCCACCGGAAGGAAAAAGTGAAAGTGAAAGTTGCTCAGTCGTGTCTGAACGTTTAGCACAACCTCACGGACTGCAGCCTGCCAGGCTCCTCTGTCCATGGGATTTTCCAAGCAAGAACACTGGAGTGGGTTGCCATTTCTTTCTCCTGGGGATCTTCACCGACCAGGGATGGAACACTCATCTCCTGCATTGCAAGTGGATTCTGTACTGTTGAGCCACTTGGGAAACCCCAAGACCCTTTACTATGGTTTAAACAATTCCTAAAATAATTTTCTTCCCTTTAAGGAAGTTCCTTGAGCCCAGGACCAAATATAGCAAGAATTATATTCACCTAAGTGACTCTAGTTTTCCTGAGAATTTTCGGGTGAAGGCATTTTTATGTTTCCAAGTACCAAAACATTTTCTAAGCTTCACTGATCGA